>NW_027223328.1:794360-1394360 GCF_030449975.1 Polyergus mexicanus | reverse complement strand
ATTTTCTATATTTATATTTTACACGTATTAACAACTATTTTGAAATATCTTATTAATTCACATATTTTACAATATGTATGCCAAATTAGTATTGAAAAAAAAAAAAACATGTCGCGAAACTCTTTCAATAAATTTAATTTAATATCAATTTATGCAATCCTTGGAATGCATTTTATCGTTAGAGGTAAAATGATTATTTGTATCAATTTTATAATACATATAGAGTCAATGTGTAAAGTTTTCAATCATGTTGTCTAAGAAAGATATCCAACAATTCTAAGAGAGAAACTGCACACACTCCAATATCTCCTGCAATATTACGAAACTAGAACAACGCAATAAAAAGCATTAAAAAATAGTGAAATGGTGGCATGACTTTATGAAGAAAGTTTCGCAAAATGGCATGTCGAGTTAAGTCAGATTTATGGTATAACCATAATGGATGGTATACGAAGAGCTTGCATTTGGATGTCGCGGTTCTTTTGCGCGACATTTCTGTTGAGTTGACTGGAATTTTTTCTGTTCGCTGTAAAGCTTAATGATTTAATTTTCATAATTTTATTTATCGTTGTACAATTTGTCGCAAACGTTCAAGATTCTTCTCCTCGATCCAAATTATAACTAACAGCTACCTAATCGGAAGATTTAGAAACGCGGTGCACTTTCATAATGATCACTGATTAGTTGTTTAGATTTACAATTTAAAAAATTATGTCTATTATTTTTCGGCAAACATTTTCGCAAGCTTATCTCCGTACTCACCCTCGGATGAATGCGCCAACGTAACGACGATCCACGCGGTCCATGAGACAAGGATGGCGGTGATTATTGTCATATTTATTATTTTATCGATAGTTTATATCGTTTAATTTTCGTCACGTATACGCACTGATATAAAACCTACGCGAACCGGAGTTCAGATGCAGACTGACTTGTCGCTGGGAATCCAGCAGGAGCAACACGACACGCATGCGTCCTGACTCCCACGTGCCTCTCTCTTTCGTGTCTTTACTAGTCAAAGGGACAATTGTGATTTCCCGGACATCCTCATTCTATCCCATTGCGCAAGAGGCCTGTGTTTGAATGCGCCTTCGAATGTATCATATGGAATGTTATCTCTCTTATCGTTTCCCTTATATTATTGTCATGACATCAATTCTAGAAGTTATTGTATGCGCGTGTGTGTATGTGTGCACGATCGCACAATTTTATATATACTTAACGTACATAATATATGCGATTTGTTTATTCATTATTCTTTCAACTCCTTTATAATGCAAGAAAGTTGCAGGCGTGTTCCCATTGTAAAATACGTTCAGATTTCACATTCGGATTTGAGAGGTGGGATTGAATAGATTCTTGCAATATCTTTACTAAAGAGACATTTCTAACACTTGACAATATATGTTCTGACTTCGTGCTCTTGTGTTCTTGTCACTTGTATCTAGTCACAGGACAATTGCAATTAGCCAGATTATTCTCATTTTATCTCATTAAGCAGAAAATTCTAAGATGTCTTTGAACGCGTCATGTAAACCTTTTTTTACCATTTTTCTCTCTTCTATTTTTTTTTCTTTATCCAAGATCAGCGTTAGATACATTTTATTTGATCGATAAAGTGAAAAGTATGGATAATAAGAGATTAAAAATAAAAGTACATTAACATGATTGGCATATATTACAATATTAATTAGAAAATTAATAAGGATTAAAAAAATATATTATTAAATAAAGCTATGCTTTTTTTCGTGTAAAAAATTAGAGTTATTTAAAAATTTAAAATAAAACTGCAATTTTTTTGTATCTTTTTTGCTCTTTTGTGCTTTTTTTCCAATTATTGCCTAAATTTATATCTTAAAGAGTATATTTGTATCTTGAAAAGTATATGTGTAAAAATGTGTATAGAAATAATTCTATTCTGCAAAAATTTAAAAAAAAATATATATGTAAATTTAACAAATTTTATATTATCATTTACTTGTACATTTGTTCTAATTATGCTAATTTACAACCACTGCTTTCTTTATATATCTAATGTCTAATGTGTATTGCTGTTATTTTTGCTATTGTCTGTTTAGATTTATTACAGATTTTATTGAATTTAACAACACAATTCCCTTTCCCTCTCTCGGTTACGCCATATCCAAGTGTGTAATATTGTTAGCCGGATCTCTGTATCTAGCGGACGAAATAAAAAGTCAAATTTCCACGATTCTTTCGAATTCCCATCGCTCGCGTTTTATTTTCACCGGAAAAGAGTGTATCAGGCACCGCTCATTGTTCCCGAAATTAATGCCAGAAACCACAACTCTGCCTCTACAAACGGCGCTGTGGTGCGCGCACACGCTTTGATAACACGAGATGCATGGAAATAGGGAAACGGAATGGAAATAATTCGCCAGGCTGTTGAGGCAGCTGGGATTAGTGTAAGCCGTTAGAGGTACGTCCTTGCGCCTCGAGCGTGCGTGTAGCAACGTTTCTTCTCTCTGAGAATGTTTGAGGGTAAGGAAAAGAAAGAGAGAGGCAAGTATAAAATGTACAGAAATGTTCTAGAGAAAGGTTCTAGATAAAGAAGGCAAACTAAAGTGAAGCAGAGAGAAAGATGCGAGAAGGATGCCGGCGGAAGTGAGCAAACATATTCCTCCGAACGAGCATCGTTAGCGCGAGATTCAGCTTTCGAATCTTTTCACGTTTGATATGAATTTCTCTCCTCTTCTCTCTATTTCTTTTCCTTTTCTCTTTTTTCAGCGGAGCATTAACGCGCGTTTTTCGTTTAGCGGATCCCCGACTGAAAAGACCCGCACGACGGCAACCAACGTGATGGAGCCGCGTTCGAAACGGGGAAGTCAAACGAGAAAACTTCGCGGATTAAGCGCAATCAAGTACCGATAATTCTCTGGTGAATCGTGTCTCCCGCTCCCTCCCCGCCATCCGTCCGATCATAGGACGGCAGGGGGATGGATGGGTTAGAGGGACCCTCGCGTGTCCCAGCTCGAAGGAAAACCGAATTGTTCGAATTGGATGCCGTCGTGTTCGCGGCAGTGCTATCTCTCACGCCGACATCGGCGCTCTCGCGAAGGCACCCGTGGGCGTTATCTACCGAATTAATCGAAAAGTTTCTCGCCACAGCCCTTCAACTATATAACATTAATTTTAATATCAATTCGACACGTGTCGTGGTTTATTCTCTTGACGGCATTCGCGGTTCCCGAGTGTTCACCGATGCGGTTCAAAGCAGCGCGATGTTTCGCGTAATTTATGGAATGAACTATAAATTGCGCCATTTGACGGTAATCGAGATTTCATTATAATTCGAGAATCAAAAGACGCTTTAATTGATTAAAATATAATGCCAATTTTTTAAATTAATTATTAATGTAATTGAAACTTTTTTAGCGCACTCTTTTTCACATAAAAATCGATATACACAATGATAGTCTTTATTTAAAAAGAAGAAGCTTAAACTGTACAAACCAAATTTATACTTTAAACAATTCTAAAAGAGATGGTTTTTAATTAAATTTTTTATATGTGACATTTATAATCGAAAATCCTCAAATATAATATATCCCTCTCTGTCATTTAGATACACATCCTATTTCCTTTTCAATATATCGACGCGAGCAATCTAAAAGCCAATCTTATAAAATAAATATAGCTTGCAAAAATTAGTATATATTCGATACACAGTAATTAGAATTTAATATTATGAATATACAATCTGTGTACGCAGCATACACCTTAAAGAATATGTTTGCATCGATAACTAGTTAATTAAATTAAACTACACCGTTATGCATACAAATGGTATTCTACTATATCATGCAACCAAAGTGCAATACATCTAGTATATATGTGTGTGTGTGTGTGTGTGTGTGTGTGTGTGTGTGTGTTATGGGTACGTGGGTGCATGCATGTATACATATTGCGATTCTCATATAATTAATCTAACTTCCATGTAAAATAATGCATTATATCAAAAACGAGAGCAAGAAGAAATTTTTATATAGAAAACAAACAATTAAGTCTTTTAATATATTATTCATATGTATTTAAAATTCTTTACAACCTACTTTTGGCATTATTCAAAATATTTGATAAATACAAAGAAACTACATGAGAATACATATATTCCAAATGTGTACGTTGTCACATATATTTTTATGAACAGAAAAATTTAATCACAAATGCAGGGTATAGCAGAAATCGCTGCATTACTTTATTCTGTATGTACGCGATTCAAAATGAGATATAATATTTCATACTGAATATTTTTAGTATTCACGTAAATGCGTTTTGACATTATAAACATTGAAATGCGCCTAGCATACACATACGTATAATAATTTATTAACGTTTCTAGAGTTTTATATTACATATTATATTCGTATTATGATTTCATTATCATTTTATCATCATCATCTGTCACAAAATCTTTTATTATATATATATAAAATTAAAGTATAATTTTAATTACAATAAAAATATCAATTTCATCGTTATAATAAATATATTTAATTTTTACAATATTAAATAATAAAATAAATATATGTGTAAATGATAAGAGCGCCACCGGATCGCTAATTAAGAAGACTAAAATTAATTAAAAAACATCAAAAGGATCTTCTATTTTCGAAGATCGACAATGCGGTGCAAATTTTGCCGTACAGCGAATCCTGTAAACTATACGATAATGAGACTAATAATTCGTGCGCGGAAGCTTCTCACGTTCCATGTAATTCACTACTCTGAGTACAAATGGCTCGTAACACCCGTGCCGTTAATGTTAATATACAACATAGAGACGCACATATGGAGCATCAGATTTCTAATTCTAATAAATCTTGCGCCGGGCGTGCCTGCTTAGATTGCACCCGTGAAATACCAGCAAATGGACTCTGTAATTCTTTAAAGAACAACCCGTACGTGAACGCGAACAAAAGTCAGCCGCAAACTTCTACTCATTTGACGTATCCATGAACGGATATTTTAAAATATAAAATCACGAAAAAGCGATCAATAAAAACGATATGAAGTGAACGTCTAATTATAGAACATAAAGTAATTTATACGTGAGATTAAAGAGATCTATCGAGAATGTACTTTTCATAAAATATTCTTTACAAATAAAAATGTTTAAATTTTGTCACACTTATTTAACAATTAAAAAGATATAATATTTGCGAATAAAATAATTTCCTAAAAAGTTTCAATATCGAATAGAAAAAATGTTGCGATGCATATCTTGGAAACATTTCTTCGTCTCCATTAGGCTTTATCTAATATTGCAAGCACGTGCCATTGTTTTCACGTAGAACCATGCTTAACAACGATATATCAAGAAACTAAATAGGAAATTGTATAGACAAAGAGATTCAAGACAGCGATAAAACTGTATCAAGGTAGAAGACACGATGCCCCGGTACGATTCTATTGCGCAAACTGGCGGCTGACGGCTCCGAAAGGACGAAGTTATCTCACGAATTCCTGTTCCGTAATCTGGCATTTATACACGTGTATATTGCATACAGTTCGCCGGGTCTTCAAACGCGAAGTACGAAATTCTCGAAGTGCCCTTGATTACGCGTATGAACGTAAATATCTTTTACCAATTCTGCAGCTTTGATAAATGAATCTACACGAAATTGGATAAAGAATCTTACAAAATGGAAAAATTTAATTATACGTGCAATACATTCCGCATTCTGGAATATATTTAAGAGAATAAAAGACAGCAAATTTTTTAAATAATTTTTAAAACAAGATATATTATTTTGTCACAATATTTTTAAATCCAATTTAATATAAATTACATATTTACATAATAAATTTTTACATAAACTCCGCACACCAACGCACGTTACCTACAATATTGTCTTTAAGTTACGATGAGTTGCAAGTTTTACCACGCTATGTTATTGTATATTATATTACTTTTTTATTACTACGTTTAATATAACGAATAGTAAATTTAAGAGGTAATACGTTTTATATTATATTTTACGAGAGCATGGATTAAGGGACCAAAAGTTTCTTTAGTTTGAAATCGAAACGTCTGAGACATTTCACGGCAATTCCACGCGCTGTCGTATTTCCATGAAGCGTGTCACTTAACGGCGAGAGCGCCTTAAAGTTTTAAGACGGTAACAAGTCGACGGAGGAAATTAAAGCACTTTTCAGGGAATCTACCACACGGTTCGCGTAGAAGTAGCTAACGAAACAAATGGTTAATGAATTATTGAAAGAGCCGTCTGCGTGAGCTTCTTAGTTCTTTTCATTATAAACCTTCACGATATTCGTATAATTTCATAATACGGCCATCTCAAAAAGAGAAATCTCGTTTTATATTTACCATAAGACATGATATCTTTATACGAAATACGATTAAGTTTATTCTTGGATTTATATAAATAAAACATATGTACTATTTCTATCTCCCTCCAAAATTTTCCTTACATGTTTAAAAATATATCTGTCCCTAAGTTTATATGTCGTACATTTGCGTTACATGTCAAACCGAAGAATGTTTAAAATATAATAATTAAAAATAATAATCTTAAAATTAATTTTAAAAAATGTTTGAGGAAATTTATATATATATATAACGCAAAACTATGTCAACAAAATTTTATGACGCAAATTTACGGAGACATATTTTTCAGTCCTGTCAGTCACTCTAAACACTTTGATTACAGTTTATTGTAATAAATTATTATTATAAATAAGAGAGTCCAAAAATATTGTTAAACATTCGCGCACAAAATTCAGATACACGAGAAAATTATGATATTGTATAAATTTCGATATAAAACAAAATTACATCAAATTAAAACTTTTTTAGAATAGATATTTATATTATATCATCTGCTTTTACTGAACTACAATTTTTTATAAAATATGCAAACAAGACATTATAGTATCATGATTATGTATAATCTAAATTTTTAATGATTTCAGTAAACTTAAAAAGATAAAAACGAATAACGTTTCATTTCGAGATACTGCATGATGTATCGAAAAAATTCAAATTTGTCCGACTGCATGCACAGCATGCGATGATAGAAGAAATGCGGTGTAAAATTTTTATTTTTCCAGATAGATGGCATAATTTTTATTCTGCAAATTTCGATCGTATCTACATAAACAATACGTATCCCTTCACGCATTGTACGCCGATCAGTTCTGCAACCAGATCAACACTTCGGAAATATAAATTTTAATATAACGCGAAGCTCTGTCAACGAAACCCTAATTCCAAAAAAAACCTAGTTACGTAGCGAGGCGTAGCGTGAATATGTGGAGGCGTGCTTTCGCACCGTGCTAGCCGCACGAAACGCACGCCTTGGTCGCAGTTTGATTAAATCGATTGTCATCATTGTAAACAAGAGCGTGCGAAAACTGTTTTGTTGAACATTCATGCGCAAAATTCAGATGCGTAAAAATTACGACGTGAAAAATGCCATGTGCGCGCACCACCTTTCTCGTTGGTGACGTATCGAATCCGCGAGAAAAAAAAATAGATATCAAAACGATTCGTAAATAGAGAATCCCGGATTCGTTTGATTAGCCGGTGTGTGACAATCCCGCGGGAAACGCACGCATAAATATATAACCTGTTCCGCTTCTCCTCGTGCGCGCAATCAATCACATCGTTGCATGCACTTGAATGACTTGTGCTACTTGTCAAATGCAGGATTCGGGCAAATTAAACTTTGCGCGGATGAAATATGTCTCATGCTCGAATGAGATACGTTGCGTTGTTTCGTCATTCTCGAATCGAGTCATTCGTTATCTGCATCGATTCATATCTCATCGAATAGTTGTTATTATTTGTGCATTTTATTTACGGATCGCTGTTTCGGTAAGCTTGCAAGTCAGAAGAGTTGTTAACCGCGTCAAATGTTAATTGTTAGCATCGTAATTTTTGTCGCTTATTTTTCATATAATAACCATATTATTTCGTGCATAATGTTAAATGACTCTGACATCTCGTCGGTCAAGAGACAGAAATGTCCTGTAAAGCAATTTGCAAGGAAAATATGTCACTTTTTGTAGCGCAGTGTGCGATAACATTAATATCAGTCCTTCGAAAAGAAAACAACTCGTTGTGCAGCCACAACGTGCGGAAACAGGCAGTACACAAGGGCGGCCGTGCAAATCCGGGAAGCTACCGGAACAAATGCGGCATACACACATTCTTTCCTTTGTTCACCGTTCCTTTCCAAAGCATTACCGCACACAGAGACGAGGCCAGTGGATCCTCGACAGTATTTCAGTGAAGTATCTAAGAAGTGAAATGAAATGTAGAGGGCCGGAGGCGTGACTCGAACTCGTATGAGTCGCACCAGATGTTACAATATTTACTGCGAGAAAAGCCCCTAACCACTCTCCGTACACATCCCCAACAGTCCCTTACATCCTCGTACGGATATTCGCGATGTATATATACTGCTTAATAATATTAATGTCCCGGCCTAATGACAAGAAAAAAATCACTGATACGAGAGGCCCATTTTTGGCTCGATCTTCTATCAATTTCGACTTTCTGTCAGTTGGACTTATGCTTTAGCATGTCAAGTGTTTAGGAAAAATCGACTTCAAATTATTTAAAAAATCTGCAATTGGGAGAAAATGCTCAACTTTTGACCCAATTATTATATAACAGCAAATTTTTTTTGTAAGCAAACTTGTAGCTATAGCAAAGCAAAAAAGTTTAGAAGAGTTTTTGTAAATTTGAAATATTTTTTTTTATGATGTATATTTAAAAATAATTTTCTATTAAAATCTTCGATACTATACGAATAAATATTTTTCTAGCTTTTATGATGTTTAACACGGAGGAAACAAATGGAGAAGAACTTTGAATATATTATCTTTCATTATTAATCAATTAATGAATGTAATGTAACGATATTTTTCTTCAATCTTATTTCATTGTCAAATATTCAGACGAATCCGAAGATTAGCTATTAGTTATCAGTTGACAAAGGACAGAACAGAACGTTAACAATCAGTTGGCAAATGTATCGTTGATTCTACTCGAAATTTCATTACTTATGTACGCGTAACAATTGCTATTTCAAGAAAGTCATCTCTTATAACCAAATTGCGACATCGCAAATTTCCGTAGTTATATGTTACATTTGAAACACGTCCAATCGAAAATATCTGAAATAACATTTATCCTTCGTAGCGCGTTGTGCTCCGCTCGGCGAACATTCAATCTGAAAATTGTATACAACAATCGGTGTGCAATCGGCGAAAAACCTGGCGCAAAATAGTTTCCCATCTTCTCGGGCGGGTAGCGTTGATCGAACCGTTGCGTCAAGTGAAACTAGGTTAATTGACTATACCGGAAAGCGAGTATATTCCCGAAGGATACCTCTACTGGTTTCTCTGACCACCCTCTCGTACCCCATCACTTCCACTTCGTGCATCGTCTCCGGATAACGCGATGCCGCATTAATGTGTAATTGGCGACGAGCCGGGAAAGTGACACGATACCACGCCGCCAAGGGGGACCAACACCATATGATGTAGCGGTGGTAAAGCCTGCTGGCGGCATAGACATTTTACTCGCGAAAGACGCATGGTCCCTGCTAATATGACGTTTGAAATATGGCGCAACTCACGGTCGAAGATACGAAAAGGCGGCGAGGATGACGGAAAGAAAAAGAGCAGACAACGAGAGAGTGGCGCGCCCGGTTAACGGAAGCCGTGAAATGATCAGCCGGAAGGGAAATATTCTCTCAGAGGGATATAAAATATTAACTTTTACCGATTTTTTAACGACTTTTCAGTCACACGTTGTCGCTTCTCCGCGGATGAACAGCGATAAGTTGCAATCAAGTGCAGAAAATACAGCAAGTGACATTACAGCGCATTCTTCACACGTTCGTTACTCACCAGTGTGTTTCCAGTTTTATTATCACGACATATGACATTGATTGTCACAGTTCACAGTAACACATAGTTTTCGCAAAAGAAAAATTTAATAAAGAAAGAGACTCATATTTCTAAAATTTTAATAAATAATTCCACATATATAACACTCATATAATATAAACGTATGATTAATATAACATATAATAATAAACATTTATTTAAGAAACTATAAATAATTTTCTAGAGCGTTATATAAAAACAGACGTCAAAAGATACAAAAGTTTAAATACTTATATCTTATAGAAAGTTATACTCTACAAATCTCTATTATATATATATATATATCTACCATATATAAAATAATCTTAATGCAGTGGCAGTATAATATACATTTTACGATTAATATTATTGTTTTATTTAAATATCAAGTTTGATGATAAATTATATACACCGACAGAAGCTTTCTAGATTGTAGATGCAACAGAATCAAGAAGCAAAGAAATTGATGTTTACTTTTTACTTTGCAGTACCAAGATTACGGTCGAAGTTATATAGACGTAACCTCTTCAAAGAAAGAGATTGTGTCAATTTTTCCTTCGAAGAAAATACAGTACGATGCGTAAATGTCGTAGTCCAAAAATAAAGTTTGCTAGACTTAAAACATCGAGCGGCAACAATACTTTATATTAATACGCTTTCGATATAATTAATTTATTATCTTTTAAAGTAATATTTTAAAAACATGTTAATTTGTCATCTGTATTAATTATTTTTTATAAAATAAAAAATATCGTAATATCGATCCTTTCTTTTCAATTTGTTCGGATTAATGGATTTTGATTCTTTCTCTAATGCCTCATTCATCATATTTATATAGAGATGTAAAAAATATTTTTTTCTGCATTATATATATATATATATATATATATATATATATATATATATATATATCATCCAGCTATGCAGAAAAAAATATTTTCTACATCTCTATATAAATATGATCAATGAGGCATTAGGGAGAGAATCAAAATCCATTAATCAGAACAAATATATATATATATGTGTATATATAAAATTCAAAATCGTAGATAAACAAATTTGTAATTTTATTACGCTTATGTTTTAAATCTCTGTGCAAATCCTCTACGATATATCTCTATTTATACAATATTTTTCGCATAACTCATAGTATATTGGATAAAATTTTCAAATAAATTCGAAAGCAAGTTTAAAATTTTAATCACAGCAAAATTTGTTTCATTTTTTTCTGACAGACGTTGGATATAACCGGAATTTCGTTCAGAACTGATGCATCCCGCAGATAAGTCCAAAACTTACGAAACAATCGTATCTTTCGCGGTATCCGCATCGCCAACTGCTCCCAGTTGAGGTCGACGGATTTATTAACATTTATTTCATTATCGTACAACGTAACTATCCGGCTAGTATCTATCTCCCTTTCCCTCTGGATAACAACGTTGCATTTTATCCTAATTATCTCTACAACTACTGACAAACTGAGCATTTCCGCCTATATTACTGTTAACTGTTCAATCAATGCCGATAAATCGCCGATGAGTGCGCGTGTAAGTACGCACGTATGTATGCTAGTGTGCGTGGAATGATGGCTAAATAATACATCATTGCCCGTTACACGTTTGCTCAATGATCGAAATGTCGTGCGGATTGACGATCCATTACCAAACGACGAGCGACGAGCGGTGATGCTACCGGAATACGTTGGTCACTGGTGAAAATGTTAGGAAGATGGAACATGCGTTAAACAGCTCTCGCACAAATAAGATTTATTGAACTAGAACATTCGCATTTAAGATATATAGTAAATAGTTTCCCGCACTAAAAAAAGATAAGAACAATTAAAACAAATTTATGGAATGTTAGTAATTTTAAAAGTTTAACAATATATTTTTGATTTCACAATTCACGTATTGCCTTGATTTTAATTCTTCAAGAAACTCAAACATTTATTAGATTACGAAGACACTCAGCAAAGTATAATACAATAATTAATGCCTAACGAGATATGTGCCCGATAGATACTTGTCATTCGATAAAAGCGCAATGAGGATTCGATACTAATATCTGTTTAAAAAATATGAATCTTTTATTGATACGCGATGGCAAATTTTTGCCTGCAAGATTTTCAGAAACGGAGGGATCCGGATTACAGAACGCGAATCACTAGGAGGGTTAGGAGGGTCTCAAAGTAGACTCCGTTATAGTCGAATGGCGCGCACTCCACGCTATGCCGATTTATTCGAAAATCCAAGAAAGTGGCGCGTTTCACCCGTTGTGAAAGGTGCCTAGCCCCACCTTTTACACCCCGCGGCGCGATGTCTCTCTTTCTCTCTCACTCTTTCTCCATCCGTCGCAAAATCCCACGTGATGTCGTCCACTCCCTTGCGCGCGATCTCTCCTCTTCCCTCGGGCATCCAACGCGTCCTCCGACCTTCTTACCCTCTCTGTGAAGTTTAGGTATTCCCGTAGCAAGCTTCTCCCGGAGCCAGTTTAGCGTCCTCTCTCGCGCCCCTATCTGATTTCAATGTGGTTCGGTTACGTGCCTCAAATCAAAAACACGAACGTTATTTCTGCACGTGATCTCCACTTTTCTCGTTCTCCCTCCACCCCCGCGTTCTCTTTTCTCACTTTCTCTTGCCCATGTCGCCGGCGCGTTTCTCGTTGATGCTTCCCGCTACCAATCTTTTCGTCGTTTTCTTCGCTATCTCACCGACGTTTCTACTTTCCGCACCTTCGTCGAGCGTATCCGCGTTCGAGTCCCTACATGTACACACGCGCGTTAGCTTATAAACTTTTATTTTCGGAAACGAGAAGAGAGGGTAACAGGAAAGGGAGAAAGACGAGGGAGAAGGAGGACAGGAAGTGTGCGAGGGTGAGAGGAGGATAGGTGCAGGGACGAAACGATTCGAGCGGGAAAGAGCGTATGTTCTGTCAAGCTGTCGCTGAGAGGGAGCTCGCCTGCCAACTTATGGGACACGTACAATGCGAGCCAAGAATATTGCAGCGTCTGTCGCCCTTCTACTCTTCTCCCTCCTTATCCCATCTATCGCTGACGCTTTTGCGAAGGTATACGAACGAAGAAGTTACCTTCTAACCGAATATTGAAATGTATTTAGGAAAAGAAGGTATATATACGTGTGATACGGTTCATTTTTTCCGCTCACTGACGATATCTATCACACGAAGACATAGAACACCTTGGGAAAGCGTACCGTGATGTACATGGATTTTGAAATATAAAATCGATAAACATACACGAAAGAAAAATTTTGAAAAAATAAAACTTTTAAACTAATGTCATTTAACGAAATATGAAAAGAAGTCGAGAAGAATTATTTCGAGGTAGCTTAAAATATTCACATTGATTATAGTAAAAATGGGAAAAGAGTGGAGAAGAGAGGAGAGGAGAGAGAAGAAGACAGACTCGCACATATCACAGCTATGTTTTTGTTAACTGGTACTACAACTAATTACTTAACATGTTGCGGTTGTAGACTGGAAACAGCTTGATTTGTTTTTGCTGTATTTATATTTTATATGCGGTATATTTCCATATGTCATTTTCGTAATAAACTTTTCATATGAAAGCTTCTGTAATATAACAGCTTTTTTTATTTGACATTTCTCCGAGTGCACTGTTGTTGGTTATTATTTGAAACTTGATGTAAAAACAAAAGCGTTTTAAAAATTCCTCTAGAACGTCTTACGAATTTATATATATATATATGTATTAATTATAATGTTATATTTTAGTTTTTATGTAAAAAATCGCGCACCAATAATATATAATACAATTTTACATTATTAGAATAATTCAATTGTTGCTAAAAATTTTTTTCCTATCACACACACGCGTACATCGTTATATACCGTAATATACTTAATTTACCACAAACAATTATAGTTTAATTACATTCTTCATTCATAAATTGAATGACATTGCATAATAGCATTAAGGTCAATCAATTTATCGATTTATGTGGTTGTCATAGGAACGGAATTCCGCTATACTTGATCAAATGATCTATCTGTCTGTCCTGAGACATCGCCATGTCGTAAATTATTGAATTATAATTGATAAAATGTCTACATATACATATATATGAAAGTTAGGTAAATAAAATATCTATTTTTTATAAAATACAAATTTGGCTATTAAATCAATTCATAAGGAAAATCAAGATATATTAATAACTTTTCGATTATAACCAGTTAAAAATAAATTATTACGCATATTAGAGCAGAATTAATTACAAAGATTTTTCTCAAATAATTTAAAATAAGATTAGATTAGATTAATTTTTAAATAATAATTTAATAAAATATTAAAATGCTATCTTTTTTCCAGTTACATAGAAATACAAGTACTTTAATTTTATCCATCAATTGTATGTAAATAGCATTAATTTGCAAAATAATTTAATATTCATTTGATTTTGCAGTAAAATACTTAATAATAACTAAGATAAGAAAATATTATATATTATATTCATATATTTAGAGATTTAGAATTCTTAAAATTATTTTTAAATTTCATAGTTACATTAATAGTACAATAGTTCTAGCTCTAACATTAAGTATTACATTTACAAGTGTCATTAAAGTATTAATATAAAAATGTATATATCACTTTATCTTTGATCACATACAAAACTATTCATCTGACTTTATGTCACTACGTATATGCTATCTCACGTTTCCCTTTCTCTTTTCATAGACGGTTTGCAAATCCCGAATTCGATGTGCCTGCGCGTCATTTTCAACCCATACCTCGAAATCGAAGTATATGTATCTTCGCATTCACGTGATACTTATGGCGTTGTAACGGCTTGCAAGGGAGACGAACCCCGTTCGTCCGCGACTGCGATCGTTTGTCACGTCGCGTCGTCAAACCGCTTTTTACGTTCCAACGACGACGGCGACGACGCAATGCAAGACGCATTGCGAGGATTTGGCTTAACGGCGGAAACTCAGTCGCCGATTTCTCGTCTTCGCAAGTGCAAGAAACCACCATAAGGTGTTTTCAGTGGCGTAGAGGAAAGAGGTGGGAAATCAGGATATGATATAAAGATGTATGTATCCGTATGTGCGTTTGTGCAAGGTCGACGATCTTCCTCCCTTTAATCTTCATCCCTATTCATTCCTATCTCTATCTCTCCCGGCATCATCCATTTTCGTACGCTATAAATACCGACAAGCGCGGACACAACGAGATATCTCGCATTTCCGGCCGGAGAAACGATGCTTGTCAACAGAATCGGGCAAATTTAATTATTGCTGTGCAGGTCCTTAACGGCGCTTAACGGTGCATCAAGATTTTCGCGGATTGACAGATCTCTAGCAATACTTTTAATATTAAAGAAAAGATACAAAATAATAATTGCTATTCGACAATAATAAACTTTCGGCATTTTTTGATAGTATGTTTATGTACAATGTTGTAATATTTTGACGCACGCAAAAATTATGTAGTTTAAAATACATTTTTTTGTAAATTTATTAAAAATCGCGGCATTTTTTACATTACAATATAAAATTTAATTCTATTTAGAGAGAATATCAATAGAAATTGCAGACACTGTAAAATACGTTGCAGTATTTAAGTCACTCTCCTACGAAACGTTTAAACTTTTGTCATTCTTATAAATGTCTGTAAACATGCAAATGTTAACGCAAATTGGATACGGATACAATGACGTTAAAAGATGCAAATTTAAAGTAAGAAGTATCGAAGCCCTTAGAAGTACTTTTTTAAAGAACATACCTCATTACCTCGGTTCTTAACCCGAGATGGTCCTGGTAACCGAGTAACAAATCCCGTTCTGGAATACTGCGAAAGTTAGAAGTTGAAGGAATAAAGTTGAAATTATGAATATGGGAACTATAGGCATGAAAAAGTTAAAATTGTCCCTTGGGCGGACGCCTCTTTTCCGCCAACCGTTAGAGCGACCTCCGCTGAGAGTTTACATATCGCAACACTTAAGAATTAAATAAGAAAAAAAGTAGACAAAAAGTACTATCAGAAATGTAGTATGTAGTTTTAAAAATAAAATCGAGAAAATAAAAATTACATTTTCTCATGAAATCAGCCAACGATAATGCAATTCGTATTTAAAAAGTTTTGTAGTGTCGACTAAAAAGTACAGTAAGCGGTAAATGTTTTAAATCAATTAAATTATTATAAAAGTTTTTAATTACAGCAAAAAATACAACTTTATTAGAACTGAGATAGTGAGACAGTTTCTTTTTTTGTTTATGTGTAATTCTCTCTCACACAAAACACTCGTTTAAGAAGAATGCCCAAATAAGATAAAATAAATGATCTTTAAAGATACCAATTTTTAATAAAAGTTTTTATAATTTATTAATTTTGATAATTATACTATATGTATATAAATATATATATTTATGTGTGTGTGTGTGTGTGTATGTGTGTAAATCATAAATAGCAGTTCGCTACAATCACATCGCTGAGCGATTAACTGCTTGGGAGAAACGATTAGACGGACTTAAGCATTATAGTTTATGGTCTAAGGCACGTATTCAGGCCGCGATATTAGCGTTGTTAACCCTCTTATGGAGTTTACTTGGAATATACATTTAAGCCGTTCACATTCAAGAGACCCGCCGTTTTGTGAGACACCGTTTATCGTACATGTGATAGTATAGCGTTGAATTTCCATTGTATTTATCTTTTGAACTGTGTCGCTTTAAATACATTCTGAGAAGTTGCTTAAACTCTCTTCAATAATGTAACTAAAGTGAAATTAAACTGCGCCATTTGAAAAATAAACTCTATCAAGTTGAGAATCACAAGATTCAATTTTTATACCCATAAGCCTTAATTCTTAACTTTCTGTAATTATTATCGTTCTTTATTATTATCGTGACAAATATGTCTTTTTTTACTATCCATACATATGTAACTCATAAAATAATAACAAGTATAATACTCAACTTACCGCAACGGCAGTTTGTGTTGAGCGTAACATAATTATCGTAAAATTTAAAGCGAGATACGAAAAACGACAGATAACTTGAGGCTGATAAAAATTTTAATCTCTGCTTACGCGCGATTCAAGTGTTCTTTCTAGTAATTTAATTTAATTTAACATCACTCGCGCGAATGCAACACGAATCGCGGTATATCTCGGAGCGAATATTGCGATGTTGCTCGTTTACCGCATATTTAAAAGTCGAAGTGATGAAATTGCAACGACGAATTGCAGCAAATGGGAGAGAAAAAGAAAATTGGTAGCCAGTGCAACCGACAAACTCGCTTCTCTGCAAGCTATTATACCACCTTCGCTATAGTTCACAGGCCGTAAATTTATTTTCGCTCGAGGCAGGACGATGTATCGATGTGCTCGATTTTATTCGCGGCCGAACAAATTTCTCGCATGAAACTTAGAGTTGGCGGAATAAAATTGAGATAACGAATACGGCAAACATGAACGGAAAGGAATGGAAATTAAAATTGCAGCATTGTGTCTTATTTTTAATCGTTGTATCTCGTAATAATAGGTACGGTGTATTATCCTCCCTTTGCGCGGGGAGAAATCTGTTATAAGGTAAAAAAGGTAGACATCGCAAAAAATTAAAATAATGGACAATATGATGTACCGAAAGCTTGAATTACGTATCACAATATTAAATTGATATTAAATAAAAAAATGTATCTTTTTAAAATATATTTATTTTATTTCCATATTAATTGATATTTATTCGCCTTTGTTTGCGTTAAATTGAAAGTAGAATACGATTTTTTATGGAGCGTAGGAATGAGCAAAATAATTTCAAACGTATTTAAAATAACGTAAACTCACTATTTGAGAATCTAAAATATATGAATGCGTATATTACTATGAATTTCACAGAAAAATTTTATGCTACTAAATTCGATATATAGAGCAAATTTAATTTCTCGTAACTTGAATTACTAACTGAAAATTTACGTTCTAGTTTCATTTATATTTAAATCGTTTATAAAACTTTATATTTTCCATTATTGTAGAATGCTAGAAAAAAATTATTTATTTTATTGCATTACATAATGTACTTGATATAAAATAAATATATTTATGGTATATCATAAATTCTATTACAAATAACGATCTTTCCTTTGTTCTAAAATCTCGTAATATTTCTTACTGCTGTTATAGCTGACGAGTTTTCTCTTAATTCAAATATTGATAGATATTGAAATTACGAGAGATAAATAGTAGGGAGAGAGATATGATATTATAAACCGTGCTCTCTATTGAGGAATTCAACTTTTCTATATTCCTTGGACAGAATTCCAATACGACGAAGAGGGTGAGGGAGAACCCGATCATGACCTGTTTGCGCGCCTACCAAGGAATAAAGATGGAAAACGCGACGAGGCTATCGGACCTCCGTCCGATGGTAAAGAACGACAGTCATTCTTAAAATGAGGTTAATCGAAAACATCTCGCGATGCTTGTTACTCTGTGCACGTATGAAGTACGTAAGGGTGTAGGAAGAGGGTGGTGGGCCGCGAGATATCTCGAAACGACCGCGCCTTGGCCAGCATTCGTAGCTCCAAATCATTTCTCGTCTATCCACATTGTCAACCACTGTACTAAATTGCGAATCGATGTCACATTGGGCCTTGAAATATTACATGAAGACGGGCAGAAAACCCTCCGAACCGAAATAACAAGATACGAGGGTCATTTTATTCACTTCTCCGAACACATCGAGTCTCGATCGATTAATAAATACTATACACATAGGTTCGATAAACATCCACGGCCCTCTCGTTTATTTTCAATGAACTGGTGTTTTACTTTATCTATAATTTATATGCATGCGCGTATCGGTGTTACAAATGGATATTTGGCACTCGAAAGCACTTTATTCTTTTTTCATTCGCTTACTTTTATGCTATCAGCAAGTGTAACGGCAATATGAGAAAAGAGAAAATACAAAAGTTTTTATTCAAATATTTAAAAATAATTCTTTTCAGATTAAATATATATGTACTAATATAAATATTACAGGCACAAAATATAATAATAGGAACAATATTTTTATCAAAAAATTGACAATATTTTAAATTTAAGTACAAATCGGTGAAGAAGTCGTCATCTGTAACGCTAACAGTATCGAAACATAAACGTAAACTTTATGAAATTATAAGTCATACAAAATTATTTCTTGTATACACATGCAAATTATTGTATATACATACAAAATTATTTCTTATATTATTTCACACATAGATATTATTCCATTAATTTTGAATGTATACATATATATTTATGGATATTTTTTAGCAACGCATTCAGTAAAAATTGTTCGATCAGATATATATGTAATCAAAATATTAAAAGGAGGATTTACTATAGCAAAAATATATACAACGTTATATATAAGATATAAATGTTTAACATAACAGATCACATCTTTATACACACACAATCAACTAAAATGTATTATTTTTCTAAATACGATAACGAACATATTTAAATAATAAATAAGAAACTACATGCGCATACAGAGAATGAGCATTATAAATAAATAAATGCAACTAACTAAAAGAGACAAGATTATTTCAGACAAAATGTTTACTCTATAAGCTTGATACAAAATCGACACTATATGTAGCATTACATAAAATAAGTTCCTAGACTTTAGTAAAATTTCAAATATTTTGTGTTAATTTTGAAACTAATTTTTAATTTACTTTTTTACCATTTTTTTTATAATAGATTACAAATCTTGTTTATAGAAAAAATACAAATTTCCATAAACGCAAATACGATATTCGATATAATTTTCTTTATTATCGAATATTATTTTTATAAAATGTAACTGCTTGCATCGAATATACAGTAAATAAATATAATATTTATATTTGCATTTGGGGAAATTATTAAGCGTTTTACTTTAACAAATACTTTTGTCTGCGTCAGATAGAATTGAGCCTCAACGACGGAACACGGCATTTTCTTCCCTACATACATGTTCAAGAAATTTAGAACCGTTACCGTCATCTATACCCCAAGCCGCGTATATAATAATTACATATCGCCAGTTGGCTACGTTTCTTTCTGTATAAAGATATACCTTAAAATACAAGATCTTTGCAATATGGTTTCCATAACCGACGATCGAAAACCAGTACCCGACCGACATTGCAGGGACCTTGTTCGCCTTCCTTGTAACACCGACGGGTTCCTGGCCACAATATCATGTTATCTTTGCATTTTGTAGCGATCTTGATATAATCCGCTTGGTCAGGAAAATAGACACTATCATAGTTAACCATTTCTGTGATGCCAACTGTCGAGTGAAATAGAACGCATACTATGATAAAGAAGAACGATGCTGAGAGATGCATCCTTGATAATAGGTGTTCTTAGTATTGTGTTCCAAAATGCAACTAAAAATCTGAAAATTATATATTTATTATAGAAAATATATATATATATATATATATATATATATAATGTTCTAGTGATAAACGAAAATAATAATAAAATAGTTATTGAGATTTTTCCACAATAAAATATAATTATTAAAAGTATAAAAGTATATAATTTATATTTTTTATTTATTTATACGATACATTTTTCTTTCATTAAATTCTCTTAATTGCGCTGTTTCAATATATATTATATTTTAAGATCTGTGAATGCAATGTAAGTTGTTTTTTTAAAACATAAACATATTTAGTAGTATGATAAATATTGTTAGAGTAATATACCAGAGACGAAAACTTTTTCATATTTCATATATATAATTCAACAGTAATAAGTCAATAAAATTTAATGATTAATAAAAAAAAATTAAACTAAGGAAGGATATCGATAAAAGTGGAGGATATGATTCAATATGTAATTCAATGTAGATTCCAACATATTATTTGCACGGGTATTAATACGACGAGTAACTATCGATATATATGTATATAATATTAAGAAAAAAAATTAAACTAAAGCATTTACATAAAATTTCATTACTTGATTGGATTTCAAGAAGTGGGAAATAATTAATTAATTAATTAATTATTATTTTCATACGCTAAATAGAATAATGTAGTTACCGTATGGATCAAAATCAAATGAAAAATTCTATATATATATATATATATATATATATATATATATATATATATATATATTAAATAAATATGCGATTGTTTGTAAAAATTATTTTCTATGTATTATATACATTTTTCGTATAAATGAGAATATCTAACAAAAATATTTGACTGTACCATACGTCAGATTTTGCGAATATTACAAAATGAATTTTCTTTTTTATATATTTTTCCTTTTATATATTTTGTTACATTTTTATATATTTTAAAATTCATTGCAAGCACAATTTTAATCATGAAATCTTATTTTTGTTTTCTTTTTTAAAAAGTTATTATAATGTACAGAAAAAGAATAAAAATTTAGGGAGACGGAAGTATACAGAAACAGAATAAACATTTAGGGAGTTGACTTTAATAGCTGGCTAAATTAATTTTGAAATAGTAAATGTTCAAAAATAATCAGACGTCCGTATTGTAATGTTTTAATAATATTTTATCTACTTAATATTTTAATTTAGTACTGCCAAGGGATGTTACTATTTTATTCGAGAATTTTCATATTCCTAATGTTTCCAAAAAGGCAAATTATTCTGCTAATATATAGTGAGCACACACACAAATCCAGTTATGTAATACTATTTCACGAGGAAGCACGTTTGATATTTTCAGTGCATGTATAAATTCGACGTTATTTCGACACCGATTAACATACTAAGACAGTAATTCTCCTTACAAAAATGTTATTTCGTCGCATTTGTGATTTTGCAAATGCGTAGAGCACTGCAGCGAAATAGAATAGAACAATATTTTAATTTGTAAGAGAATCTACAATAAATGCAAAAAAAAATATGGTATTTGTATGTCGTAAAACAATAAACACAACTAATAAGAAAAAAGATGCGCTTATTAAATTTAGACATTATACAATATCCATACTAAATAAATATTTATGACGTATGATATTGATATTCACATTTAAATAAAAAATAATGCAAAAATTTGGCATAGCCAATATACTATTTGGCATAGCCAATAAAATGAATTACGGAATTAAAAAAAAAAGATATATATTTTTTAGATTTACTTTTTCAGGAAACATATGTAGAAATTAAATTATTGTAAAAATATGAAAAGATATTTTTAATGAAAATTGCTGATTGATTAAAATTTATAGCATAGTCTGCGGCGTGATATTTAACCAAAATTCCCGACTTTGTATGTACGCGTATATGGCTTTTAGAGAAAATAAACTTCATGACACACACATACACGCGCGCGCGCTGCGATAAACTTACGCTCGGGAAAGGTGAGAGAAGTACAAGAAAAGAAGATTATATAGAGTTTGCACACGAAACTGGTCTGCGCCAAGAGTAAGAGTGTGTTTATTTCATGCCGTATCGCATTTCGGTAAATTTTCGCGCGCGGCTAGCAAACGCGGTCCGCGGTTTACTCGTCCGTGAACAATTTTGAAATTAATTTTTCAGCCGGACATAAAATGGTGAACAGCTAACGATTTAGACAATAGAGACAATTTTTGATAACAATATTACGATATAAGAAGATTTTTATACAATTATTCTACATTGTAATATTAAAGGATATATGATCCGTGTAATATTAAAATTACGGATTACATATAAATAATTTTTATACAATATTGGTTGAATATTGATTCGTTTAAATTGGACTGAAATCATGATACGGGAATTTGCGGGAAATATATGTTTCGACCGATTGATTATACTGTTTAGTGCACTAGCATCCCGCACGATCCTACATCGCTATAGCTATTTTACGGAGATTGTAGCATCGACAATAAAAATCATATCTTGTCATAACGACTTACAATAATCAGCTTAAAGAACGCCGTAAAATCCTAACTATAATAAGCAGGCAATTCTTTTGCACGTCAACGTAAACTTTTATGCATGATGCACAAATGCCAAAGAAATATTTTCTTTTAATAAATCTTACGACTATACAATGTGTATGTGAAGAAATGCATTAAATATCACAACAAACTCTTATCGCACTCTCATCGTGCGAGTTTGTATTGAAAATTTTTTGTAACTTACACGAATTATTTCTATCGCAAAAACAATAATATACATATATTTGCATTAGAGCTAAAAATAAATGTTTATACTTTCTATTCAGATTCTTATTTGAATAGCATTATTGCGAGACGAAAAGAAATTTGGAAATATGTATATAAAAAGCATTAATTTGAAAATTAATTTTTAAAATTGATTGCTTTTATCTTTAATTATATAAAGAGTTTTACATATAATATTTTCATATTAAGATATAAAGAGAGACAATAATCAATAAATGTAATTTATAAAATACGTATATATTCATATCAGAAATTTTTTTGTTGTATATAAGTTTTAATAACATTTTAATAAACATTTCTATTTTTACACATATTAATACGCGTATTATATTTAAATATATATTTTTTAGTTTTGCCTAATATGCACAGCTGATTATTTAACGTCATTATTATTTCAGAGAGATATATTTATTACAACATTAAATTTTATAGATGACAGCATTATACAAATATAATCTCTATTACAATTTTGAATTAAAACCAATTTCGGAATGTTTGTACCGAATTATATAATGGAAAGAAAATGAGAGAAATCAAAAATATTCTAAAAATATTTTCCAAGCATGATGCTTGAGCAAGAGGCTTACGTCAATTGCAATCTATTTTTCAACATATAATATCACGAATACACGTGCATTCGTAATAAATATTAAATTGTGGGGAAATACACATCTTTTTCGTCATTTTCTTGTTGCGGCACATATTGCGTTTTCACTAAAGTATCAATTAGCATTGCCTCGGGCTACTTAATTATCAACGGAAATTATTCCGTGAACGGAAGCTACGTTCACAATAATTGTAAAGTATCTCTAAGCAACACGCTTAGTATAAACTCGATGACGACACGCAATGTCGTCATTAAGATAAATTACTATCGTCCCAGGCAAGCATTAAAGCAATTTGAAACTATATTCTAATGTCCAACTTAAGCAATCTAAGAGGAACGTGGAGTAAAAACATTTAAATGTGCTTGGAATGATGCACACACGATATGTTCTTAATCAATTCTTATATTATTAAAAACGTGCGGACTTGAATATCAAATTTTTCGAAAAAGAGCTCAAGTTCGCAATAAAACTTATCGAGAGATAACAACGCGCATACCACTCAACGTGATTAAAGACGAGTTAAGTTTGACCCGGAATAATAAATTGCGCTATCTCCATCTGAATGCTTAAATTCCAAGCATGGAACAGAACACAATGGACGAATATATCTAGTTCCTTCAGGTGAAATACTCGCGATAATTCCAGAGGAAAGTTTCAACATTACTCCACGATACAGGGACCGGCCCTTTAGACTAAGTTGTTGCTCCGACAGACTAGCTTAAGTAACCCTTGGTTAGCGCTTCACTGCTCCTTTCTAGATCGCAATAATATAGACAGAGAAACTCGCGCTACAATCAACTGTTCAAGAGAGATAGAGATAGAAACGGAGAACTTGTCTCTTCTATCGCTCGTTTCGTAGATCTGCGATTTATCGTACGTTGATAACGTAATTCGGTTATAAACCTTTCAAAAATGTGTGCCAGCATTTATTCGGATATTCCATTTTTCGTTTCATTTTTTTTTTTTATCATCGTGTCTCTCACAGAGCGGAAAGATTATGGAGCGTTTGCGAGACCATACGCGGGATATCCATTATAAATGCGCAACGGGTTTTAAAACAATTTATCGCCTAGCGTTGCCAGGTTGTCACGCCGCGGCCGATATATGGTGCATCGTAATTTTAAAAAATAGGTCCATCGCGCCGTAATCTGCAATCGTAGAAATGAAATACACGGATCCGAGTACATTCGTGCACTCTTTCGCCCGCGCTGCCTCTGTCTCTTCTCCGATTTTTTTCTTTTCTTCTTTTTCTTTTGTTATTTTTTCCAACGCATATTACTGCGAGAAAATACAAATCACAAGGATTATCCCGTACACCGGCTAACTCTCGAGCGGTTGACGAGGACGATTAATTTTTGCCTGTCTCTCCTGTCAACGTGGATGCTTCGGTAAAAACCGAAGCTGGCTAATTTCATTTCTCGTGCACGAAAAATTTTGAGATTAATTCTTTGTTTGCAAACGAAGAATGCTTCAATACCACTGGTAATTATCGGTATCATTTACATATCTACATTTGTATGAATGCAATACGGATCTTTCAATCCGAATAATTTCATCGCAAATTTTAAGTAAAATATATATATTAAAATTTCATTATTTTTATTCTTTGATTATATGCTTCGCTACTAACATATTACATAATTATTAATAAAAGATTATTGAATTTTAATTTCTTTTTACGTTATAAATTAAATTATAATTTCAGCAATTTTAAATATAGCAATAAATATATTTTTGGCAATGTAATACAGCTATTAAAACTAGTAATTATGCATAATCAATACAAATAATTAAATTTTTTTAAAAAAATTTGTAGATAAAAGTCAAATTTGTTACTATTTTTATTCTTCGCAGTAAATTTAACTAATTAATCTTGTTTTTTTATCTACTAAAATTTACGCGATAAATATCTTAATTTTAACGGAAATGTTGAAATAAAATTTCAATTGCGAAAGACAATAGTAGATAAGAAAATAGTTTTCTAATAGATACGGAGCGGAATTAAATAGTCTTTGAAATTTTTGATGGAACACTTTTGTATAATATATAAACATTTCTCGGAGACAAACGCGGTCTCGGGCTATAAACGGTTTCCCGGCGAGTTGCTGTGGAATCACGACCGTCACGAGATGAGCATAAAACCGCGCTCGGTTTGCTTCGCGAATATAAAGGGAGGCCCTAAAGCGCCTGTCGGCGCGCGCGCGTGATGCAAATCATTTTGCATAATTTACATTAAACTTACGCGGTATTCTCCATGCTTTCGCGGCCAACAAGATTAACGATTACTTTACACTCACGTTGATTCGTTCTTCGTCCAACTCGATGCAGCTCACTCCGTGTTCCTCTCTTTTCTCTCTCTCTCTCTCTCTTCTTTCCCTCTTCTTTACACCAAAATTCCTCTTTGTTTTACGTATATATATATATATATATATATATATATATATATATATACATAGACCGTGATTCTCTACCCGTAATGCCTTCACCTCGAGTTACCAGTCAAATTACGCTTTACGGGCAATTCGCCGGCGCTAATACAAATTTAATAATCGGCAATGAACGTGTTACGCCGCACATGTACGAATCGGCGCTAGCACAGAGACTGAGGACGCGTATCAAAAGTTAATCTGCGAGAGACTTCATAAGTACCCCGGTAGATTAGTGGTGGAAGGAGATATATCCTGGTTGCCTTGAGACGTGTCATCGTTTTTAGTCTTTCCGGGAAAAGGAGAGAGAGAGAGAGAGAAAGGAGAAAAGAGTAGGATAAGAGATATAGATTAATCCGAGGCAAGAGGTGATCGTCTACCAGAATGGGTCCGATCGTGAGAGGACTACCTTTGCGTTAGCGGTATCTTTTTCGCTAAACTCATGGAAGAGTCCCACGGGAAATGAAAGAATATATATTATATTTCCAATGTAGCATCCGCCGGGATATGGTTGGTTATTCAATGAATTATCTGCCCCACCGCGCGAATAAATAAGGAACTACCAACTATATTAGAATATATCGGCTGTTAGATGATTCGATTTGTTTTATATCGATTTGCGTATTTATTAAGTGGCATGAATAATTTAGAAAGACATTTTTGCTGCATGCAATAACCTGAATTACAGATATATGATTCTTCCCTCTGTCTCTCTCTCTCAACCGAATATTTGCACGTAAAAATTTCTAACACTTTATACGTTTTGAAAAAATATAAATATAGTACAATTTTTACTTCAAATATTAAAAAGTTGTATAAAATTTGTTTTAATATTAAATTTGTGTGTGTGTGTGTGTATATATATATACAATAAAAAATTTGATAACCAAAAAATTACTCTCCCCGTGACATTTCGTCTTAATATGATATGCATGCATTAAGAATTAGTCATCATGTATATGTGTAATCTTACACATTTACGCTCTGCTCTTGGCCGCAATCCGTAACCTTCACACATGGAAAACAACTTTCGTAAATACTACGAAACTGATTGAAACATCACGAGTACGTCATAAGTGGCGAGGTAGGGATTTTCAAGGATGGTAGAACACGTTTCAGGAAATGCGTTTCTTCATCGCGAAATAATCGTCAAATAAACGCTGCGTATCACGTAAAATCGATTGATATCTAAAAATATATAATGCACAATTTTGTTTTGCATTTTTCAATAATTGAGCAAAATAACATTTTTTTTAAGCATTTATCAGTTGGAAGTTAACAAATTTCTTATCAAAATTAAAAAATATATATATATATATATATATATAATTCGCGTTTTAGTAAATTCGTTTTTAGTATTCAGATAAAAAATTCAACTTTCTATTCTAATAAAAATTGCCGCTTTCAGTCAATTTATAACTAATGTTATGTGTTCTATGAATACGTCATTGTGACTAGACAAGCAAATATTTTTACTGCCAGCCATGAGTCATTATTGATGAGTTCTTAATGCAATCGCAACGTAGAGGAAAACCGTTGCTTACTAATAGGTCATTTAGCAAAAGCGGAGAATTCTATTTCTAAATATAAAATCTGGAATGTCCGCGGCTAATAGCGCAAGTATTCAGGAAAAAAAGTATCCTCCGTTATTGCATATTTTAGTCGAGCTCGCACATTTAATTTTCTTATATTGATATCGTATGTGATATCGTTATGTATGTGACGTAAAAGAAGATCAAAAACTTTTCTCAATTCGATAAAAATAGTTGCATCAAACAAATAGATATTCTCCAGAAATAATTTCTCCAATAGTAATAATTTAGATAGAACAAGTTTTTCAATTATTATTAATTATTTAAATTAATGTGTACAATTATACAACTATTACACATATATATTGTACAACTCTAATCAAATTCTTGAAGGAAAAAATATTTATTTCTTGTAAATAAAATGTTCAAGTACATTATTATAATTTGTTGTTAAAACTGTTTTTGTTAAAATTTAACATCGATCATATTTAATGGTCGTGTATTATATAATTACATTAATATATTTCTTTTTTAATATAACAATATTTCTTCATGTAAAATGTAGTGTTAATTACAAGTGAATTACGTAATGTCTGAATAACTCGTTAAAATATATATGTGTATATATGTGTGTGTGTGTGTGTGTGTGTGTGTGTGTGTGTGTGTGTGTGTGTGTGTGTGGAATATGTATGCGTATGTGTGTATAATAGTAACACGTTGTATAATATATATTTAAAGAGGAAATTTCAGCTGATATGTGAGATAGTCTTCTACGTAAAGAGAAAAGATATTACAAGCACAAAATTATATCAAAGCTTGCCGCAAGTATCGATATAAATACTAGATAAGCTTACTCAGATATAAAGATTTTATTGACATCTTGTACGATCACGCGTTATCACTATACAAAATATTGCAAAGATTGCAAAATATTGAGTTATAGAAAACAATTTCCGGGATATTGAAACTCAATGAATGTCTTCGTCAAACCTGTTTTGTTTCTCATCTTCTTTGACATTTGTTTCCGTAATTACTGTAGCATAAAAGAAATTTCTTCTATGTAATTTCTTCAAAAATCTCTTAAAATAAAAACCTATCAAATTTTTCATAAAAATAAGATGTAACGCACGCGTATACAAAATTACAACCGTGAAAAATAAGATAAATCTTTAAAAATAGTATTAATGACTTATATCAGCATACTATCATAAAATAATGATTTTAATAACAAAAGTCTGCAAAAACATATATGATTTACAATGCCAAGTGTGTGCGTGTGACATGAAAAACGAATACGTTGCCTATTAAGTGAATCATGACAATATTGCTTAATATATTATATTACATTATAATTGAAGATATTACATGCAAATTTTTTATTTTCTTGTTAAAAAATTTAAAAAAAATTAGATTATTAAACTAAGCCGTACGGCTGTTACTGCCATACGCAAAAAAATGATGTATTAGTTGATAAATGATTCAGCGTTTACGCATCAGGCAACGAGTAACGAATAGTAAAAATGTAATGCAACTATGTATCAGTTATACGTTATACCATCAGCACAAATTCTATATATATTGGAATAATATTTGTAAATAAAATTTCTACAAAATATGTTATATCAAAATAATGATTAAAATTCTGCAGATTTTTATAAACGTTGTTTTTTATGGATATTGAATTTTCCATTTGCGCTCATGAAATTTGCATCCTATAATTTAAAATAACTAAATAAAATTAAAGAATGTAATCAGTAGACATTAATAAATTTCTGTGAATTTTTTTTAAATTCTTCTATCTTCTTTAAAAGGATTATCAAATGTTTCAACAGTTATTTGTGTAACTATAATTGTATTTCTATTTGATATCATTTGTCTTAATAATCCCTTGACTTAAAGTAACAATTAATCACTCATTGAAATTACGAATAATTTATTTGAGACAAAAGAGATCGTACTACCGAAAATATCTTACTTCAGTCGATCTTAATTCGTGTCGTCGAGACGAGTTATTTTCTTCAGCCACTTTCATCGCCAGACAAACGTTTTTTTTTTTTTTTTTTTAATTACATTTCAGTCCATTTCATTTTAAAGAGCGAGATTTTTAAATTCAATATCGCAAAAAAAATTATTTTATTAATATTTTATGAATATTTTAATAAAAATTAAATTTTTGCTTGACAAGTTTTTCTTTATTTAGTCCTTTTGTTAATTAAAAAATTATAATAAACAGAAAATAAACCTTTTATTAAAAGCTTGTTTTTTATACCTTGAGATTTTACTTAAACGTATCTTTGTTCTAAACAAATCTTTTTATAGTTTAACGGATGCTTTATTAAATTCTCTATTAATATTTGTTATTATGTAAATATTTCGTAGTATTCAATTTAATTGAATAATTTTATTAGAATGGTATTAACTGTATATGTAACAAACCACATCATCAAATAAAAATAAAATATAGCACATAGATCAGCATCATACAAAAAAGAAATCATTTACATATATATATAAAAGCATGCATTATAAAAAGATATTTAAAATGCCATAACAAACTCATTAAAAAAGAAATAATTTCCAATGTATGATATAGTTGAATAAAATTACATTATCACTATGAATAAGGTTCCACAAGACTCGAAACAAGATAATAATTGTAAAAATATAGACATAATTTTGACAAGGCTAATAATCTCGACGATCTAAGTCTTGGTATTATCTTGATAATTAATTAAAAATCTTGTCTGGATCTTGGCTCGAATTTCAAGACAAGATAATCTCAAGACTAATCTTGGTATCTCGTGCAAATCCAGCTATGAATAAACAAATCTGGCGACGTCGAAGATATTCTATTGCGCTCGTCACATAAAAGTTATATAAAATATCTACGACATTTGAAAAATTTTTCTTAATTTTAAATTTTTTATTCAATTTAATTTGGTTTATTTTTACAAAAATATACTCGATAAAAACTTTTTTTTCTTCATTTTCTATATAATATCTAATATTAAATCTCTCGCTGCCTTTCTTTCTATTTATAATTAGCATTTAAATAAAAATTCCGATAAATGTATAAAAAATTTATAATTAATAATGCCAATCTACATTTTATTTTTTATATAAACAAAAGTTTTATGTATATAATCTATATTTACAGAACAAAATTATGAGGCGCGCAATGCATGCTATACATCGGACATTCCGACAGAATGTCCATTAGTATAATTAAAATAGTAATGTGCGAAATGGAATAAAAGAAAGTTGTGTGTTTGAATAGTTTATGACACTATTACTAATGTTAATACCATTAATCTATTTGTCACATGAGTTGTCGAGCGGCGCGTGCTCTATTCAAAGTACAAGTCAAGCAAAGTTCGCGCAGCATGTTTCCTCTACTCACACTGGAAATTAATTTCTGGATATTTTCAACCTGCAATCGACCGACCGAGACATTATTAATTGCAAGAAATACAAATTTAATAACATAATACTATCAATTTCCATGAAATTTTTCGACATGGTACATGTAAATTAAGGAATAAAAATATTACGAAATTAATTAAATTACAATTAATAATACATATATGCGTCGCGTGCACGTACGAACGCACACATTCACAAAAGCACGCAAAGCTAATTGAAAATTCTGATGATTAACTAACTTTTCTAATATATAGAATCAATCTATGTTCTTTAAGTTTCACTTTGTACCACTGCCTTATTATTTTAATTATTTAAAAAAGTTATAAAAAAGTTTAAATAGTTTAAGAAAGTTTAAAAAAGTTATTAAAGGATATAACATATATTGCAGGAATTTTAATACACATACACAATAAAGTTGTACATCTGTTCGTAATAAAGAATTTTTGTTATTAAACTATAAATCTCATATCATAACTTTTATATGACAAATTTGTTGCAAACATGACAGAAAAGCATATAAAATTTCTGCTTTGTAATTAAATCTTTTAAAATTATTCCAATCACATTCTGCGACATTAATTCTTTCACGAGAGTATGATAGCAACATTATATTTTTTTACTAACAAGATTGAAACATATCACATTGTCATTAGTATGAGTTGCAATAAAAATTAATGAAGTGAATGTTTAAAGAAAGTTCTAAGATAGATCTCTAAGGAAGTTGATATAATAACTGCATTTTACAATGTAAACGAATAAAAATATACATCCACAATTATGTTTGTACTGTTTTACTAAAAGCCACTATGAAAATCTTTGCCGATATAATAGCACGATTATGTAAAAAAAGGATGTACAGAAGTGTCATTTTATTTTCTTGTTTTTTTTTTCGAGTAAATCTTATCGTTAATAGCCAACGAGGACGTTTATGCATTTAGTCACGAATTACAACTGACCATTATGAAATGTCGGCATGGTATTTGTATTATACATAGGAGCGTGTATGTACGCGCACTCACATTACGTATATGCGAATGCTTATTAGCGCCTACCACATATACCGCGTTACTCTCACGGCATCGATTATTACACTAAATTACCCACAAAGCACCGCTCTGCCGCCGCCGCCACGGCAACTTCGAAAGACAATCTCGATAATTTCGCTGACTTATCGTTGGCCTCCCGCAGTCCCGGCGTATATAAACGGCTCTTGAACGGTATATCTCCACGGTTCTCGATTAACTACAAGTTACGGGACACGCTGACTTACAACGCGACTGATGCGAGCTACCTTCCGTTTTGTCACAAATTACTTTAAATGTTGAAAATAATATAAGTCTAATTTGAAATAAAATGGAAAATTCGAAAAAATATATTGATTAAGATGTATGTTATTTATGGCAATATTGTGTATGTGTATAAACCTGATGTAAAGATCGCGGTAAAAAATTCATATTTATATTATCATACAATATTAAAAAATTTATATTTTTAAAGTGTGAACATATTTTGTGTTTTATAATTATGGTATAAAGTGACTTATAAAAAAATCTGTGATATTTAATTATATACGAGATTTTAAAAATATTAATATAATTGCTTCAGATAAACGATCAAACTGGCGCTTTAAAACATTTTCTTTCTTATTAATTAATATATTATGGATGTTTATTAATTAAAATATTCTATTAATTGATAAATATTCGATATATGCATGGATACACTTCTAGTGATAAATTTCTTTTTAAAAGCTTCTGACTGTTACAGGAACAAAATATCTCACATTTAATATCAGATTTAACAAAGAGCTCATTATGACATGCGGGATCAACAAAATAACGGTACGTATCATTTTCATGTTATGCATTATGCAAAATTTTCAATGTATTATATTGTCCGCGATTACAGCAGCCGCAATGGTCACTGCTGTTCATCAATGCACCTCGCCAAACCATTTCGAATCGTTCATTAAATTCATTAACGAATCGTACATCCTGATTAATATCAGAAAAATGACAATATGTACGCGATTATCTGATTTCACGATTCACCCACTATCCGTGATCGAATAAAACATTTATATCATCGAATATATCCCGAACTAATGGCCATCGCGCTTAAATACTTTTTCCCATCTTTTCGTTCGTTTTAGGACCTTTCATCAAATCCGCTCAATTTAAATACGCATAAATTCGCCGCAAAGCTTGATAATGTCAAAAACGAGCTCTTACCGTAGCTCTAATGAATTGTTTGTTCACAACTCCTCAAGAGAGTGGAGTATGTCAAATTTATGTAACCATCGGCGGTCGCTTGGTCACTGAAATAAATACCACTTCGCGCTTTCAATGACGTACTTTATTTGGTCTTCATCCAGTTAAGCGAAAACACTCGCAAGGATAAAGCGATGGGATGAAAATGAGGATGCCCGATATAGTATAGATAGCGAAGCCGTGCAAGAGTTGTGCGGCGACAGCCTGAGCTAAGGGATAGGTAAAAGAGAGGTAGGGGGAAGGGAAGGGGTGATGATACACGCTTGGGAAAAGCGGGAGCGTTTAGACGAGCGAGAATGCGGGAAGGAAAAGGGGTGGTCGGTCGGTCGGTCGGTCGAGGTTGGAGAGGGTGTCGAGAGAAGCTGTTCTGGGAACGCGGATGGTAGCGGGGAGTCCCGAGCGAGCTGTTTGCAGTTCCTTCCACAAGCCTTCAGTTTGCATTAGTTTGCATACGTGAGTGAAAGTTTAGTAATTTAAACAGCCGCATTGTCCCCTTTTCGAAAACATATCGATGGATATAAGTACATTTTTATGTATATATATATATATATATATATATAAATTATATGAATGTGATTGCATATATGCATTCATTATATGTATATATGTTGGTTTGTACGCGCGTATGAACTTGCGTGGAATGCATTCTCCGTCTACGAATATTCAGAAATCTACCCTGCGTTAAAATTTATTAGAATCCGCGTTATTCACCCTTCTTAAGCCTCCTTTTTCTTCTTCTCTCGCGTCTTTATTTTTCTCTCTTTATCGGCGTATTGCGATAAAACGAGAAAAATTTATCCACGTTTTTCTTAAAATATATTATTAAATAAATATTATTGAAATTAATATAAAATAAATATTATTAAAAATAAATTTAAAAAGGATAAATTTTCTTTTGACTCACAATGAGTACATGAGCTCGAAATCAGAAATATGTCAGAGAAATATATCAGATTGCATGAATACTCCTTTGTGTTATAAATCCTGTTATTGATAAAAAATAGTAAATTTAATATACTAATAGAATTGAGATAATAACAGTGTTAGGCTACTGTAGCTATCTTATAAGGAAAATTTTATGGCAATTATAAATTATTAATGAGATGAGTAATCTCTCTTCTGTGGATCTGATTTCTATTCTGTTTCAACGTATGCAACCGGTATATTGATTTATACATGTAAATTTATATACGCAAGAAATTTTTTCTCGTGCTGCGTCCTATAATGTCATACGATAAGAAACGGATAACATTGTGTATATAGGTATAAGAATTTCGACTAATAACTCGCATTTGTCTCTTCGCGCTTCACGAGCGTTCCGTCTCTCCGAAAAATAGAAACTTATTCGCCTTTTTTACATGGCTCGAATTTTTCTGAATCGTCTCTCCCCTCATATACGCACACGCACGCAAAAATACATCTTACAGAAATCTACAAATATCGTCCTTTTTTGCGACTTTACCATACCACTTTCAAGCCCGCATTTTCGCTCGTCCCCCATTTTCGTTCGATCTTCATCCCGCGCGCATCATCCAATTCTCTCGTTTCCCTCCTCGACGTAAACCGACGACGTGGTTATTTTTCGATGGAGAATTCGACATCGATACGTTATATCCCCCGCGAATACATTACCGGGTTGCCGAGCAATACTCACACATACACACACACACACACACAGACACGAATGCATTACATATACTGGCCGCCTCTCGACGGATATATACGCGATTGTGATTTACGATATCGCAAACTACTTTCGAAAGCGCGTCCAAAAACACGCAGTGATTGCATTAAATTTCTAAACAGCGATATAACCGCGACTTGTCGACGCTGTCTGCCGTCATTGCTACAGACGCGCAGTCGCACAAAAATCCTTTTAAACTACTTATTGAATAAACAAATTATTTTTGTAAAATTCATAAAATGAATTTTATCCATGGCCAAGCGAGAAAAGAAACAACCATGTTCCATTGATAAATCGAGATTTTTGCAAGTTTCTTAAACCGCGTGTGATACATTTTTATCATAAAAAAAATAACAAACACGTTATCCTTACATAAACACATCTCTCTATGAGGTTTATATCCAAACTTAATTTTTATAAAGTACAATATTTTATGAAAAATTTATATTAAACTTTAGAAACATTTTCTCGTTTATCTGAAAATAAACAGCTTCGTTTATCTCTGCCATTTCTTTAAATCGATATGACATATAAAGTATTATATAAAAAATAGAAAAAAATATACAATTTTGCTTAAATAATAATAAAATTTCCTTTAACATACAACGCGAATAAAAATAATCGTTTCTTCTATTTTAAAATCGTATTTATAATACCGGTTGTAACGACATTATATAATCGAGAAATAGCTTGCTCAGCGCGCAGGTGACAGAGTGAAAATAGGGATGAGGTGCCAGTTGAAAATTATTTATGTGAAGAAAATCTTGAGAGCCGGCGAAGTGCATTCCTCGGGGGAGGTATTTCACGAACACCGGGACCTTAAGTGTAAATTGAAGGAGGGGAAAGTACGCTTTGGCATGCTCGCTATTCAGGGAGTCTCGTTGCGATTAGATTTTCATCGTATCGCATCCTTCTTGCGCTGTAAAAAGATTGAGCACACGTATCGTCTTTAACGCACATTAAATTTACGTAAAGTACGCGATGATATCGTTCTCTGTCCGTAAAATTTATCAATTGGCATGAAAAATATTTGAAGAAAAAGAATAAATTTTTAAATTATAACTATTACATTACATTTTACGTAACTCATTTTAAAAAGTGATTTTTTTTCTGTAATTAGATAATATAAATAATTTTCAAAAAATATTTTCCAATTTAGTATTACCAGCTTTAATCGCCAGTGTAATCTGCTTTAAGAGATTGATTTTATTCTAAAGGCAGATAATGAATGGATTCTCTCATTTATCTCAAAGTAATCCGCGAATTGATAAACCGCGCGGCGAAACGTTTTTATCGCAACCGGCCCTATTTGCATTTAATTTTACGATTTTCTCACAGAATACGCCGTTCGTCCCGATTTCCAGCGCTGGTGGAAAAGCGCCGAATGCATGGCTGTTACGGGTACGTGCGCATCAGCCGGTTCCATGCCGTCAATTTCCGGTGTCTGGATAGCTTTGCGTTTGTAGCTTAGCTAGAGCCCGCCCTACTAACGACATCGTCTCGTTGTCGTCCTTTCGCCACTTCGAGGACTTCGACCCTGCATCTCGTTGCATTCGCCGCTGATCCTGGGATAGTTCCAGATTCCAAGGGATTCCTCGTCTCCACCGGCAGACAACTCCACTTTAACCAGAACTGCTCTCCGCCTTTCACCCACCCGCTAATTTCATAGAAACGCGCATCAAAGTCTAGCAAATTAACGACCGAAGCTTATTACCTGTCACGGTAATTAGACGTACAAGGATTAGGCGGTCGAAATAGACGTGCGTCGCGTTATCTCGTATCGCGCGCGGCAAGTTTTGTTCCGGTTTGAACTCACGCGAATACGAGAATAATAATTCTAAAAATAATAATAACTTTTATGAAAAAAAAATGTAAATCTTCCTCGATACGGTTTCATTTCTCGCTATTTTCGCGCGAATAATAATAATACCTATAATACCTCGACAGTTCTGCTTTTACTGCTCTATGACATAATATTTAATTATCGTATTGCTTTGCTAAAAATTTGAATTAGAACATTAAAATTCTGTTTCTTTCATTATTCTTACAAATAACAGTGAAAACGATAAAAGAGCGATAACTAATATTACATATAATAAATATATATATATATAAACAAAAAATATGAAAAGATTATATGTGTAGAAAAAATTTGTACGAATAAAATTGCTCAATTTTAATTTTGTGGCAAATCTCTTATATTATATGAGAAATATATGAATAGTGTGGCGATAGATGAAATCGCTACGTGTTTTCAGTAAATATAAGTGTATGTGTATTCATAGTTTAGCTTACATCTATTATTTTTCAATAATTTAGAAATCGCTAGACCTAAACTATTTTTTCGAACTGACTTCAATGTCAAAAACATTCGCAATCGAGTTTGGTCGAATCGGTCGATGGTGCCAAACCAACCAGGGCATTTCTGTGGTCGACGAGGATAACGAGTTAAAGTTCAGCAAGCTGTTTCTGGCCGTGTGAAGTAAGGTCTGATTAGAATGCGGATGAGGTCGATCGGTTCGTGGTGGTGAACATGTATATTCAACGCGGTTTCCACGAGAGGCATCGGAAAATCGATTTCCTACCTTAAAGCTTACTTCTTGAATAAGGGTAGTGTTAAATAAAAGTACGCAAAATGATTTTAAAGCACCATTAAAGTGTTTTAGCGAACAAGGGCGTTGCATATAATACATTAGCAAAATTTTATTAATATTTTGTAAAAAAAAATAAAAAGAAAGAGAAAAAGAGAATCTTTGATTTTTCTCAAACGTGATGATTTTTCTCAAACGATACATTGTTTATTCACTTAAATTAATTTATTATATTTTATAATAAAAGCTTCATGTTTGGAATAATACAATAACGGATAAAATAATACGGTAAAGTAAAAGAAAGATTACCTTACGGCATATAAAATTCTATGCGAAACAATAATATGATTAATATTTATCTTTAATTTTATTTGATATTTAAAAAACTAAATTCAAATAATTAAATTTAGATACTTATTAATTAAATCTAAATAATAATTTGATAATATAACTACATTTTGAAATGACAATTTGCTGACACATTATAATAGATAATTAAGAAATTTTTAAGAAATTTATTATTATTATTATTTCAGAAAGCTGAAAGGCGAAAGAATATAGTTATTATATAAATCTATTGTGTCCATAGACAATAGACAAATTCACACATATATGCTCTATTTCTAGAGGATTCATAATTTGAACAATTTGTTCAGATAATGCTAAATGCCATAGAAGACGTGGAAATTCTTGTGTTATCCTGCGTAAGGTTATCATATGTCGTGCCACGACATTTTGTTATACTTGAGCGACTCGAAGCCGTAGTATCTGCCAGACCGTCTTCCTGGGCTTGCACGACTTTTATCGCTGTTATCGAACATATACACTTTATAGATTGTATCCAGGCACACAATGTGTCGAGATACATCTCGGCAGAATGTCGTTACTTTTCACCATACGAGAGTGAGGTTTCCATTTGCGCCTTTCAACGAATTCTGTAGCGAAGTATTTCACGCTTACTGCGTTTTTCTTTAGTTATTCGGTCGATCTTTATTCTCTTTCTACAGAATCAAAAGTCTTCCAGTATCAAACGTGTACATTCGTGTAAAATGCATAGAAATCACCATAGACGTTATAAATCTTCGCTTCAAGAAAACTTTTATGCTTTCTTGACAATTGATAATTGTTTCGTTTAAATAACTATATAACCATTAAAGTTACAATTATTTTTCTAAAATATAAAAAAAAAATAATAATAGCATTAAAATATAATTTCTTTTTAAAAAATTGTATGTTTGTATCAAAAATTGAGACACAAAGCTGGTAGTGTTTATTATAAGTGACGTAAGTTATTATAAATAAATAAAATTGTTGTGAAATATTTATATTTAGCAGTTGCATAACATTATGTATAGTTAATGGAATGTGTTTTTTATTGTTATCGATCAAAGTTTGTATCTGAGAACAAGAACATGTATATAAAGAGACAACATTATATGCAAATGAAAATACAACATTATATGAAATATATGCAAATTAATTTAGTGCTTTACACAATTATAAATTAATATTGTAAAGATCATAATTACATATACATGCATTCCTCTTTTTCTCTTTATGTATGTTATCCGCAAATTGTGTATATTATTCATTAATAATATCTTATAAATTAATAATATTATGGACAAAATAGTTGCACTTTTAGCAAACTCAAATTTAAACAAAAATATATAGCTCATAAAATTGTTACATATAATCTGAAAAATTATGAAGTTTATTCACGCAAAAAAATGTGAGAAGAAAAAAGAGAAAGAAAAGAGACTCGCTGCGTAATGCAGAGAATAATAAGTGGAAACGATAAAAAGAAAGGTGAGCGGAAGATTAGAAAAAGAGATTATAACGTCGGAAAGCGCTTATTACGCGTTGCGACACAATATTTTCTCAAGCGCTTAATATTATAAGTGAATTCAACAACTTGACAAGAGAAAGAAAGATTATTAATTATAATGATATTTATAATTGTAACAATAATAATCGCAAGGGTAACTCTTAAGCAAATTGGAACTAAAATTAAGATTAAGAAACATAATGAATAAAGTCATGTGCTAGAAAAAGATTAATAAAAACAGGAAAAATATTAAAGAGAAAAAGTCTAAAAAGATAAAAATTGTTTGTCAAAGACACGCGTATACAGCATACATACATACATACATACAGTAATGTATGTGGATCTGAAAAATTATCGCGTGATATCCCATTGGAACGTAGCTCGAAGATATATTTAAATTATTCGGCGATATATGGAATTACCCCCCGTTGCACAACTATATTTTCTTAATCGTCGCTCTGACGATAGTTACAAAATAATTTTTCCCTTAGTTTCTTTCCCCCGCGAATTACCATTCTTGGCTCACATTCAACGATCTCATATCGGTAGTAATATCGGGCTCGCCCCCCGCATTATTCGTGCCCACTTCTTCCATATTCGGGTTTTGCACGATCACGCAAATCGCCAAATTATTCCTCGATTGCCGACCGAGGAATACCCGAGCTTCCCTATTATCTATATATACTGTCGCGCTTCTTTAAGTTCTCTCCTCCTATTTTAAAATCCCTCGAGCCATCATTTTTAATGATGAGTGTGACTTTTATTTGGCGACTCTCACGATATTTTATCGCACGTGGCGGCCAGAAATAGCTGGAACCTAATCGTGATACCCGGGCAAGCATCTTGAGCTTAATGTGCTTCTCGGAGCGCATAGGTTAATTGGAATTTGCACCTTGCTTCCATATCGATAAAACTGCTTTTTCACCGTCGACCCAAGCTTATCCACTCACGAAAAACTTTTGAAGGCAACCGTGGGCTCGAAAGATGGAAACGAAAATTGCTTCAGTTTAGTTACTATAAATCTGTGTGGTCTTGTTGTATTTATCAAACATGTTAATGACGTCTTGAATAAATCAATTATAAGTTTTTACGAAAGACTCGGATTTTTTATACTGAAACAAATATAACGAATATACGTATCATTAATATTTGTACATTATATATATATATATATATATATATATATATATATATATATATATATATATATATATCTGATAATATAAGATAAAAAATTAAGATGAAATAATATTGATATGTATATATAGCTTATATTGTTATTATTATTTGACTAAATAATTAGATTTTAAAGATTTTATTAATATATTATAAACTATGTAGAGAAAAAACTTTAAGAGAAACAGTCGATGTATTCGAGAGAATTCCTTTTCCAAAGATTAATTCTGTATGCACAAGGTTGAGAATTAATAACAAAGCCAGAGTGCTTGGTGATTCGGCGACCCGCACCGTGTTTTACAGGCACCACGTCGTCAGTTAAGGGGTTAAGCGAATTACTGCGCTACACCAACTTCGTTTCATCTGTGTTAGCGCACTCGACCGAAAGCCTCCACGAGAGGTATAAATCTGCATTGTATCTCCTGCGAGGTGAAGCACAATGAGTACAAACGAGTGAAAACAAGCGTCGCAAAGAGAATAGTAAAATGGTAAAATGATCTCTCATCGAACGAAAGTGCAACCAGTAGCCAATAGCATCCAGATATCGTTGCATAAAGATGTTATATATTTCATATTATATTTTATCTTTGCGATCATAATTCTTTCTTATTACTATTTTTTTGTTTCTATATGAGACCCACAAAATTTTTACTAATTTATAATTATAATAATAAAACAGTTAATTTATTTATAATAAGAAAGAAAAGTATATTATATTTTAATTATTAATTGCTTTCAAAATAATGTTACATTGATAACAAACATATGATGCAAGCTTGGAGAATTTATTAAGGATATTTGCACAGTTTGGGCGTGTGATTCAACATTTATATGACATTTAACACTATATTCTGTAAAACACCAAATATAAATACTATATATTAAATATGCTAATACACATGCCGCACAATGTGTTACTTACATTGTGTATTTCTGAAGAAAAGAAAATTAGAAACAAAATTGTGTATGTGCAAAACTATTTTAATTACTAAGTATTTATTTCTAAATTTTTTTTAACGATTTTTTATTTAATATATTTTTTCCTTTAAAATGTGACGATATTAATTAGACGCGATAGGCTTTACTTTCTAAGAAAGAAACAGTACTATTATGGTCAAGTACAATACTGTTAATATTAATATTCTCCTCATGTATAATGTAAAGTCTAGATGAATTACATCTCGTGCACGCAAGTCAGAAATGAGCGAGCACTATGCAAGCAATTAAATAAACGTGTTTACCTACTTGACAAACAACATAGTGCAAGTAAATGTTGGCATAATAATTATGTCTCGCCGTAAACACGCAGTAAAATATTGTGTTGCTTGGAAGAAGAAAAGCGAAAATTGTGGAAACATTGCAGAACGAGTAAAAGCTGCGGGGTTGTCTCGGGGATAATAGGGCTGGTAATAAAATGCCAACGGATCGAGGGAACGTGGGAGAGGTGGAGGTACAAGAGTGCGACGCTCGCGCAAGCGACTTTGATCACCGAAAGGACAAGGGATGCGGGATTGAAAGCGATGAAAAGAAAAGGGAAAAAGGGATAGAGTGATGAAAAGACTTACGAGGAAGAACAGAAGGAAACTTCTGACCAAGAAGACGAAGAAAATGTCGATCGGCCGAGATCATCGGCCGATGCTGTGGGAAAGAGAAAGGGGTACTCAATATGTCGGTAACACGAAGGGCCAGAATGCGAAGTGTAAGGACAGAGTGCAAAATCGGCAAGCGGCGACTCTACAGGGGAAGACTATAGCGAGTTGCAAGTAAACCGATATAAAGGACAACTCACGATCCCATCGTAAAATATTAATACGGCTACATATTGGACGGGGCGCGGGGGTTGGCAACGAAAGACATTTTTTCGAGCGGTAACTTTATCTCTCTCATCCGACTTGACTCGTACCGGGGATCCTCATCCTCATCCGAGTTCGACGCGACGAGAAATGCAAGACACGATAGGATAGCTCGCAAGTATCTCGATATGGCCTCGGCACTGATGGCCTCAGAATGTTCTGTTTCGAGACTCCCTACTATATCGTCTCTTTCTTTTACGTACGTTCATGCGAAAAAAATCTGTTTCTGACGCGCAACAAGAAGCACAGTGACGAATGCAATCAAGTAAAAAGCAGACTCTCGCGAGACTCTTCCTTTAAGCTTACTACCGCGTATTCGCCATTCTTGTCGCATTCGTTTTATACCTCTTTCATAGCGAAAGCGAGATGAATACTAACGTATATTCAATATCGCGATTAAATTGCTAACTATTTGAAGTGAGTAAGAGAATTCGTGTCGAGCTAATAATATTTTTCGCATAGCTTTTATGCTAAAATATATCTTATTTTTAAACAATATATATGAAATAATGTCAATAATGACATTATTGAAAAAACGAAATTTAATACATTTATTATTATTAATTATTATCAAACGCAGCATGGATTTGTTGTTTAGCTGTTTACTCAGCAATAACAAGAGAAACAAGATCGTTATGACACGTACAAAAAAAAAAAGAGAAACGATTAAATTTTAATTAAATGTCATAAGATCTTTCTTTTATCTAGAAAACTGATCTTTGTTGATTTATTTAAAACTACATAACGTACAAATGTGCTTTACGTTTATATTTAAAAAGAATTAATGTTAAACGCAAAATGTGGGGGGGGGGGGGGCAAAAAAAGAAAAAGAAAAAGAGAAATTGTAATGCAATAAAATAATATAATCAGCTTGTCAAGTGTGACGCTGGCATCTAATTTCGTGGAGAAACTCATTAATTGTTGAGAGTTTTGGCTTTTTGATATTTCTACAATTTTTAATAAATCAAACAAATAATTCGAACCATTTTTTAATTTAATGTTCAGAATTATTTGTTTAATCTATTAAGAAGTGAGTTTCCACGAAATGAGAGGTCAGCTTTACACGTTTGTCAAATATTTCATTCCTGTCTTTTCAAACAAGAATAATTTTTTTTTTTTCAATATATATATATATACATTTTTAATCTTAAAGAATTTACGTCGGAATTAAATAACTCCGTTTGTAGCTGCAATTAAAATGGAATTCCATTACTATACCACTTTTTTTTTTATTTATTTTATTTTGGATTCTATTTGTTGAATACAGCAGATAACACATTTGTCTGTCTCATTTTATTCGCGAGAGATTCAAGTTACGCAACGCAATGTGCTTCGTTATTTACACCGATATATACAGGGTGAAGCATCTAAGACAGGCCACCCGAATAACCCCCGCAGTATTGGAGATAGGAGAAAATGTTAGTATGGAGTATAAAATACAAAATATTTCGTAAACTATTCACTTTTTGGCCATCTTATCCTTATAATTTTTTGTGCCAAATATTGCGAGGAATCGATTTGTATAAAAAAATTAGGATGGTTCTATTTAAAAAAATGAAAATGACCCTCAAACCTCCTAAACGCCTCCACCTAAAAAAAAAAAAAAAATGTTTACTTCTACAAGATTTTCCCCTCGATACAATATAACTTTCATTTCAATTATTTTCTCCTATCTCTAAAACTGTGGGAGTTATTCAAGTGGCCTATGTTAGATGCCTCACCGTGTATACGTACAGTATATACGCAATTTTTAATTGATGATTACTACCCATGATGATAAATGATAATATATTCTTGTCGAGCTAGTAATTGATCTCTACATTGAATGATTTCAAACGCTTTTACAAAAATATTACAGAATACGACGCTAATGCAATAACAAAGAGTCGCGAAACGTGACGCAATTCGTTACTACACAAATTAGCCGAGCATCCCGAACCGGGGGATTTATTCGGCCGTGTTTCCTTCATGAATATGGACCTCGGCGGTGTCAACCTCATCCCCGTTTGCAACAGCGACAAAAGAACGTTGCGAAGCGCCGGCAGAGCGCTTAAGAAATATGTATACGCGACCATAACACACGCATTTACGAGACAACCATGTATTGTATATTGTATATATATGTCTGCATTTATATATGTTACACATACCTATTATATATGTACAAATATTCGTGTTCGTTTTGGAACGCGTACGACAATATGATGAAAATCACAGCGCACTTATTAGTAATTTCACGCTGCGTTATGCGTATAATGAAAATATATCGGACGGTAGAATATAAAATGTAACTGCGATGACGAACAGGTCGTGATAAATTTGAGGATCTGTCGTATTTTCAATGCATAAAATTGTAGACTGCAAACGAAGCGTTAGTAATAGCGACTGTAATTTGCAGCATATAAAGCATACATCGACGCGATGTACATCGAAAATACTGACTGCTCTCATTATCGAAACCTCGAATCACCACTTTGCTAGGATTAAAATTTTAATGCGTAATTGGTCAGAGGAAAATGGAATTAAATTCTTAATTCGTCCTTCACTTTTAATATATCAATGATATTGTTAAACTCATTTAATAAAACTTATATATACCGTTTATTTAATGGGAATTATTCGATTGGAATGGATCCAGATGCAACGTAAAATTAATTATTATTTTCAACAATAATTTTTTATGCAGTGTGAATAATGCGAAAGAGAATACATAATTATTTAAAAATATGTACATATATTTCTTCTTAAAAAAAATATTATATTTCAGTAATTCAATCTCATTTGCATCTAAATATAAATATATAAATAATAAAATTCTATTTTTTTTAATTAATTTAAAATAAATTATATTAAAATTTAATTTTAAAACTAATTATTAAAATACTAAATATTAAAATTTTAAAAGATAATTTCAGAATTGAAATGTAAGCTGTTATTAGCTGTCCCATATTTTACACTATATTTATGAACAAGTAGATGGCAAATTTGACATCTGTTATCGATTTGTATTTCCTGAAGCTGGAATTATACATTACGTACACTTCTAGTCGATTAGTAATCCAGGGATCGCGTAGCTATATGTATATACTTTGATAAAATTTTAATTTTTGTGAATGTGGAAACTATATTATGTCAGAATATTTATAAAGAATTTGATCAGTATTGGCCCGTCATCTTTTTACGATTAATCATATACGTCACGATTTGCATTGTAACGGCTATATGAGAAATCATACAATCTCCTTCATTATTCAAAACGTGTGTAGCCCTTTCATAAGCGAATAAATGTTATTTACGAATGACTGTATTTATCCGACTAGATTTGTTTCACTTGATTGCGTCATCTGTACATCGAGTATTTTCAATAAAGTATTATAATATTACTATTTAAACGATCAAGAAATAGACGATGAATTTAATAGATAGAGGCAAAAGAAAGAATCTATTTTTTTATTTTTATGTAAAATGTGTACAATAAAATCTCATTCGTGAAAAAAATTCTTATCTATATAATAAAACTTTGTTTACTGATTTCTTAATAAATCTACTATGATAACCACCAAGAACTACAATATTATATAATAGAGATTAATGAATGTATTTTATAATATGCAAAGATATTCATGTTACATAAGTTTTGATTAAAGCTACGAGGTGAAAACTGAGTCGATATGCATTAATGTGGGCTGCACTTAAAGTTTCTATCTCATATCGATTGGGTGAAGTTGACGCACGTTGATATAAAATGGCTCAATTTTAAATTTATAATTTTTACCGAAATTTGCATGATTTTCATATATAAAAATATGTATAAATCGATTATTATCAAATTTTACATAAATATAATCATAAATTATAAATATTTTTTAGCGACATAAAATAGTTCTTAGTTTTATTCAGTTTTTTTGTTTCTAGTTTTTCTTTTAGTTTTTTATTTAGTTCTAACTTTAATTTTAATAGAAAAATTATTTGACGTTTTTATTTTTTGTAATTCAATATTTTTGGAATTCTATTGTATTTTATAGAATTTTTTATCTCAAAATTGTTAAAAGATTTATAAAAAATTATCTGCAAAAGGTTTATAATATCGCTACGCTTTATTTGTCAGAGCAGAAATCTGCATTATTTGTATCTTTTTTTAGCGTTCCGTCATTCCTATGTTTTAACAATTCTACACTTTTTCATCGAGTAACTAATTCCTGGTTTAATCTATTTTACGAAATCATTTAGATCCCTGAACACGTAATTGCCAAAAGCTCACGCAGAAGTGCCGGACGATCAGAATTTAAGCTTTCGTGATCCTTCTAATAAACTTACGCTCACACATTCGTTGCCCGTCCCACAAGGGTTATGGTATTACCATAAAGATAGGATAGTGGGATATTTGTCTACGATGTATGTGTAAACTGTGAATCGTGGTATGTGCTCAATGATCAACCGCCTTTCTGAAAGTCTAATAGCTCGTCGCGCACATAGATAGTTGCCATAGACAATCTAGAGAGCACAGAGTGTGCTTCATTGCAGTTACTTTACCGCCTACAACTCAGCTCTACCGGCTAACGAAGATTGTCAGGCTACATCTGGTTTACTACGAGATTTCCGATGGCTCTGCAATAGTATCGCTAGAAACTATCAATTTTGAATTTCCTGTTAATTTTGCATACAGTTATACTTTTTTTACTCTTGACGTTAACTTGTAAATGGCATCGCGTTCTGAACTTCATCCATATATAGAATAAATGGTACGTCTTACAAATTCAACATGATGTGATTATTTTTACTGAACTGTTACATATTCATTAAACCTTCCGTTACCAGAATTTTAAGTCGAGTTATCTCTGAAAGACAAAAGTATCTGAAATTCCAACTTCAAAAATATATATGAATACATGCATATATGACACGAGCGTTGACGTCAGTTACCTCGCGTCAATCAAAAGAGAGAGAGAGAGAGAAATTGATAAATAAATAAAATTTAATATAAAAGATATAAGAACGCAATTTTGCACAGGAATAAAGCACCGTAAATAGAAAAGTTTTCTTTACCAATAATTCTGTAGTAATTTTATTACACGCAATTTATTTCGCGATACTATATAAAAATTATGACGTGAAAAAATTGCTTTTAAAATCGCGATGTCAAACGTAGTAAGTGCGTAAATATCATTAGGCTTAACGTTAAATCAACTTGCGGCATTGTTTATGCGCCATGGCGTGTTGCATATGGTACTTCGAGCTGCGTATTGGTAAATGAAGCTCGTGAAACTTCCACGTACATACGCGAGCAAATATCATTAACGTGACTCGTGCATCGACCGTTTTGACGACAATGTGTGTACAATCGCACGCTCGTTCTTGTAAATAATATACGTAATTAAATTCGCCAATTGCTATGGAAAATTTAAAATTTAAAATTGACATAAATCGAAATGCATTTTTATTCCCAATCGGCAAATTTTTGCAATAACCTGCAAACGTTTCCAATATTTGTCTGTATTGTATCCTTCATACACCGATTGTAGACATACTTATTCTCGTTTCTATTGTGTGTCGAATTCAATCGAATATTCCTCGACATAGTTTGAAATATCGCTGATCAAATTATAGCATTAATATAAATTGATTGATAATGATCTATTTTTCTGTAGATTGAGCGATATTTTGCTCTCGTGCTATAAAGCTAAAATGTTCATTATTTGAATTGAATATTTGATCCTACTGATTAGCACTTTTGCTGATATTTGCAGCTAAAATTTAAAATATATACTGACATATATAACATTTTACGATGGCATCTATACTTTACAGGCTTAAAGAAATTTTGCTGATAGTAATAGTATTAATTATTTTACGTACATTAAAATATTTTAATGTACGTAAAAATATACAACAATTAAAGAGAAAGTATTAATTTAATATTCTTTGTAACATATATAAATCTGTAAATTTATTTAAGAAAAATAAGGAAGTAGAATAAATACAATAAGAAAGAAAGAAAAGTTATATAGATAGAAAAAAGAATATATATCAACAATTTTTCTAATCATAATACATTTGAATTATTTGCGTCGATTAAGAAATTATGAAATTTACTAAAAATTACAAAAAAATATCTGGTTTGTTTAGATATAATAAAGAATTAAAATCTCATAGCATAGATCATAAATAAATTGTATTATTAGATATTAAATATATACATATATTTATCTAAATTCTCAACACAATATAATTTAAAAAACATGCAATAGTAGATTTTATTCTTTTATCGATTTGAATATAAATTTGATTTATATTTTTGCTTTACACTGCTCATTAATTAGCAGTAATTTATGGCTTTTCTTCTCGAGCATCCTAAATATTCTCATTTGTAATACTCCGCGACATAAAATCATCGAAAGTTAATGGGCTAAAAAGGTTAAATCGATAATGTCCATGCCGGACATATAAATGCTATAAAAGCGAAATCGATATTTCCCAATGCTCGTAAAGCAGGATATTCCCGCGATAAAATCGCGGTTTATTGCAGATTCGTTTATAGTCGTTGGAAAACGATTCGGTTTGTACGGTTTAAAAGAGGTTTTTCGTAAATCAAGTTTTACAGCGTTAATTAGGATTATGTATTGATCTTTTTAATCTTTCCGGAGTAAATTACTTAATTTAATATTTTTACAAGTCCAAATGTAATATTTTTGTGACATTTTTTTTTTTTAAATTATGATTAACATTGCCATACTTTGTACAGCAAAGAAAGACAACATGTTTATGAAATATAAGGAAAAAATTGTATAGCGAGTAGTAAAATGCAACAATGATAACTGTTTGAAAGCACAGAATATCTGCCATTTGGATTATGATGCATCGAGAAAACAACGCTTTTCACTGACGTTTCAATGGCAATTATATGCCGATAATTGTTGTAAGTATACAAAATAAAGTGCGTTTCAAATTGGCATACAATATCATGAAAAAGTTTCAAGCCATAAATCAAGACGATAAATAAATTAAAACTATTTATCTCAAGAATAAAAATACTACGTTTTTCATATAATATACAATATAAGTGTCAAATATAAAATTTAAAATTAATATACAGCTAACAAAACGTTTTGTGTAAAGCTCCGAATATATACATATAATTAATATAAGAATTTTTCTCTTTCTCTTGCGCCGCGATAAAAAAACTTTGTAATGTACATAAAAGGACTGAGCTAGTCTTGATGATATTACCATAAGAGAATCGATAGTCGGATAAAATTTTTATCTGATGCATCTATTTTGTCGCATTTGTTACAAGCGTTTATCGAATATGGATGCGTTGCGGCTTTGTCAGATATACTGCTCGATAAGATATAAAAAGGGATAAAATGCCTGCGATTGGGATATTTGAGACGCATCCAATGTATCTGGTATCTATATTCACATTACATTCTCTCGTAAATATTTAGCATATTTGTTTTAGATCTAACGTTAACCATTAATAAATACAGATTATAGCGCGATTTACTCTCTCGTCTTCATTTAGCAAACATTCCTTTTTACGTTTCTGTGCACAGCTTATATTCTGTAATGCATAAAACTCAATAATTTAGATAAGATTTGTCACGGATCGTTTCTAATCTTGTTGCGAATCACGCGAAGCGACCGATTCACGTCGTTTAACATCGCCGGATTAATTACCGTGGTGTAATTTCGCAGCAGTCGTCGTCACGTCTCGAATGAAGTCGCACGAGGAATTCATCCTTTTTCCTCTCTCTCTCTCTCTCTCTCTCTCTCTCTCTCTCTCTCTCTCTCTTTCTTCTCCTTGCGACTTGTTCTTCGGTGAATTAAAGAGCGTCTGACATCTTAATTGAATCTCTATTAAGCGGATCCTGTTTTCCAGAATCATTATCGAAGAACTTCTGCTGCAAACATTCAGAAGCGAGAGATTCGCCCGAGTTCTGTATAATATCGACTATAAAACGATTGTCGTCAATGATAACGATCCGCGTTGGAAATATTCAAGTAAGTGGTGGATGGACGAGCACCTTGCGCACAAAGAGCGCCTCCTTGATTACTCGATAAAAGTTAGCTCCACGATCTTTCCAAGTATATCGTTGCGCCTCGCGAGTCTCACCCCCTGGTTTGTTCAATCCCACTTCACCCTCCGGTATCCTCTGTAGTTTCTCTACCACTCTCTACTGCTATTAATTGCAAAAGTTCCTCTGATCGAGGACATCGAACGTTGTGCTAAAAGCAACACAAGTCCGTAATCCAGCTATCAGGGATGGAATGAGAAACTGCATTTAGTACTATTATATCAATAAATAACGAAGATCTGCTGAGATATTCGTGACATTGCGTACAATATATTTTCGTTGCATTCATGCATAACGATTAATAAAAATTAATTATATTTAAAAAATTAAAACGACTGATAAAAATAAGAAGTAATTTTCTTTTATTCAATAAGCTTAAATAGGCTCGATGAATAATTAATTCAAGAACTACAATGTAAATAAATTTATAATAAAATTTATAATTAAAAATTTCGATTAGTTTTATATATCCCAAAAAATTTTTGAAAATGTAATAAAAGAAAAGATTAATAAAACTTTGTTTAATATAGAAATATAATGCAAAGATCTCTGGTCTAAATATAATTAAAGAGAATTAGTTTGTTCGTTTTCAGAAATGCAAAATTTATAATTATAAAATCTAATATTTACATCGCGAAAAAAAAGGAATTATTAAAGATTATTTAATACAATATAAATAATTGATGAATTAAACAGAGAGATAAGATACTCTTATATAAAGATATAAATATGTTTGTTTTATAGTTTCGCAAATATAACTGCCGCTTTTCTTCTTTCTTTAAACCGTTAAACTTCGGTACTACTCAAATAATACGCATCAGTCTTGAGGCGTCTGGATATGTAATAACACAAACATCGATCAATGTCAAAATAAAACAAGAAATCGTATACGGCTATAAGATGACGGACGAACGTTTAATATAACTTCAATTTTTTTAATGCAAAATTTTTTATTAAAACCAACTGAAGACACGTGATAAATAACATTATAAGCTTTAAATGTCAGTTACTTGGCACGATAATCCATTTAATACAAAAAATTGAAATAAATTTGCTTTTTTATGTCTGCGCGTAAAACGAATTTAAATCTTTAAAATGTGTTTCATATACAAATATCTTTTTACGGACTATTCGAAATAACGTTGGGTAACTTTTAACATTAACAAAATGTTATTTTATGGTACATTTTATTTAACGTACTATCTAGTTTAAAGATTAAAAGAAACATATAAAAAATTTTGAATAGATTTACGAAATTAAACATTAATACATGGTTATTATATTATTGTGCGAAAAAAATTATTTCCGTTAACCTGATTTTTACATTTGTATCAAAAATTGATTTTTTCACATTTTATCAATATTTTACTGATATTCTTCTTATGTGTTTATTTTATCTAATTTTATCTAATTTAATATGGTTTCCATGCGTTCATTGAAACAACTTAATATTTTATGCAACATAATCGATCCGTATAAACAATGTAACAAGTCTATATAGTGGATACAAAGGGACGTATTATGTTGTTTTTTTTATTAACCTGATATCATATGCCATAGAATCGAATAATCTTTTCAATGCATTTATTGATTTATAACTTTTAACAGATTTTTAATCGGGTGAGGCAAATAAAATAAAAAAATTAATTAACGTTGTTAATAATTATCATAATTGGAATTTTTGAGAAAATAAAAGAATATTGTCAGAACTATAAGAAAACTGTAATAGCAAACATTCGAAAATCGACTAGCGTCTCATCTAGATATGTCAGAAATGTACTTTTAACCAAACGAGATAATTTCATGAAAAAAATCAAATAATACATTGTGGCAAAATAAACCAAAGTATTTTTAAAAATTAAAAATTTTTTTTATGTAAAACAAGATCTTACAAAAAATTTCACGTGTAACATATTTTAATTACATATTTGAGCTACTTTTATATTTGATAACAAATACATATATATTTTCACATCTGAGAGAGAAATATTCTATAAATTTATTAAAAATTTCTATATAATAAAATATTATTTTGTTTTCTTGTCGATTGTTAGGGAACAATTTTCTATATAATAAAGCAATATAGCTTTGTTCCATAGCATTTGTCAATCAGTATAGATATAATAAATCAAAAAAATTATTATAAATTATTATTTTTCAAATAATTTATCAACAGAACTTGAATATAAATAATATTCCTACAAATAAAAGAAAAATAAATTTTACATATTTTGCAATAAATAAAATAATAAATCTTTAATTAATAAGGTTTATTTTAATATAATGGATCTTGTGTATAAATTGATCTTGTACGTTACGTTCTTATCTTATTAAATTTTTTAATATTTACTAAATAATTTACAAAAAAAATGTTCAAAAATGAGAGTAAAAATTTGAATATTACAATATAGTTCCTGAAGAAGAAAATATCATCTACAATAAATACATCGGAATGACCCCTCTCTTTAAGGGATATTATACGATAATTCTTCTACGTATGCCTAGAGAAATGCGTACACGCGTATGTACACCAATGCGTACACTAGGGACGTGTTCGTCCTGTCGTAGCTCATGGACAGAGGTGCGACGAAACTGCCGGTATGTGATGCCGCGGATACGCTGGAAGCGCAGAGACGTGCTTCGAAGGATTACCATCGCATAACGCTATCGCGAAATTTCACCGTCGCGTCGATCCGTACATCCGTATCGTTCGCGCGCCATTAATTTCATTCCCGCGCTCAAGGATATCCTATCGACGCCGACAATCACGTCGGCGATTTGCCACGTATCTCGCGAATAGTACGTACGCCTATAGATATGAAGTGATAGGAGCGAGCACGCGAGCTTGACCCAATCGCATCGAAAACTCGCGAGGAATTGCAGTAAGTAAATTGTAAAACATTTTTCCTCGAATCTTATAAATTTGCTCTATAATTATAAATTTGTTATGCATTATCATAAACATTTAGTGAATGGTTCTAAGCGTTAGATTTGTATTATAATTAAAAAGAAGTATGTCGCGTATATCAATAAATCATATTATTTTTAGAATATAAACACGGGAAATAAACGAACAAAAAATGCATCGTTTCCATTCTTAAAAAAAAAGGCAAGTTAAATCGATACTCGCAAGTATTGTTGCTTTTTCCGCGATGCTGATTAGTTATCTCCACACTACGTTGTGCATTACTTCGTATCAATAAAAGGCTCTGATCCTGGCTTAGCCGCGCATTCGACAGTTCAAATATTAAGTATGTGTGTATATAATTTTTATTTATTTGATTTTGAAAAAACGGGTAACTAGAGTTAATATCTAAATAATTTTATAAATATGTGTGTATGTGAAAAAATTAATTAACGCTGTTAATGATTAAAACTCCTTCAAATTCGAAAAAACAAAATTAAAACTATAGGAAAATATATTAATTATTATAATATATAAAATAGGCTACCGCGTTTCGGAAATCAGAATCTTTCGTATATTGTATAAAAATATATTCTAGTATTGGAAGGAGTAAATTTTTTTAGGGTAGCATCCCACAAGATATAAAAGAAACTTTTTTCATTTTGTTTAACTAATATCTGCAAGAAATATCTCGATTTTTTGTATGACATTTTGCGAAAATCTGACAGTATACCTATTATCGGGCGATTATATGAACGTAAAAGAATTAATTTGCTAATGATAGCTAAGCTGCTAATGACTAATTTTCCTACGAATTTTAAGAAATTAAATCCTTAAGAAATTAAATGATTATCTTAATTTAAGATAGTCCTAATAGATAGTCCTAACAACTCTACGTTTGCTGGCTAAACCAGCGAGAATCCGGGATCACTGAAATTTTGGGGAGTGTGTCTTAAGCGCGTGCCTTACTCGCGTGCTCTACTCATGTATCTTACTCGCGTGCCCTAATAGAATGCACCGTATGTGGGTTCCATTGGGCGAGTTGGACCTACCTTTCGTTGATCCTGGCCATATTCATTCTGGCTACATCTAGCCAGAACTCATGTACCTTCGGCCTCTATCAGAGATCAATGAAGGAAAGAAATTCCTTCCGTTACCGGCTAATTATTATCGCCGGTGCATGAGCGTAATTTTACGCTCGTTTATGATCGTAAGACATTACGACTATTTGACATGCATTATTTTAATATATCTTTATTTTAATTAATATAATGCCAAGTTATCAATTAAAATTAATTGATTGTGATTCTTGTAATAATATATTTTCTTAATAATAATATATAATTTATATTAAAAGAAACTAATAAAATATTTGTATGTTATATAATTTAATAGATCGATAATATTTGGCATTACATCAACTAAAGTAAAGTTTTTATTGACATGATAATATAGATGAATGGGCTATAAAAAATTGGGATAAAATCGGCGCAATATAAGAATAAGTTATTACTATTTCATATAATTAATAAATTTACTCTAGCGCCTTTTTTATTAAACAAATAAAATAAAATTTATCAATTAAAAAAATATTTTACATCTTTTTCAAATTTTTGCTTTAATTCATACTTTAATATGTTTCAATGCATATTTAAAAAATCTATTGAAGATTACCATGTATAATTTAATCTATTCTAGCCCATTTATTTTGAGGCAACAGATCTATTTGTAATCTACAATCTACATTTATATCTACGATACCTACGAATCCGTTACCTCAAAAGAAAAGAAAATTTATCACTCACCGGCACTGATGCGCAACAGCGGAGTTGTTGGTCTTGAGGCTACGTTGTCTGTAACATATAAATATAAAATCCAGATTATAACAACGTTCAAAATATAATTAATATTTCGTGTGGAATATTTTATCCGATGCGTACAATACGAACAATAAAAAATTCTATATAAATACGGAACAATTTTAATAAATTATAAAGACTTTTTTTCTCAAATAGAAACTTTTATAGGATTTATGTAAAAGTCTTTTTTTTTTTAATTTTCTCTTGTTTAATTTATTCAAATAAAAAGACGGAATTAATGCGCGTACGCGATTTTTAACGACCGATATACAAATAATAAATACTCACCCTAGGGTTGCTCCACTGGTGCAGGATGCCTTTCCTAGGCCTCCTCCTCCTCTCAGGATGTAAGGGTCGCTACGTTGATCTGTAATATACAAATAGAAGATTCAAATTATAGCAAAGTTCAAAATAATTAATATTTAAAAAATCTTATGATACGCATTGAATTTTATATTTGATGTATATAATAAGCAGATTAATAAAATAATTTTATAAATTTTGAAAAAAGCATTACTAATAACTCTAATAATTTCATATAAAAACTATAATCTAAAAGTAAAAACTTTTACAAGATTATAGCTTTTATATAAAAATCCGTTTTTCTAATTTTCTCTTGTTTAAATCGCATAAATAAAAAATCAAATAACGTGATTAATTGCTCAATTTAAATCGCACGTGCAATTAATAAATAATTAATATTCAAATAACAAATTACTTACCATAGGATTGTTCCACCGGTGCCCGATGCCTCTCCTAGGCCTCCTCCTCCTCTCAGGTCGATTCACACGCGCGATACTTTAAACGGCATTCCCGCACTTTTATTAAAAGATTACTTCTGCGACTCGTGGCAATGCTGTGTTGACACGCGACGCGAAAGACGCGAAAACCGTCCGCGGCACGATGACGGCACCGACGACGCACCGCTACCTTCTTGTTCGAGTATCGCCGCGCGAATGATAATACGTGAGAAAGGAATTTGAGCGTCTCACCCCACTACAGTTCTATTCAAGTGTCTTCGTATAAATGATAACAAGGCCGTGATACATAAACAATGTTGACGCGCGCCAATGTTTACGCCGCCAAGGCCAAATACGACCATGTTAGATATTATCCTTATTAGCTGCCGAAATATTTCATGTATTATAAAATATACATATATGCGAAATTAAATTTTATAAATATTTTAAATTATAAATCAATTATTTATTAAACGGTTAATGTATTACGGAATTTATCGTAATGTTAATTAATCGATTTTGCGATTCGATCGTTTTATAGCATGTTCTTAATCCAAAATATATTTAGATCGTCGAAAATGCTATAACATCGTGGACAAAATATATTTGTCTCTATGAAATAACTATTGTCCGTAAAAATCGCAACAAAACGATAATTTATAATTTGGTTTGTTTCATATTAAATATATTGTGAGATAAGTCGATGTATAGCCGGTTCTTATTTATAATAAAAATGATTATTTTGCCAATTTATATTATATTTTTAAATATGTATGTAATAAAAAAAAAACTTATTCATTATTTCAATTATATAATTATCTAATAAATGCGTTATTCGTGTTTTGATTTTCTTTTATTTATAATTTTTGTATGTAACCAACCACATTAAAATTACAAATTTAGTACTACTAAGTTAATTGACAAATAGTAAAACTGGCAATTAATTATAGTACTTTATTTGAAAAATGGATTGATCGATCATTATTTAAAGCAATAAATAGATATTGAGCGATCAGTGAATAGCGATAGATGCGTCAAACAGCGATTTGTGAAGTATGAATGCGAGAGATTCAATAATAATTGATGAATACTAATTCATGATTAATTATCTAATTAGAAATTCATAATAATGCATAATTACTTCCGAATGTAAATAACATCCACAAATAATGTAATTATTTGTGTGTAATTATTTATGCAAAACACAAATACAATATAAATTAAAAAGATCAAGATTATAAAAACAAATATTCATAGCACAAAAAGTTTTACGAAAAAATATAAAATTATAAAACAACTTTATATGACATTAATCCGAATAAATATCTACTCTTAAAAAGAAAATGTTAAATTGATATTCAAATATGTCAAAGTCTTCTTAAAAATCTCGAAGTTTATTCTTGCTTTTTTCCGCTTATTAGCTCTTTCGCTGTGAACAATTATCATTACATAATTTTATTGTTCTTGAAAAATGGAAATTTATATTAATAAATATCCGTCACTTTGATACGCTTACGAACCATTCATAATAAGAACTAATTTGTTAAGCTTATTAAATTTTTTAAATTTCCTTAAGAACACAACTTTAAACTTTTATTCCTCCTAAAAATAATTTTAGTTTAATTTTTTTAAGTTTTTTTAAAATATATTTAGACCTAATATTATTTTTTTTTTATTTTAATTTTATTTCTAACTTTCTCAATATTCTTTTTTAATAACTTTACTTATAATAGCATGTACACGTATTTAGCTATATATCTGTTATTATATATGTAATAGCAAACATATCGCTAATATGTATGTTTATATGTATGTATATATGTATATAATACGCCGTCCATATTATGATACTTTATTGTATCGAACGTGTTACATCTTTGTACTACGCCGTGTTCCATAGAAGACGTGCCTTATCACCGTGATGCGCCACTGACTCGAGCTTCTTACAGTTCAACCTCATCATTGTACCGAGCCGGAAGATCTATACCACGCGCAATCGACTGTCGAAGATACATACAGTCCTTCAAAATGATATTATTGAAACTGTGCCTATCCGATCAGAAACATATCTGGATCTTTCTTCATCGGCAACATGTTCCAATATATCCGAGACTGGCATGACGTAGTCGACGCCGATGTATCCTCGTAATCTCTCGATATATATCGTACCATGTGTACCTACATATCACCGTACGGGATTCCCTTGCAAGACGTAAACCGTGAGCTTTAACAATATTAAGCAGAATATGCTGATATCTTTCGAACAAATATGCCTTTTTCTTGTTTATTCATATTTGTGAATACGTAAGATATCGTTCATTCATATTTTATAAATATTGATAGTTTATTGATCATGTATATCGTGTTAACGAAGCGTGTCTATGGATAATGTTACATAATTTAAGATCAGTTCAAGCGAGGCTAATTTTCCTTTTTATATGCAAGACATTTCATGAACCGCGGAATAAGTTGAATGATTAACATTATGCGCAAGAAAGCGGCAAATATATTTTTTTCGATCAAACATCTTATCCGACCGTTCCGGTAAGAATATAATTAATATTAAAATTTCAAGCCATAAACCAATCAAGGTTCTAGTATCTGCATTAAAGAAATATGAGTTAATCGATTCTGAAACTTACGCTCGACGAAGAATATATATCGCTCATTTTAATAACTCTTTCAATCATCGGCGTTATCATGGCTTTTCTTCGTTCTCGTTCACTTCTTCTATCGATCACGAAGTTAATACGGCGTTCCGGCCACGGTTTCCATCAAAGGGAACGGAAGAGAAAGAACGACAGACACGATAGTATTTGTGGCGCACAAATGTGAAATTCAAAGGGATATCGCGCTATCTCTAAATAAAGCGACAGATGCAACTGATGTGCGCGTGTATGTGAGAATCAACCACAATGATCGCTCCGCTCTATCGGTAGCTTTTTTTTCAATCAGTAATGTTCTTCGAGATATGTTACCTTTTGTCGAACATAATTGCGCACTGAAGCCAAACTGCAATCAAGCGTCTTGAGATAAGCACGTCTGTTGATAAAGAGCAATATTATTTCATCATTTATTCTAAATCAGATCAAAATATACAAAGATACTTTGTATGTTAAATAATAAATATGTAACATCATAAATTTACACGCTGTTAAATTTTCTGAAAATACTTATAAATTATATAATTATATATAACTTATTTTTATTATACATTTAATAAGATTTTTAGAAAAAGAGTATGTAAAAAAAAAGATGTTCATTATTCGTTTATGATATCTAAAAGCACGCGCGTAAATAATTTCGTTATAAATTATCCGAAGATAAATAGTTGGTTCTCATTAAAAAAGTATATGGAACACCGAACGCCAGGACCACACACACTGAACAACAATGAAGAAAATCAATTCCCCCGGCTAGATCTTTATCATCCTCCTTACCTCCAAGAGATCTCGAGAAATGCCGTCAGATCCGACATCGTATTTTTCAGCGCGTCAAAAACAGGCTGGCGCATTTATCCAGCGGGCAGTACGTGTTTGAAAAATTACAGTTACTGGAAAAATAAATAACCAGCTGCCACATCGGCCCCAGTCCACCTACAAAGGTATATTTTATAGAAGGCTGCGCGATAGCCTCCGTCATAGAACGGGATAGCTAGAGGAATGACAAGGTAGATTGTATCCAGAAGAAAAAGAGAGCGAGTGAAAGGGAGTAGCATGTATACGAAATAATTACAAGATGATAAAGCATAGTCGGTGCACGAACGTGCAGCACCATAGAGGGCTTATTAATGTTAAAGACGGAACAAAAGAGAATACTGTTTTTCGATTCCTCTTCTTTCGTTTTCCCTGTTTCTCTGTCTCTCTCTCTCTCTCTCTCTCTCTCTCTCTTTCTCTCTTTCTTTGTTCTTTCTTTCCCCCTTATACCCCCATCCTGACTGATCTCCATGTGTGGCACAGTGTCTTTATTTCGTTCAGCGAATTATTTTTACTTTCTCAACGATGAAAATTCCCGTATGTCTTAACTCATAGTGGACGCGGATACGCTTTTAAAAGCTGGAATTGCGAAACGTGACTAACTCGAGTATCGTAAAATATTCCGGTATACTGGTGGATAACGCGTGTGGAAAACACGACGCTCTCGAAGAATAATCTACTTACTAGGTATCCGCCTGAATCTTTTATTACCGCCACACGAATCCAGCTACTGGCAGATTCTTACCGGTAAAAGGATATACCAGTTGCAAGATGAAGGGATCGTTCGGAGAAAAAAAAATAGCGCATTTTCGAATCTCGAGAGCACTTAAAATTCACTGCCAATATAAACATTTACTTTCTAAGTCTCTACCTCGAATAATAAGATTCGTTTCTAGAAGCAGAAATGGAGGAATTATTTTAATTTGGAAATTATCTCGCCATAGCAGATGATCCCGGATTCGTCGTTGACTCAATATTATGTACTTAGTTTAAAAAAAAAAAAAAAGATGAACACGACATTTTGTGATACTCGTCGTTTTCGAACGAAACGAAAACGAGACTCCGGACGTTGCACTAAAAGGATATCGATAAAAGTGGAAAGTATGATTCAATATGGCCAAACTCAACACAGATTTCAAAATAATATTTGCACAGGCATTAATGCAGTGAGTAACCATCGATGTATATATTGAACGGGTATTTGCCTCTGCAATTTCGAGTATATGCTGCAATTCAAAATATCGAAGCATCGCCACTCACTGATAGAAAATCTCAACTTTTACTATTGATATAATATAATCGAAATATAGTAAATATAAATTAACATGCGATTCATAATAATAACACAATTTATACTTATTATTTATATTTGTTAAATATATATAATATATATTGCAATTATTATTATTATATATACTATTATATATTTTCTTTGCGTATGTTATACATATTTATCATAAAAAATCAAAATTAAATTTTGAAAAGCATTAAAAAATAAATTAACTAATATTAAAAAAGTAAATATTAAAATTAAAAAATTAATTAAAAAACAAATGTATCAATATAATACACGAGATTACGATTAATTTCAATTTAACAATTTGCATAACTTAGAATTTTATCAGTTCATTCCGTTTAAATTTATACTTTTTATTATAATTTATAATATGTTGTATATAATGATAATTATATTTATTTAAATGTTATATGTAAATTATAGAATTTATATAATATTTTGTCAAGACAACTATTGTTCTAACAAAATTAGTAATTTTGCTTAATTAAAAAAAAAACAATTTTTTTTTTTTAATTGATTAAATCAAGCTCCTAAATCTAATCTTGTATTTACGTTAAAACACGTTATTGCGCGTATATATAGAAATTTACAGAAGAACTTAAAAGTTTTGACTCCTGGCTTTGAAGTAATTAAGTCAATTCGTCGCTCCGTTATTCTTCTGAATTGTTATCGTTCACAGGAAATTTCAAAGAAGTGGCGATTTATCCACTTTTTTCAAGTGCTACTTAACCTTCCAATTATCTCGAGTTTACGAGTCCAATCTGCGATCAGAATTGGGAGGCTGAAGCCAGTGAGTACCGGTTTAAATTTCCAATTGAAAGTTCGTGCGATAATTCGTTTCGATTGCCCCGTAGAGAAAAGCATAGGGAAAGCCGTGCCAACTGAGAGCGAACAGCTACTAATTTAACGTAGACGAGCTATTTCCATTGGATTTTTGTGCGATTGCTGTGGTTGCTGCGCACTATGTGGTTATGCAAATGTATCACGTGCGTCCACGCATGGGTGTGCAAACGATAGGCGATAACAGCATCGATAATCAATAATTACACTCGCCTGAACTTAGGTAACAGTCTAATATCAGTCTAATATCCAATTTTCCATAATCAATTCTGGATCAACCTATATCGGTTCTGACAAACTTTGATACACCCAACATCCTAGTAAGAGCATCCTCCCTGTTAAAAGCGTATAATAAGAGACGCGTGACAATTATTTATCAAGCAGATAAATATCGAGAGAAATTCTCAGTAACATAATATTGTATAAATAAAAAATAGCGCAATAAATTATAAGCTTATAAATTCAAGGATGTGCGATCAAATCTGAATTATTTACTAAAATATTTATATACATACGTAGAGATATTGTCATACGTCAAAAAATAATATTAAAGAGAAATTAATTTAGATTAATTCGCTGACTGATTTCAAAATATGAAATCATATCTATTTTTTTACACATTGCGAGAGTTTGATGATTGCGATAAAACGGTATCAGCAGAACGATCGGAAAGGGCAACCTCTAAACTATAATGTCGCCCGAACAAATCGAGCGAAATGAGCTGTGATGTGAAACGCAGTCGCGCGATGGAGTGGTTAACGATGCAATTTAGGCTGAGATCGATTTACACGGGTCAAGCAGCACCTGGGTGCAGCATCTGACAGCAACATTAGTGCGGCGGCAGATTGCATGTCTTTCATCACGTCTGGTACGACGTGTATGCATCAAGAGTGTCTAAAGTTAATACACCCCGTGGAACGTGGCTAATGACCGTAGAGCGCAAATTAATAGCCCTGTATTAAAGGGCAATAACGCATACCACTTGCATAATTTGCTTGTGAGAGAGACGGCGAATGCACGCGATTTTTTTCGCTTAGGAAATTTTTTGCGATATTGAATATGCAGCAAAAATTTAATTTTGCGTCATGGATAAAGCGTTAAATATATAACTTATTTATATGTAAATATAATTATGTTATTTTTATTTTGCAAACGTAATTTCCTTTATTTATAAGACTCATGGTTTAAGTTTGATAAAATAGCAAAATCAATTAAATATGATAATTATTTCTTATCGTAGATTCAATAAAAGTGTAGAATCAAGACTAATGCAAGGAAAGATAAGCGTGAGCTATATAAAACACAGTAGATTTCTCTTAAAATCTTTCCTTAGAGACCATGAAAGAACAGAATTTCCGAGAGACTGTGCTTAATAGATGTATTGTCTTTTAACCTGGGATCTTTTTAAACTAACTTGCCTATTAATTATAGTGCCTTGAAACACTGGCTGCGTCTCTAAGAGCAATGCACTCAACATGCAACACATTCAATATATCCTATGTCAAACTTAATCCGTGAAATAGCCTGTTATGTATCAAACGATATCATTTAGAGTTACTATATCAAATTTATAAAAAATTGACAGTGCGTGTAGAAAAATATTTGATAAATTCATTAATAAGAATTATTCTCCATAGTTTTATACTGCATTCTAAATACTGCAGATTATGCGCGGAAAGCAAACATTTTTATAAAACAAAAGTATCTGCCTGAGTTGTGAATAAAATAATCGTGTTACGAATAAATAAATTCGCGTATCAATTTAAATCCTATAAAATTTTGTGATGTAGAATACATTTTGAATTAATATAATAAAATACATAATAAAAGCAATTATATTTTTATCTCTCTGTATAGTTGAACATATAAAATTTGAAATAAAAATAAAATGAGTTAATAGATACAATGTTATATAATTAATTGGATAGTTGATTAAGACAAAAATCGTTTTCATTTTAGATTAGAGAAATAGAGATTGCGGAGATGTGTTTTATGAGCAAAAACAAAACGTGAGAATAAAATATCACATTACTCTTTGTCTCAAACTTTTAGTGACGTTTACGGAACGTTCCAATAGTATTGATCTGATGCAGCATTTCATCACGTGTAACTGTCTGAACGAGATCTACGGCTCTTCTTCGGAAGGCAGTTTTATGCGAATATATCTCTCGCGCTTCACGACCCCATTACAATAAAAAATATGATATGGCTGATAAAGGCATTAGAAATACAGCATGTATAAAGATACGAATTGCAAAAAAAAAAAAAAAACTATAATAATATTGATTGTAATTTTTATCATTCTATCCATTACGCAAAAAAATTCGTGAACATTAAAACTTATGTATGTATAAAGACAATATTTCATATAAATAATATTTTTTAATCAAAAAGGCATATTAATGAATAAAAAGATAAGTATAAAGATGCTTCTGATCTTCTCAAATGATGTCAAATTTTTTAAAACATTTTCCAACCCTGCGTTTGCGTAGAAATATACGTGAAAATTGAAGGTTTAGCTGAGACCTCGTCGACTCTTATCGAATTTTCTTATCGTCTTAATATCCTTTTGTAAATTTACTCGCGAATCCGACTATTATAATTCTTCCCGGCCAGCGTAGAATACTTTCAAAAAATCAACTTATGCCCAGAATTTGAGAGGGAAATATTCGGGGGCAGAGCGCATGTGAACCAACAGCCAAAATATTTAAATAGTCGAATCGTGCATTCGGACAGAGAGTATTGTCCCGCTTCAACTTTCGTCGCGAACGTACTTATCTAATTCTATGAGCAATACACGCGTACGTGACAGAACGCGATGGTTTCACATCCGTGTAGATATTCAAATCACAGCTTGTTAATTCGAACACCTACATTTGCACGGCGGAGAGCGAGAAAGCAAAATGTGTACGTATCACACGCGACAGTACATAGCTTGATAAATTAACAATAGTCCACAGTGCAAGCGGATATCCCACTTGGGCATTGCATCTCGATTCCCTTTACCAATTATACTTCGCATTTGATGCATACGCTGCGAGAAATACATCTGTAATTATTCATTTTGCGTATCGTAAAGCAAATATTGAAAAATAAAATCGATTATGTTAATATTGTTTTTGAACGTATAAACGTATAAAATCTAATATAATAAAATCAATTATGTTAATATTGTTTATGAAAGTATAAAATATATTCAGTAAATATCACCAAAAATTCTATTGGAAGAAACTTAATAATAACTTAAAATAAAATTAAAATAAAAATAAATAAGAACAGATTTGAAAAGAAAACAATTTATACATAAATAAAGTAAAATAAAAATAAATATCGAGAAGAAAAATATATTTAATATTTATCAAAAAATTACGCATTAAAAAAACGTAAACCTATTAATTCCACTATTAAAAAAATATTGTATTATTTTATTTATCTAAAGATTTTAATCATTTTATTCTGTATTTCTCTGTTTTCGCACCATCTATTTTAAGCACACATTTAAATTATTTTAATATTAATTATTATATTAATTGTTATTAAAAATTATTATTTTAATTATTATGATTTACATATATTCATTAAAGAGCATGATCAAAACGATTATATAAAATCGTACAATCGCATCAAGATTGCATTTACTGGAAAATCATAGTTTCACGATATTTTCAAGCAACTTCTATCGTACAATTTTTCCGACACAAATCACCTATCTTTTCATGCTAGCGAATTGACCCAAGTCCGTTGCATTATTCACGATATCGGATGTGGGAACGACAAGGGGACGTACGCGTACCATCCCGCATTTATTCATCGTTCAGAAAATCTTTCGGAAAGAAACCTTACTGTTTAGAGAGAAAGTTTTCTATCGCTCATTTTGCGATTTGCGGATGCATTGGTATGTTTTAAAACATACCAAAATCTCCATATTATGATGCTAGATGAACTTTAATCGCGCACAACTTTGACTTTTAACTCGCAGGATATCGGCGTATGAGACGCTTTGTGTTGATTGATGAATGTTCTATAGAAGGAGAAAAAAGCCACAGCTTTGCGCATCTGGTTTACGCGATACGCGAAAAGTAATATCGTTTGATGTTCGTTTGGCGAACTCTCTTGATTTTACATGTGCTTGCAATAAAAATGTATTAAAAATAAAAGTATTATTAGAGCAATATAGAAATACAATATAATACCAAAAAATAATAATAATGCTAATGAGAAAGATGTGTTCAGTATGCATATTTTTGCTTACTGTAAACAAAAATATGCATTAAATTACTTATCTCCAATTATATAAAAAAATATTTAATAAAAGATTTTCTAAATTTTTAAGCATAATGCAAAAAAATTGTTTTTTCAAAATCAATTATTAGCTAATTTATTTACAAATTCTCATTATACCAACTCAGCTCTCAGATTTTATCTTGAAATTTTTTTTAATTCATGGAGAATATTTCATTGTTATTATTGATACAAATATCTCTTGATAATTTAAAATACAAATACAAACACAAATTTACAGCTTTTATAAAAATACTTATTAAAGAAAATAATTAAAGTAAAAAAAGTTTATTATAAAAGATATATATATTTTTAGTTATTTGATATAATATTATATCTACGCGATTATTAAACGTCGCCAATATATCGTTTATCGCAAATAAATCGCATTATAGCCGTCTGTCTCAAAGGTGTCGCAACGTTGTAAAGTGTCGACCATCGAAATAGCGTGTCTCGAATCTTGCATCGGACTTGGTCGGCAATTCATGTTAGAAGTCTTAACGAGGACCCATAAAAAGGCGCTCAGTGAATGTCAATCCTGCAGTCCCGCGTTTCCATCCCACTATCTAGTTCTCTCGCTCTCTCCCTACCCGTATCCACGTTGATAGCTATCTTCCTCCATCCAGCTTCTACCACGCAAACAGAAATTAATTAGAAGTAGTAGAACGTTTGCTCTTCTTACGACTCGCAGCAGTTCGCCGGCGAGTCTGAAACAAGATTACCGGATTTGCTGTTTTTGTTCGGCCGCGCAACGTAATTCGTTTGCAGGCACTCGAATCGTCTTCGTTCTCCTCGTCGGCGTCGGCGTCGGCATCGTCGTTGTCGTCGTCGTCGTCGTTGTTGTCGTCGATGTCGACGCCGTCCTCTACAACATCCGTCGACGACGCCCGAATGTCGACGGCACCCTATCTCGTCCCCGCAAGATAGTGTATTCTACTTTCTGCCACACTGCGCGAAAACGCCGTGCGACGCGGGGCAAGATGCCGGATTACAATTTGGCGAAAGAAGCACCGCGAGAGTTAAGTTTCAGATTTCTACGAAACTTGCAACCGGTTAATTGGTTTACTTCCGGTGCATACCAGCGGCCAAGAAACTTCCATCCTGGTCTGTTTTGCTCGGCGAAAGCTGTAAATTGTCGGCCCGTCCGTTTCTCTTTCTATATATTATTCGTTTCCCTTCGTGCCAGCACTAATCGGAAAGTGAACGTCATCAAAACGTAACTCATTAATATATAAATCGCTTTTATTACAATTATGTTTAATGGAAATTTTTATCAGAAATTAAGAAAAATTTATTTCACGTGAAACAAAATCTTCTTCTCTCTCCCTTTTCTTTTTTCCTTGCAAATCAGTGATTAATATCGACATTGTTATTTCCTTTTCCTCTCTTCTATTTTTGTATATGATTATATATAAAAATTTTACTTTTTAGTATAAGATGCTACTTTAACTCTACAAAATTTAAAAAAAAAATTGTTTTTATAAACCGCAGCAACATGCAGCTACATATTAATCGCAACAAGCACTGTATAATTGACGTTAATTCTAAAATTAGTATAAAAGAACTTACATATGTTCGTAAAACTTACGGAGAAATGCACGCTATAAATACACACGTTGTTATGAATTTGCGTGCGTGCTATTTGTACGCGAAATTGTTCGATCGAATAAAATAATATTTATGACGGTTTAATATTTTTACAAGTGTCGCTTACGCAAATCCATATATCAATCCATCATCAAATTAAAAACAAGCAGAAACATGTAACAACTCATATCTTTACACAGCCAAAGAGAAAACCAAGTTTTTTCACAATTGATTACAGATTCCAGTTTACTACTATACAACTAAAAGTTGAAGGATGTAAAATCTTTTTAATTAAAAGGCTCTCTCTCTTTCTCCCTTTCTATCTATCGTTTTGCTTTTCTAAAATTAAAATTGATAATAATCTCTATATAATATTGTTTATAAACTATAAAATTTATTAATAATATATTTATTTATGTCTCTCTCTCTCTCTCTTTTTATATCTCTTTCTCTCTATTCGTAAATTAACATTAGATAGTATAGTAATTATCGCAGGCCGTCTGACTATAAAGTCTTCTCTGTACGATTATAATACTAATATGCTTATAGCGAACCAGTTATCTGTATAATGAAGCGTATAATAACATCACCAATAATAATCTTCCGCGTTTATTTGCCGGAAACGTGAGCACCACTGTATATAAACAGTCAAACGTAAATGGTGCGTTGCACGCTACGAAACGCTCTCTCTCGTTTGCCTATACGACGGAATACTCCTCTAAGAAAGTTCAATTACGTAATATAAAGTTGTGTGCGAGATTTTTTGTTTAACCTCGAAAGCATTATACTTCTATTTTTGCGAAATGTTAGGTATTCGCTTTGATGAAATTTGCCGCGGGTAACCACGAGGGTGAGTGAGTGAAATGAAGAAAATCAATACCGACGAGAAGAAATAACATTCGTGGTATAAGGGAAGAAAGCCGCGCCATCTAAAAATATTGATACTTTAACTAAGGAGGAAAGTTTTTGGTCGCTTACTGCCGCGCAGTATGCCAGGCGGAACAGCAGTGGCGGCCCGGCATCTGCGGCGGCTGGTATTGACGGGTCTCCAATTTTATCAGACTCCGGAAAAAATATATATGTATTGGATGGCACATTATCGCATATTAGTCATAAAACTTTTTTTTTCCACGGCATAAGGGAGAACGAAATAAATTTCGCACGCGTGTCCACGTGAATTTTCATTGAGCGGAGTGAAATCGCATCTCAGATCGCATTAATCACACTCTGATTGTCATTTATGTCGAAAGAGAGAGAGAGAGAAAAGGCGGCAAAATTATTTTTATTTTCTAGTGCGCGTGCGGCAATAATTATCATTATACTTTATAGATATTATTATATTTTCATTCATTTCGAACAACTGAGCGAGTTACGAATGTTATTTTCGAAAATTTTAATTACTTAAAATAAATAAACAAAAAATAATATTTTGAAAAAATAGAATGTAAGAGTGTATTTTCTTTTATTTTGTTTTAAATAATTTAAGCTGATCATAATGTATATAAATAAACGATATTATTAATATATCATATCTAGTATTATATTGAAATAAATATATTAATATCTGTTTTATAATTATATTCGATAATAAATGTATATATTATTATTTTTGATTATCAAAATTAGAATAAATATATTTACAGTTATCAGACTTGATTTATAATAATTGCGATCTTATTAAATCAATAATTACTGAAAGTAGTTTAACATGCGCGAAGTCATGTATATAATGATATTTGATACAAAATAAAATTATTATAACAATCATGTACGCTAGGTTGCATTAAAATTATTCAACAATTAATAATTTTTGAAAATACATATTAAATTTAATTTAAAAATGAGCATATTACTTGTCAAAAGTTATAGACTTAATGCTATCTCTTTTGGCGGATCAATTTGCGGTATTACTACTTATTACTTACATTACAATCCGCAATTTACTCTCAGTTTCTTAAATCGTTTCCGTTAAATATGACAAAATGCTATTATAATTTTTTATCGCTATTAAATATAATAATGAACTAAAAGATGCAAAAATAAATTGTTATTAACAGAGATGTGATTAAAAATATTATCGAGAACACTGATAAAAAAAATACTATTTCCTAGAAAAATATGATAATTTTTTACGCATCTTTTGAATGCGCTAGAAGTTATATGTGGCGTGTAGAGACATGACAGTAGCCGGATAAGAGGCATGACTGTAGAAGATAATGATTGACAGGTATCGACAGTCGGCGTTAACTGGTCGACGCTAACCTGTCAACGGTTGACGGCGATCACTTATCCCGCTGTTATGAAGTTTATCGCAGTGATGAGTCGCGTGACGACGCAAGATGTCACAATCCGTGTATCGATGTGCTATTCGTATAATACATACAATGAAATCAAAGCATCGGCAAGCAATATTACTAACACTACGAGATATTAATATTAATACGTATATATCATATGCATCAATAACGTTGTTAGTGATAACGGGTACGATAGCTGCATAGGCGAAACGAAATTTGCATAAATTATGACAACTGCAAATATCGAGCTTTAAGCGAGAAAATGAATGCAATAAATGACGTGTATCCGGGATATTTCCATCGAAATGCGACAGTGTATCAGGAATCATGGAAGTTATAATCCATATACATTATCGACGGATAAAGCGAGTAACACAGACGATTAGTCCGACTCGAATACAAATAATTTTATTGCCTTGTTTGCGAATGTATGTAAAATTGTTTTAATAAATTAAAAGTTGAAAGATGATTATAATAAGCAGATTGTACCCGTTAAATAGTTACATAATTATCGCTCAAATTATTCTATACGTATTGAAATATTGATTACGATATCTAGAAAAAAAAAATTTTTTTAAAGTAATCTGTAAATTTTAAAATTGTCTTTTTAAATAGAAAGATATCTGTGTGCACAAAAAAAAAAATGTGAAGAATAATATTAGTTTGGTTATTAGAATTTCCATCGATCCGATGAAATGTATTCCCGCGTTATAAAGAGAATTGAAATCTGCTGATATAAGTAAAGTCTGTTCTTATGAAACGAGACGATAAATTTCGCTGTTTGTTAGCGCACCGCTGGAGCTGGTTGCCAATAGATTCTCCATTTCTCCGCATTTCCGTTCAAGTTCAATTTTCGTGCACCTCAAAGAGAGGACGAGAGGGATGAGGAAAGGAAGAGGAGAAGTCGGTATCGCTTGGGCTATTATCCGCAGCCACGAAAAGCTGTATTCCCGCTGCATGAACTGCGTGACACTCGAAGGGATGCACCATGAATCATCCGACCGTGGCATGCGGGACATCGGATTTCATTTATAAGGTAAATAAATCTTTAAGGCGGAAAACTATGCGGGTCAGCAGCAACATTGCCGACGAGAGTAGAGTAGAGCTTCCCGAAGATATAATCTCGCAACAAAATTGCAGAATAACACTTAAAAAATATATAATAATGACAAATTATCTACGTACAAATCGTATACTATGTGATTTTTTTTTCTTTTTAAATTCATAATTTAATTTTTATGTCGCGCGAAGCTTAGAGGAAACTAATTTTTTCACTTCTCACTGTTCACAAATCTAAGTGTAATTATGCGTATCTTTGAAAGAATAATTTTCACAGCTAATCATAATTAAATACGCATAATTGTTTAAATATAATGTATCAATATTTGTTACAATTTATTCGAGCGAAATCTTCGCTTTTGTTTGTATAGTAGTCACATCATTTTCATACGATATGCAACCGTGTAACACGTATTATTACGAATATTCAAATACTAAATGCAAGAGACCATACATGTAATTATCTCAATGTAATAACTACGTTCATAACGTTGGTAGGATAATTTGACTAATATTTAACTCATTTTGTTTATTATTAATGGAATACTTCTCTCATTGACAAATGTCGACAAATGAGTATTATATTCTTTTCTCATGACTGTGCATAATTAATAATTGGTTAATGATGCCTTTATGCTCAGTGGCAAATTATATCATCTAAACCATATTTAATGACATAACGATTCTATTCCGATTAATATATTGAGTTTATTGATAAAATCTTCTGCTCAATATTCTCTTTGTATTTTAGACAAACAGAGAATAAATCTGATATAGCAGTACTGTATTTTACACGAAAATTATGCGTATTTGTTTGGGTATGTTGACTTTAGACCCTTTCCTCTCTCTCTCTCTCTCTCCCTCGCTTCCTCCCCCCCCCCCCGATTCTCGGACGTCCCATTGATCGTGCATATAATCGCAATATCAACGTAATCATGCATTCAGATATTAATCTCATATCCAAAGCATTATAACCGTTCAAGCGATTAATTAAGCAACAAATAACAATCGTAAATTAATTCACTGGAGATGGCTTAATTAGTGAACTGATCGATACGTTATTAATTTTATTTATTATATAAGTTTAATTTAATCATTCGCTATATTGTCTTTACTAAGAACTGTATTGTATTAAATTAATAGGTTATACTATAATTGTAAGACATCTCTAAATTAAATATAAAACTAATATTTGCAAGTTTCATTAAATACATCTTCCTCTCTTTCTCTCTTTCACAAATATAATTTTTTTATAAATGCTACACACGCACGGTTAAAATCATCCAACATTTTTTAATTATAGATATAAATTTAAAATTGTTTCTATAAATATTTTATATATCTGATAATATAAAATATTTGCTACATTATAAATTAGATATAAAACGTATTTTATTATAATATATAGAAACATTCATCTTTTTCTTCCCAGTATATACAATACTTAGATTTAAATAATTTCTTTCAATTAAATTGGATAATTTAACTCTATCTTTTAATCGCAGACATAACAAATGTAATTTATTATCGCAAACAATACGTGTTACTATCAATATATAATATAGAGAAGACAGAAGCTTTTAATCGGGAGTTAAGATTGTTATACCTTCTCGATTGTGTCGTCGAGCGGACGGCATCCAAGCATTTCGATGTCACTTTACCGCATCCAATCAGGCGTATCCACGTAGAAATAGCTGATTCAGCACGCTACAACGATTGCTGGTACGTGAGATCGTGCTGGTACGTACACATATACTGTCGGTTCGTTTCTTGAGTTTGTAATATCCCTCTCTCTCTCTCTTGTTCAATCCACGTCCCTAACTTTTTCTTTTTGCGCACCTCTCTCTCGCACTTTCTCAAAATCTAGTTTCCCATCCTTTTTCTCGCCATACGTAGTCAGCGACCTCCTCTAAACTTTCACGATTTTCAATTTTCGTGGATATATTTGTCCGCTTAAACGATTGTAGGATCAAAATTGTCAAACTATCAGAGCCAATGGGGGAGAAAACCGCATGTCCACTCTTTCCCTTCTACTTCCATCGCCACCCTTAGCTTTGCAGTCTTTGTTCTTCACGAAATCGCTGTTGAATACAGTACCGTATATTATGCTTTTATTCAATGCTTTCGCTTAGAATCGGTCGTGAAATTATCGCGGTAATGGTTTTTGCACAATGCTATTAACGTTGAACTAACGAAGGTCGTCTACTGTGTTGGCTCGACGTTAAGATGGAAAAGTTGATGGGGTCACCATCGGTTCGCGTCATGTACCGGATACAATGCGAACTCCTGGCGAAATAATTGAGTTCCTCATTTTCTAACGACCGCTATCCTTTATGTCGCCGAACTGAAATCCGAATTAATTGAGGAGGTTGAGGTAGAAGCAGCCTTGGCCGACAAAGCTCTCGATCTTCTTTCTCAATTTTTTGCGAGCTCTTCATTCTTGTACAGCGCTTTTCCTCTTATCTAGCTCTCACTTTCAATCACACAAAATTGTGCATTATTAATGAAATATTTTTATTTTGCTGTAGTACTCGATGAAAGAATTAATATCTCTTTTTCTTATATCTGCAAAATGCAGAATAATATTCTCGTGAATATTTAACAATTAATTTATCACAGCTGTTACGCGCGATTTCTCTCACAATGTAAGAATATATTCTTCTTTAACGACGGTTTATCTTTGGGAAAAAGAACATCTCGACACGAAAATGACTTGAGAAATAGTAGTATACGCTACAGACGATATCATTTAGCCATTTATTCAGCTAGATATCGTAATCCGACCGTAGAAATCCCCTCGGGGAATTCGCCTGGCGCCAAAAACGAGCTGTTCCCATCTGTTGAATATCTGCGAAAAATGCCATAATTTTAGCGGAAACGTGCCGGAGAAAGTATAAACGTTGAGATTTTGTACACACTCTCCGCTTCCGCAAGGCTTGCGTCAAGGGATCAACCTCTGACCGCCGGTTAGCAAACGATACGTGATGTCGGTCCTGTGTAAAGAGCACGGAAATCCTGAAAAAGAGAGCTTTATCTCCTAAAGAACCGCGACGGTAGTGAAGCTTGAAGCGGGGATAGTTTCTGCAGCTGAAGAAAGGAAAAGGATAAGAATAGAAAGGGGAGGAAGATTCGCGGTCGGCGTCGAGTCTCGCCTCGTTTCCATATCGAGCGACTTTCGGAAGGGTAGCAGTGACATCGTAACTCAATTTTCACCCTCGCGCTCTACGGAACGGGATGCGAAGGAAAGGGGAAGGGGGTGAGATAGAACGAAAGTTCCTTCGACGACGACGACGACGACGACGACGACGCTAAAGGGAACGCCGTGAGACGACGAATCGATCGAATGCTCGTTGATGCTCGATAACATTTCGCGCTTCTGTGCTCTTGTTGTTCCATTTTTCCTTCCCTCTCTATCTATCCTGTTCTTGGCGCAGCGGTGCTTCACCTCTCGGCTTATCCCGTTCCGGAAAGTCCATTAGTTCTCAGATCGTCGTTACCTGTAATTCAATTCCGACGGGTTTTCCAGGTGAGGCAAGGTGAGACGGCAAAAGTTACAACGAACGACAGCGAACTGAGAGGCGCGAAATAAAACGCGCCAAGACGAGCAAAAGCGCGAGGTAGAAAAGTATTTGAGTTTATTTAGAAGGTTTTCTTTGTACTTTGATATATTGGAGTTTATCGGCTAAGAAAAAAGAAGAGAGAAAGAAAATTTGTAAATTTTCTCAGACACGCACAACAGCTTTGTATGTAATACAAGTACTGACTCGTAAATAATTCTCCATATTTTCCTTCATTATTATCCAGAGATATGATTTACAAGAATGCAAAAGCGCGGTTTATCTACTAATTATGAGCTCTTTCGTAAACATTAATGTGCCGTTTTTCATTGTAAATTTTATCACATGAGCAACGAACAAATTGAGTTAGTTACTAAAACATTCTTACGATACTCGCAAACTTTTGAAGTATTTTCAATTTGCATATCTTTTATGATTTTCTTTCGGCAAAAAAGGCATTTTTTTAAATTAATTATACTTCATATTTTTAGAAAAAAATAATGAAAATTTTTAAATATAAGAGTAGCAAATACTTCATTTAATTTTAATCAGATTTTTAAAGAGCTTTCTGCCTCTCTCTCTCTCTCTCTCTCTCTCTTCCTTTTTCTAAAGATATTTTTCTTTAAACAAAAAAAAAATGGATCTCTATATACAATATGTATTTTTTTAGACAATATTTTACAGCATCTAATATATTAGCTCTAAAATTTGCTAAAAAATAATTGAATCAATCGACGGTGAAGAATAATTCAAGATATAAACTGTAAATTATAGCAAATAAATTACAATGAAGCAATCTACCAGAAACAGAATACATGTTGACAACGTATTTAGATATGCTACAAATTTGTTACCATACGAAATGAAGGGTGAACTGCGCACCATTCGCGATATAACACGATAATGATTGCCGGAACTTCCATCCTATCGCGAAATTAGATCGGGTCATATCAGATTGTAACTTTGTTGCCCGGCCGTAAGCTTTCCTCCCGTCTCGCCGTCACCACACACCCACCATAGTTTACGCTCCGTATCCGTGATATCTCTCCTTCCACCCAACACCCGCAGCCCGTCTACACGCAGCGCGGTACCACGGCGCTATGCTGCGCCATGGTATTAGCTTAATAGTTTCTGGCCAGCACGCCATTACGAAGAAAATCTAATTGTTTTGCGGCTCCACCGCTGGCTGAGTACCTTTGCGACTGTGCGTCTTAATACGATGCGCTCGTTCCGGATCCCCGATGCGGGGCACAAGCGAGCGCATCGTGAAAATTTTACGATGCCCGTGACGATAGATCGGCAAAATTCTCATGCCTTTTCACACTGCGACAAAATCCCCCTAAGTCATATTGCACGTGTAGTTTCACAATGCCTTTCATCTAGCGTGGTTCTGCGCGAGCGCGAATGAGCTTTATACATGTCCCACGTCGCGCACGTAAAACATGACATCAATGTTTTCGACAAGATATGCTACGAGCTTGAAGTGGATACAGTGGAAAAACTTCTTCCGAAATTGAAGATCTGGCATCGTATTGTATATATAAATAATACTCTTTTTCATATTGTAACTATGTATTAGCGCTGCGAAAGAGAAAATAAATATACTGTAAATGATTACATACTTGATATTAATATAAATTTGAATGATGATATTGAATAGTAATATCAAATATATAATAAACTGATCCTATAATATAGAGAGTTTTCTTATAAAAATAAGATTAAAAAATTCTAATTTTTTTTGTTTCTTAATTATTTTAAATATTTAAAGTCGAATATATTATATCACACAAAAATCTGTTCTAATATGTAATTCTGTTGTAATATATATCTACTTTCTCGTTTTTTCTTTACGTTCTCCTATTTTAATCTTTGTATATATTTAAGAGGAACATCATATATGTTTGGAGAACATGCTATAAAAGATCTTTTGCATGCAAACTGCTGCGCGATTCCAATTCTGTACTACTACTTCTACACATGTGAGTGTTTAAAGTTATTTGTATAAATATGTGTATAAAATTTTTTTATACACACGTAAAAAAATATTTAGGTATCTTGTACTGAGTTATCTTTATAAACCACAGATTTTTTTCATCAATTCTAAATCGATTTATTTTTATTAAAATTTGCTATTTATAAAAATCTTTACTTATATTAAGTATATTAATATATAAATATGAAATTAAAAGATTTTGAAAATAAAGTTTGAAATCAACTAAGAAATACAATTTTGTTATTTTTTTTTTTTTTTTTATTTACAATCGAGCTTCAGGAATTAAAATTTTCTTGATGCTTTAATTTTTATTTTTAATTAGAAAGCTTTTAATATCTCGACATTGAATGTATCATGTTTTCTTTACATTAATATCTATGGTATGGTAGATTTGACATATCCTGTATGCGTATCTAATGAACCGGAAATATATCTAATGAACCGTATCCATATTCTATAGACACGGACACAGGACTTGTTTCATTGATAATTTCAATGCATTGCCAACGCATCATTGATGCATCTATTCTGCAATCAATGCACTAATTATAATTTCATCAAGTCGTGCCCTTGTTACAAATTTGGCAGCTAATGATTATGTACAAGCAACAAGACAAGAACGAAGCAAGAGATGATGCATAATAATGATATAAAAGCGACAGAAATACAGAAAGAGAAGGAGAGAGACAAAGAAAGAAGATGAAAATGTCAAAGTTAATTTATTATTGTCCTGCCAATATGGCGTGTAAAGCGCGAGAATTATCAATAAAATCATAATTTACATCGCGTCCCAAAGGCACCCTTGAGTAAATTGCTTTATGGCATAAGGGCAGCAAATTTCGCGATAAATTCATAATAGGGTTTATTAGAATGATCGTCCGCTAGATACGAAAAATATATATTTTATCTTATATTTATTGGAATTACAAGTATCCGCTTGTCATGTTAAAACTTTTAAAATTTTTTAACATATATGCAAATTAAATTTATATAAATTTTAATTTATTTATAGCATTTTTATATTTCATTCGAAAAACTGTTTCAAATATTTATTAGAAAATACGAAGAGAACGTTGAGAGAATGTTATAAAGACGTCTGAAAAATCCTTTAATCTGCTTAACATTCTTTAGATACTTTATAAAGGTCTTTTGACCTTGAAAGGTTTCAGAAATTCAAGTCGTCTAACATTACTGGCTTTCCTCGCATTTTTCGAAAGAAACAGTATCTTACGTAAAAGTATTCTCTAAACCTGCAGAGCGCGTCAAGATCGTCTCAAGTGGCTGATGCATCTCCTATTCGCTCATGCCATGATATCATGATACAACCGTATGCTTTACTACCACCTTTGACACGTTCCGCTATAGTCCCGTAATAAAGTACTCTTTCTATGAACAGGCTGAAGTCGCCTCGAAAAATATCATACCATATATTACATTATTCGAGATACATGTCCGAAGATAAAATCCAAGATATATCCAAAAGACATAATAAGATAAACTTTCTAAAATATAGGCCTTTTATACAAGGACAAAAGCATATTTCCATAACTTTATTTATATAAAAAGCAAGAATTAATTCTTAGAATTTTTGTAAGTATATATCTTTTTTTATGGAAACATTGATAGTATTACGTCTAACACAATTACATTCCATATAATATAATTAATTAACAGCTATCACCACAGATATAGATCAACGGATTATTGTTAGCGTATTTACATCAAGAATGTAATATACAATATAAGACTGATCCCCTGCAGAGCATTTAATTTTATCCGCTATGTAATCAACCCTGATTAACGATTTCCGGCGATTATCTCAAATTAGTTGATTAACTCCTGTACTGCTGCGTGGCACGAACATATGCGAGTGTTTATCAGATATGTGCTATTCTAAGCACTGTCAATTATGCACATGCATTTTACGATTAAACTTATTATGTTATTATCATATTATTATACATGATAAGATTGAAATATATATACAATTATTTATACAATAACTGATCATTTCTACAATTATTTTTCCAATTTTTGATATGTGCTATATTTTTTTCAGCATAAAATATAAGAAAAGACTGACTAATTTATTTAATATATAGCACTGTACAATTTTCTGCACATTGATAATAAACTTTATCAAAATGATAAAAATTTATCGTGGATTGTTACAAAACGACTACGTGTATGTAATATATATAAATCTAATATATATATATATATATATATATATATATATATATATATGCGCAATAATATAATTTAATAATAATAATTTGCTGATGCGCAAATATTTGATAATGATACTGCTGATTGGATCATCGCTGGGTCAAAACTGCGATAGACGATTGTCAAAATTACATAGTAATAGAATGCCTATCCTCGGGGATGTATGACGCGATCGTGACATAACACTAATTTGTATGATATGCATGTAATATAATAAAACACATCAATTGAAAAGATCATGCCACTATGATTGGCGCATATCGACCGAACAGGAAAATTCGCCGATAAAACACGCGCATAATTAATACATACTTGCTATATACTCGCTATAAATGTCTATACAGACTTGCGATTAAATAATAAAATAAAATTTCTTTAAATTGCAATGTTTTACGAAATTGATTTAAATTGCTCCAGCAGTGTATAATGTAATTTATCAAATGCGATCTCTCTCTTAAAATACACAATTCCATAAAATTCATCAAACTAATAAAATAAATATTAAATGAAACGAAAGATACAATACATCACTTTAAATTGATTATTATTGAAATATATATTGTTGAGAGTCATATGTTAATTTCGTAATGGAATCTTTTCATAGAAATAGCGTATCAGAAAATTACCATCGTGGTTAATATCGCTCAACTTTTTTCTATCGTAGGTTTTGCAAAAGGATACTCACAGCCACTTTTTCCACAGACTACTGCATTCTTTCATTTCCGGAGACGGATCGCGCTTGTTTTTCCAATCCTTACTCTTTGACATCAGAAATGGACAGCTAGATCTGAGGGAACAGAAATGAGTATCCTAAGAGGATAAAACGGCCGGCTTGCCACGAATTGAATAATTCACTCTTTAAACATATCTTTGTCGGAGTGTTTTCGCGAAATGCAAATGTATATTTTTATTTCCGCAACCGTTCAAAGTGTGCGTAAAACTTAATTTATCCCTTTGAGTTACTTCCAGATATTCGTATATAAGGCATATACACGCAACTGCTTTCGTTCTCTAGTGGGCTTATCCCTTGGCGAACCGGAACAGTTATTTTAAAACTTCGTATTTTATCCAGCTAACGTGTGGCTCGGATAAAAAAGTAAGAGGTTTTCTTTATCCTATATTTTCCTTTATATGGAACATATAAAACTATATAGATTGAAAGGTCGATTTTAAAACAGCGCTATTATACCAAATTTATTTTATTAAATATAATAGAAAATAAACAAATGCAAAAAAACTTTCAGTTTCGAAACAAGAAATTTATTGTTGTTCGTTGTAAATATTATTTTTGCAGGATCTGATCACGTTTGCCTCATGTTTGTACAAATAAAACTCCCTTTTACTAAAATTTTGTCTAGTAGAAACCACGAAGTAAAAATTGTAATAGAAAAGTTTCACTAAAATTAAGTATATAGTCCTCTTTTAAGGACTTACTTGAGTTTTTATTAGAGAATCTATGTATAATATTTTTTTTTTATTATTCTATCATTATTAATTTATTATTTTCTCATCACAAAATAATTTAAGTATATTAAAGATGTCGATGTTATAAATCTTAAGGATAATCACGCCGTCAGTAGTATCAATTTGCTTTTACTCTATATACTCTCTTTATATGAGTATATATACATATCTAATATTTATATAATATATACATATATAAGTTGAATAAGAATATTTTACAAGTTGTTTTACAAGTGGACAGATAACACATTTTCAAAAAAATCTACTTTTGTGAATATTTTGGCGAAGAATTTGCAACCATACAGCTTATCGTCACAGCAACTCAGTCACCAGAAGATTGGAATAAAAATATTTCTTACAAAGTGACAATATAAACCAATTTTCTCTATATGGTCGTCTTCGAAAAGTCTCAAAATATTTCAGAATTCTAACGTAACGAAAACACAAACGCATTGGGTGGGTGCTTTTTTCCCGAGAAAATTCTTGTTGCAGAAATTTTGAATGTTCAAATTTGTACGTTTTCTACGTAGCTCGAAAGCGTCCTTTCCATCTACTCGCATTGACGAATCTTCGCAGAACAAGAGATATGCAATTACAAGTTTTATTGCGATGGTTTTCATCTCGAGTCTATGCGGACATAATATTGGAACTTATAACCGCGTTTTATGGGTTGCTTTAACAAAGACCGCCAAAATCTTTCGTGGCAATCTAATATTTCTTTTCAAATTTATGTGCAACAGAACGATATATTACATACATAAGTATTGTACAGTTGCGTTATACAATGAATTTTTGCATAACATTTTACGTGATAACATATAACTTTATTACAAAATAATTCGTCAGAAATTATTTATATAATTCATTTTTTTTTATTTATAATGCGAATATACGTATAATAGAATGTTTTTTGCAATAATGGGAATCTTTTTATTTTACATAAATGCAAAATAAAATATGTAAAATGAAACATTTTCTCAATAAAAGATATTTCATAAATCTAATAAAGAAATCTCTCATAATATTGAAGATACAATAAACTATTATAATATATATGTATATATACTATATATATTTAGATAATATTTTTAAAATAAAACATGTAGCATTCATATTGTACAGTCGAAACGCAATGATGAATTATGACTTATCAATCTGTGGGAGATAGCTTCGCTTACTTAAAAATGCAGTAGCTATAATTAAAAGCGTTCCTACAATTTCCCACCATGTACGACAGGCATATCCACACATATATATATATATATATATATATATATATATATATATATATATATATATTCCTATTTTGCTTGTTTCTTCACAGATGTGATTCTTCAGAAAAAAAAGATACGTGAATGATATATAATTTAATGCTAGTTATTAATTAGTAAAATATGCATGTTTGTTTAATTTATGTCTTTTTTTAATTATAGTTTGTTTATAGTTATTTATCATAATTAACATTACTTATTATATTAACAACAAAGTTTTTAGGTAACAGTTTGCGAAACTTTTGAGCAAAAATGAGACAAATTAAAAAATTATCAAAAAAAGCGTTGGCGCATTTTTTCTGAAAGGCAAGCGCATAATTATTTAACTTTATTTGTTTCATGCACTTTGATCTAAAATAGCTTGACTTATATGCATAAGTTCTTTGATAAACAAGTCAGCGCAATACCGTAAACGTGATCTACATTAAAAAGCAGATCGCGTCGCATTGTTAGAGAAATACTCGAAGCTCTGAAATATGCGCGGCGTGTCCTGTCGTTCGTTTGCTCGGCATGTGCCGAGTGTCCTGAGGCCGATATCGATTTTCATCGGTAGATAATCCTATCGCTGGAGAAATTCACGAATTTAGTAATAGAAGTATCTCTTTCCTTTCCTGAAATAACTATGCTCTTATGGTTTACGAAATTTTAATTGCGACATCAAATTTTTTTATCCGCGTTTTATCCTTTTTAAAAAAACTACTAAAAAATAAGTACATCATTGCTAATGATATCATAAAATCAAATTTTTTTATATTACATTTTTTTTAAATTACGCACATATCTTACTATTTGATAGAGATAATAAATTTATGTCTCTCCACGTCTCTTGGAGAGCAGAAAGATATTTCTTTTGTAAAAGACATTTCATAAATCTAAGATAGAAATCACTTATAATACATACAATTAAATTAATTAATTAACTATAATAATTTAATTTTTTTCTTCTTTACATCTTTTTTAGTATCGTATATTTTTTTATTAAATACATATTATTACATTGTAAATCTCATATCATAATTCCAAAATAAATATCTGTGTAAGAACATATTTTCGTGAAAAAAATATGTGTTACTAATGAACAAAATATTTTTTACTGCTTATCCTGTTTATAAACTTTTCAGTAAACCTTAATAAGCTTTGCTCTGCTTGAACGCTTTGTGATCTGACAGCTGAAATTGAAATTTAAATTGCTTTTTATATAATGAATATTCCGTACATATATATATATATATATATATATATTTTTTTTTTCTCACTGTCAGAAGATAACATTTTATAATTCGGTGATTTTAATTCGCTTTGAACTTATGAACGGTTAACTGCGCAAACTAATTGTGTAATTCTCACTCAATTGTTTGGAAAATTTTTTATTTGTTTACAATTGTTTTTTTACTATTTATCTTTACTAATACAATAAGTTATTTAATTGAAAATAGCACAGCTCGCAAGGATACTATGACAGTTTATTATGTTTTATATCTCGTTTCGCATGTATCATCTTTTGCAACGTAATAGTATCAGAAATCGAAGTTCAATAGAGTCAGTCACTAGTAAGATGTTTTTTTTTTTTTCAGCGCAACCTAACACATATCTCAAGGCGTTAATCGAGGCTGGCGCTGATGGCGTATCGTACCTGATTGCAGATATGCGTGTGTGTATGTGTGTGTGTGTACGACCGAAGCAATTAAAAAAAGAGATATGTTCGTTCTCTGTGTGAGAAATACGACGAATATCAAATCGATACAGTGACCCGCGTTGCGCGCGCATCCGATAGTCACGCACACTTTGGTCGCACTTAATGCGCGTATTGGTAAATACTTAAAATGTGATATGTGAATTATTTGAATTTGAAAAGTTATCGGTTAACGTCTGATAACGAGGTAGCCCTTTTCTCTTACTTCCTCCAAAAATAGATCTATTCTTCACATTTATTAATCTTGCATCAATAAATATAAAAATTCATCACATTATTTCTTTCTGGCATTTGTTATATCGTAATATGCTCCATTTCTTTAATTACGAATTTGCAATAATTTTATTGCGAAAGTTTATTATGTCGATGAGAGCTGTTTGTGTCTCGTTTCGATATGTTGTATTTTAGTATAAATATCAGAAAAAATTTTGTAACATTTTTGTTAAAAGAAATAATTTTGTATTGGAAATATATGAACTAAATTCATTTAAAATGTGTTTAAATGTGAAATTTTATGAGATTTTATTCACGTTGGTCTATACATATATATATATATATTTTTTTTTAAATTTAAATAGATCCTTTTATATAAATATTATGATGAAATATGCATATAATTCAGTAAAAAATTATTAAACTTTAAAAATTTGTTTAATTGTTGCAAAATTTCAAAGTTAATTAAAAAGCAAAAATTTTGGCAAAAATAATAAACAATTAAAAATATATTTTTATTTGTTTATTGTTTGTTAATGAAAATAGCGAAAAAATAATGTATCCTATGGACAGCTAGCTAAAATTTATATTCATGAAAATATAAATGTAATTATAGATATATATCTCATCCATATATTTAAAACATATGATAAACAATAACTATTATTAAATATGGAATGTCAAAATGCGATTTAAAAAATATGATAATTATACACATATGCAGAAAATAAATATAAAATTTTCTCTCATTGGTTCTTATATTATATATATATATAATTGCGGTATGAAGAATATATTTCTATTGCAGAAATTTCGCGACATTCTCAATGATCGCACGCTACTAGCATAAATTAAAGTGAACGGAAAATCAACAAATTACGGATGCCAAATTCCTAATAATTTATATCCCAAACAATCCTTTATATATTTGTAATGCCGAGCCGCTTAATTTAGCAAAATATCCGACTATTCAAATACTAGCACTACGTAGTACTAGCTCGCTTGCTTCTCTATTTATAAAGAGAAGATACATACATACAATTAAGATTAAGCAAAGCGTCTCGCGCGTTATCATGGAGATACAACGTCTGATGACTCGCATATACCGCATCTCTTGAAATAAGGTTTCGTCCATTTTACTTATTAATATCTTATAAAAAAATTTCTATCGATTGTGCGTGCGATCACTTGTATTTTTAATTACCAAGCTCGGGAATATCAGAACGCAGAAAATATGCTTACATACACGTCACGGTATACTAAACGAGAACGTCGTCGCTATCATCGACACGTCTATCGAATATGCAGCGGCGCGTAAGCCTATCGTTCGGCTTTTTGAGATGCAGATTTCACGCCTATGCTCGTATATTTTGTCGTGTTTTGCTATAAACGTGCCACGTAGCTATCCGCTTGCGGTATCGTCCGAGCGTGCCGCGAATTTGCCGGTCAACGGTGACGACTGCGAATAAACGCGCGTGTCCACCGAATCAACTCCATTGAACATAAATCCCCTATTTTCGCGATGGAAGAAAGAGAGAAAAAGAGAGAGAGAGAGAGAGAGAGAAAAAATGTCGTTCCAAAGAACACGAGACGAGACAGCCAGAAACTTTTCCAATTAAAGTACTCGCTATCCGAAACGATCGACTGGATACAACACCGATCTGGTCCGGTCTCATTAACGCTTTTTCAAGGTGGATACAGCGCGACAGCCGTGGAAAGGGCAATAGGGTGGATAAAAAGAGACCGGGCTCGGTCGGCTATTTTTCTTGGCTCCGACTATAACGTCCCAATCGGAATGACAACACGCTTCTCGAGATACGTAGAACGAACGTTCCGATTCCTATCAGCGATCGGACCGCTAGTGTGTATCGCGAAATCGTTGTGCCGATTAAAGGAAAAGGGGCCGAATAGACCACGCATTCTCTCTGTCTCTCTCTCTCTCTCTTTCCAAGGCCGGAGCAATTTTATTCGAAATCGTCCGAGTGTTAAACTATGCTCGATTGAAAATCGATATTTCATTCCGGTCGAGCTGCCGACACGCCGAGAGAGTAGACCGGCAGATTTTATACGTCGAGTGGACGGCGTGTATGCCAGGACTCGCTGGCGCAAAAATTCTGATGCTCCGAATAGTTTTGCCTTCTGGCCGGGATTAACCGCGCTCAAGACGCGGAATGGTTGTATTTCCACGTGTACGTGTACAGCCGGCTGAATATTTTCTGATCGATGGTCGGTGAGAATATCGTCGATAAAATTAAAAAAAAAAAGAATACGCGCAAAGAGGTGAAGATTGAATTAAAATTACAATGTGCTGGTTTTTTAAGCGGTGTCTTACAGTTAAATTTTGACGTGTCACAGATCATAATCACTTGTCATAAAAAAGATGTTTCTTTATTGTTTAGTAATTGTCAAATATCTTTTAATTGCACCTTTTTCCGAGTACGATAAATCTATAGTAAACGTATTCATTGATTTACGAAGTCATATTGCAGCGTAATATCCATTATTAAGTCAACGTATTCAAATGCAAATGGGTAAGGTATTTATGGTAAATTATTTGACAACGAAAACACGCAGCTCACTTTGTCAGCGTCGTGTTCGTACTATCCAACGGTCGACCTTATACGCGAAAATACAGTAGGTAGTCCTTTAGTGCAAGCATTAAAACGAAGTAATAAAACGTGTTACAACAGGGGCTATTTCGTTGTTATACTCAACAATAGTTAGCTTTCGCAAGATTTACAGCTTCTAGAGAGAATGATTCTTCATTTTCTCGCGCTTCGAACTCTCGAATACTTCTCATTTATTTCGCGAAGATGAAGGATGAAGACATACGGCGGAGTGGAAGAGATTTATATTGATATTTAATGCTGGCTATATTACCGGCTACATTACAAGCATCTAAACAATGAATAGCTCAAGCGTGTACCATAAAATGCTTTTGCATTTTTATTCTCTTAAGCTTGGATGCGGTTAAAGAAATATTCTTAACAGTAACTAGTATTCTGAGATACTATTTTTATTGGATATTTTAAGTTTGTATCGAAAATATTAATAATACAACGTGTATAATAAGCAAATAAAATATAACACAATAAATAAAAAATGTTAATTGTTTAACGCATATCTTAATTATTTGATCTTCTCTGCTGATTTATTATACATGAATTATTACATATGAAAATGTAAATTATATTCTACTATAGAAATCTTTTCGTTAGTCGCAATATTTATTTTCCACATACTTTAAAAATATGCTGCGTGCGACAAACAATAGATTTTCCGCCTCATCAAATAAAATTACTCTGTACCGTGTGATCTCCTCTAATCATGATAAATTCTTTGCGCTTACGAATGGTAGATACTACTGTTACTTATTGCTCAGCGAACGTCACGAGTGTCACTGTGCCGTAAATCGGCTAGACTTGCACAGAGCGAATGCAATTACGGATCTCCTATGCTATGCAGTGCATCGTAAGATATTAACAGCCGCGCGCGTTGTAATTTTTGTTCCGACGTGTTTTATCCAGACACGTTATTGTCTCGTTCGTGAGCATGCAAAGATAAACAAAATTAATTGAAAAAAAAAAAGGGAAAACACGATGCCGACATTGAAAAATTTACGACTTGTTTGCCGTGTAGAGTGTAATTTTCTTAATTCCATTTAATGTATATATCTCGTACTGTACCACAATAGCCAGATAATATTTTTAACTACTTTCTTCACACGCTCTATGACCATGATGAACGATCAATTTTCTTCATCTTCATGTTCACAATTGTGGCACTATACGTGTGAGAATTATTTGATGACAAAGCTAAACTTGCGAATAGGTAATCTACGAAATAATGTGCAAATTTAATCAAGGATATATTAATAAATTTAAGAGTACGCAGTGTTTTATAGTAATAAAATGGTTTTTTATGAGAATTAATATTTGTCAAGTTTTATCATAAGAATATAAAGTGTTAATCAATACATATATACATATATATATATATATATTATTATTATTATTATTAACATTTATGACTTTTATATAAAATTTTTATTAAACTTTAATTTATATTTTAATGCAAAAGTAAAAAATTCTAGAATCTATAAAAAAAATTAATTCAATATCATTTTTATAATAAAAATCATTTGTTTTTCATAAAAATATTGAGTATTATATTTATTTTACTTCTTCAATAATTTGTCAAATCATATTTTTAATATACACGTAACAATTTTGCTGCGTGTTTATATTTTTCTGTAAAAATAAAAATATTTATTTGCTTATATTCCTTGATCGAGTAAACTTTGTTAATGACAGTAAAATACGATTTTTAATTTAGCGAGATATTCTACCGATATTGTGCGAAGGCGTGTCCTTGCACTCCCCCATAAGTAAAGTGTGCCCGACGTACGTGTTGGTTAATCTTTTGAAATATGTAAAGGAAAATACTAGGATATCTGTCATAGCATAAAAGCTTGGCTTACTAATGAGTGCAAGAAAACCCAAGGCGTAATTATACGTTTTGCACTTCGGGAATTAAAAACATTCTTTAATTTAACACGATAAAAAACAATCAGATATTATTAAAAGGTAATTAATTTAATAAGAATAACGCTTAAAATTCTACCAATCCATAATCTGCTGATTAATAAACAAATTATGACGAACTAAATGTCCGTATGTATATTTGTAACTTTAAAAAACACAATTAAAAATTTTTGGGATTGACATAACATGTAAAAAAGCTACTGTCTGCGAGAAAAGAATGGCTTTGCAATGTTACTAATTGCACTTTTGTCAGAGATTCAAATCAAACATATGATTGATAGAGGTGCGCTTTTTGGTCGATCGGCAACAGAGAGGCAGCTTCATAGGATTCCAGTGGCTATCGCTTCGTACCAGTATCGAACCGCAACGTCACGCGGTGATTGACAAAGGGGTCTGAGAGAGAGATGGAGGAGAGAGTAATTAGTCGCCCCTAACGAAAATTATCTGCTCGCGTACGCGTGACTAATTAATTGTGCATATGTTTGTCTTCGCAGCACCTTTACGAGGAATGTGAACCGCAATTAAAATAATTGTCGCGCCTGAGTAAAGTGCAGTGTGCTATTATTTATTTATTTGTATAAATTAAACACAGAGTATGCAACATTTTACTTTAAGTTATTACCAGTTATAAAATGAATTGTATCGGGATATATATATATATATATATATAAAGTTAAAAATAATAATTCCTTTCCTGCACTTAAAAAAAAAACATATATGACATATGTGCAGTTAAATTTTTTCAGATTAAACTATTTTATCTTGCTATAAATAAATAAGAAAATTTTCGTATTTACAATCGGCTCGTCTCAACGTAAAATGGAATCACTAAGGAAACATCCTCTGGGAGCAGGAAATATTAATGCAATGAGAGCGCTTTCCTTCAACGTGTGAAAGCTTGACCTATTTAACTTACTACCATCTTTGAACATATTAATCACTGACCAAAAGCGGAACGACGGCAATGTTGCTCTCTCTACTGCGCAAAGAGCCGTTATGTCACATTAAATTGGATGCATCGTAATCAGCACATTGCGCATCGTAAAGATAACATCTTTTGAGATATATACGAGAAAAGTAGAATATCTCAAAATTATAAATTAAAAAATCTATAAACGCAAATTTATATGTACATCCACGCTGAGAAATATTCTCTATGATAATTTTAGATATATTATAGTTTCGGCTTTAACTTTTACGATCGTCGTGATAATAAGCGTTAGCGTAGATTTTTTGTAACTTGGGGCAAATGCGATAATGCAAAGTAGAAAGCGAGGAGAAAATAGCGCTGTAAAATACTTTCGTCTCACCGACGACGGGCCGCGGAAATGACCTTCAGCAAAGAGTAAAGAGCCTTTTTCTTCACCGGCTAACGTTAAATTGCGTTCTAATTGCGAGCACGCGGCGTGCCTTGAATGCCGACAGAATTATGAAAATTCGCTTTCCGATCCTTCTTTGCGTTTTATCACGAACCGCTGATTCTCAGTACTACGTTACAATCCGCCACATCTATGTGAAACGGATATAAATGCGCTGTACGCAAGAAAATATCGCCATTTGCCGACTCACGGCATTTAATTATATTTTCGCAATTCACCGAGCGTTTTCAAATTATGTAAGTAAAATATATTTAAGATAAAAGAAAAAAGGAGAGAGAAAGGGAGAAGAAAAGAATGATTATTTATTAAACAAGATTTGCAAAACACGTTATTATTATTAATATATATTAAATAAAATAAAAAACAAAACAAGAATAATTATTAATTGTGGAAATAATAGGATAAAAAATTTTTGTTGAAAATATTACAGGTTTTTCTTTTTTTACTGTAAAATTATACTTTAAATTATAATAATTCAATCTGCGTATATTTAAATAGCGCAAAAATGAGCGAATTATATAATTTAAGAGTTATGAAAAACAGATATGAAAGTGTTACGTTTTTATTAATTTAAATAAATTTTACTATAACATATTTGTAAAATTTGAGAATTTAATACTTACAAAATATTAAAATTTTAAAGGATCATATCTACGATAAATAACGATGTTTGCTATGTATTTAGTTGAAGAATTGTTTTCGAATTTTTTTTTCTAAAGATGAAATTGAAACTTAAATGCGATAGTGATACAGCCTGCATAATATCATAAGTGCAATTAGTAGATCTGTTCAGTCAGACTCCAAGTAGAAATTTCAGAGTTTAGTCTGGCGCGTGGCATAGACTTTGGAGCGTACGTGCCCGGAACTCCTTATGAGCGAACGTGGTTGGCTCGATTACGGAACATCCGAAGGGGTAAAGAGCGCAGTCACCCTTAAATTGCCTCGATGAAACGGCAAATCGTCGGCGATACCACGGGAGATAGATCGGAGGTAGAGGAGAGACAAATGAGCCGACCATTTTACCGATCTTTGCGCGAAGCATCGTGATACGAAAGACGAAGCGCGGTGCGTTGTCGTTTGGTACTCGCTGAACGTGATAATAGATCGAAAGATCCTGATCCCGATTCCCCATCAATATCGAACCGAAGAAGTCCTTAATTTCCTATTCATATCTTCTGATGCGCGCCAATCTATACGATGGAAATGTAATCGCCTATGATGCATCTGCTCTATGTCGCGCGTTGCGAAGAGCTTCGCAACGTGACGGTGTGCGTTGGTTGGACACGCTATTGGCGAGTCCATCGGTAGAATTCAACGTCGCGTCAGGCCACGCATCCGCTCCAATGCCGGCGGAAAGCAAACGGCGTACAGGGACGGGACACACCGGCCCATTCATGTTTATGGAAGCTGGTCCATTTGCCGGGATCACCGATGGAAACTATCCGGCATAAGCTTTAACCACGACGTTGAAACGCCGAGTTGCGCCGCTGCTGCACGATAATATGTTCATATCTCGCTAGCAGAAATGCACACCTTATTCTAAGAGCTGAGAGGATCGCAATTTTCTCACCGCTATGATATTTCGATATTGCTGTCTTTATAACATATTTAGCGCTAAAAAAAAATGCTAATTTACAGAAAAATGTTATAAATGTATTTTACGAGATCCATCAATTTTTATTATTTTATTGTATTTTATAGAAATATATACACGACGAAATTCTAAATTTAAACAATTCCCTTTTTAATATCTTGCAAATTTTGTCTATCGAACATTTTATTTTGTTAATAAAAGTACATGCAAGAATTTAATAAAAATATCGATAGAAGCATAATTATATATTTAATCGAGAATATTGTGTTAAAAGCAAAATCGAAAAATTTTATTATTTATTGTAACGCTGATGTTAGCCATTCGCCCTGAATTGATCGATGTGATTGACATTGTCCGAGCACTACAACGTTATTATATAACGATGTCGTAATATTATTACCGCAAACTTGGCACACAAATATCGATCAATTTAACGTCGTTTATCGGTATTGTCGTATAGTGTAAATTATCGAGTGGTAACTTACCTAAGAATCGATTCACCGAGCTATTATAGCTACGATTACAAAGCTATCTAATCTCTCGTGAGAGAGCGGAAGTTGATTTGACTCGAGGCAACAGTGCGGTCATAGATCGTTCGCTTGCTGTCTCGATGGTCTAATTAACGAGACTAATTGATAAAGTTCCCTATGAGAATCATCTTGTCGATCTGCCGTTCATAATTGGAAATACATTTCGCGACTAAGTCGATGTCAAATCACCGTAATATTCATCGATATGTTTGCTTTTCAATGCCAATTGTAAAAATATCCACACATGTATTCATGTATTTCTGTATCAAATTCTACGATTCATGATTTCTATAGCAACTTTGTATCCGCATATATTAACTATAATCAAGGGAATATAAGTAAATATATATAAGTATATTAGTTGTTATATAAACAATGCACAAATTAATATATAATCCAATATTCATGGTACGTTAATTAAATGGCGCTATACTGATCGGATTGTTCTAATTGATTATCTACTTTGAATGTATATGTGTTAATCGCACGCGCGCGATGTACACTTATATTCTATATAAATAAATACAGAGATAATTTATTTATTATTTAATATCGCTACCATTTATATTAACGATAAAGATATAAGTATCATAACTGTTGGAATTTATTAAAAAATTTATATGTGGGCAATTTTATCTCACCTTTATCAAAACCATGAATTATTAGATTGCTCGAATCTATCCATACACAAATTCACAACTTATATGCAAAACAATAAAAATTAAAATGTCGGAATGTACATTTATATCTTATAAAATACTATAAATTCTTTATGATACTGTATTCTTTTTCTTAAAGATATAATTTATCAAGCAAAATTTTTAAAGTTTTTAAAAGAAAACAGTGCAGTGCTGCAAACACCATCCCTTTTCCGAAATCACATGCAATAATCTTCACGCGTGCATCCATCGTTTAAGAAATCATTTATCCTTGAAATTATCCTTGTCTATTTTCCAGTAAAATATTAAAGCGCGGCTTGTATTGAAGGGAACGTTAAGCAGCTTTAGATAAACTTTCGATTTTGCTGTCAGTCGACCTATTCGCCAGGACGTAGCAGCGAGATATGAAAATTTCTCGGCCACTTTGTCTCCGCGCGAAAAGTAGCTACGACGGCGCAGACTGCTAGGGGACACGGACCGTTTCTCACGTCAAGACGGGCTATAACATATGGACACGAGGCGCGGAATAGTGTGCGCGGAAGCCTCGCAGAAAATAATAAGAACCCTCACGTGCCAAGGAGAGTCAAGGGGCATTTGGATTCGCGCCACGCCACGTTGAAAGAATAAAGCTGTTCACTTTTGATACGTACACGAAATCCATTGTAGAGGCGAGCGCTATTGACAAAATGAATGATGGTTATATGGCGCCGAATGTCCCGCCGTCCCCTTACCGACGCTATAAATCGTCCCTTGCAGAAACGACCGTTTTCAATGTGGCGGATACGCTGCGCGTGCTGCCTTCCTTCGTTTCCTCTTTCGCGTTATAATCCAGGCAGCACGGCGATCGATGAGATAAAATCGCGCCGGTTCGGCAGATTTGAGCTGGAGCCGATAGTTTGTTCACAAGTATGATATTTATATGTCTAATACATATTTTTACAAATATGTTTAATATATTTAAATAATATTTTTATATTCGCGATTAATACGGTAAAATATGATTTATTATACATCTATATCATTTCTGAAACACGATAAAATGTCCGTTTTACCTAAAGCGAGAGAATCTGCTATATTCTTTGTTTTTATCTTATTTATGTGATACGCGTGCGCTCTACATATGTGTTAATATAGAATTATATGCAGCCAACTATGTGTATGTACATACATTGGCATTACGAGCTGTATACTGAAATTACTGCGCATTAAACGGGTAACAAATGCAGCCACTGGAATTAATTGCCATTATTTCATTGTCAGTAATTACATTTGTGGCACAAATAATTGTATTTGTATACCGCACGAATTTACTCTGAGAATCTGCACGAGAAAGCTGCATCAATCTAACATAAGATTGAAAACGGACTATTTATCGACCACTTCGAGAATCCCTGTGCTAAGACTATGTCATTTCCTCCACGATGTCTCTCAGTGACAGTTCGCAAAACAAATCGCAGTGAGATAGCGAGCGCGCGATACGATCGATGCATCAGCCATCAAAACACGCCATCGGATCGTTTTACGATCATCGTTTACATTTCGAAGTGCTGTGATAACACCCGCCGAGGAATTGTCAAAGTTACTTATGTCAGGTAAGAGGCGTAATACGCGTTCGTACACCAGGTGCACAGCGACAAACCGATCGATATACGTGTAACGGGGAACAGCTAGTGCAAATAACAATCCCGGTGGGACTCCGAAACGTGGCCGTGCAACGTCTGTCACTGATATTTGCCCTGCGGTAATCCTACGTGCGTGTATTTGCGTTCATATCATTTCGAAAATGATTGCCGCCAAGAACGGACGTATCTTTCACTCGTCGCCAACTCGTATCTAAAATGTTGTTCATTATTCCTTTCCCCATTTTTTCGCATTATTCCCTCATTCTCCTTTTTATCCGTTCTCATCGTTTTTCTTTTTATAATTTCTCGCGTGATACGTCGTTTAATGCCCGAGGAAACCACTCCATTTCGTAAAAAGGCGCGTCTGCCTGATAAAGATGATATGTATATGTGTGCCGCGGAATATACTACACAAAAGAATCACGAAAAATTGGGAAAGCATTTTAAATTGCATTTTTATTTTCCTTAAATACTTTAAGGGAAATAGTTTCCATTACACATATCGTATATTAAAATTCTACGCGCATGCTGGCAAAAATATGTGTAAGTAGACATCAAAATGCGGTTATACAAACTCACGGAATGAAAGCAGGATGCAAGATAAACTACTGACAATTTGGCGCGTCATAACATAAACATGACGTGACACAAAGAATCATATACGATACATACAAAATTCAGTTTATATTTCATAACCATTAAATGGAGTGAAAATCATTGCCTATAGTGCACGTAAATATGTTTAGGCAACTCATACGTACAATATATAATGGCGCAGAAATTCAACGCACTCTGAATATAAGCCAAATGGGAAAAACGGTCGTTGTAAAGATGTTAAATAACATAGTACTTGTTGTTATGATATTTATAGCAATTGATATAAAATTAAAAAGTAAGAAATCTTGACGAATTAAGTATTAAGAATCTAAAAAAATAATTCTATTATTTATCAACTTTAAACTAATGACATTTTAACAAAAATTTATTTATAACCTGGTTATTGAAACAATCAGAAAATATAATAAATATTTATAATAATATAATTCTTTTCTTTGACAAAAGTTTTATCGCGTTGATTGTTTACACGTGATAGCTTACAGAAATATAAACAGAGGTAAAAAAAGTAAATCGGTTTAATAGGACAAACATTTAACATTAAATATTAAAATTTACCATTCAATTTTAATTGAAAAAATATTAACTATAAATTTCACCAGTACATATGAATTTATTATTGAAAAAAAAAAAATATGCAATTTCTCTGAGACGTCATGTGTATCAAATTCGTCGCCGTATAATAAATTTCTCACGCATTTCAACACCGCAAATATGTAAATAGAGAAAATGGAACGAAGAATAATAATGTCGAAAAATAGCTGATTATTTGTTCGTCGTAAATATCATTACCAATACTATTGAAGAATGTTACTATATGTAATTTCGCGCAATCGTAAAATTTTCAGCGAGCGCTAATAACAAATATTTGCACACGAATTTCCGATTTCAAACGGAAACAAAAGTGTTACTGCACGATATCATCAACGGAGAACAAGAATCGTACTGACGTGGAAAATGCGGGGAACTTCAAAGTGACAGAAGCGCTCGTTTTATTATCTACGGCCTCTGTGCCTCGGGCTCTTCCTCTCTCTCTAATTTCATTTCATTTAATATAATTACAAAAACTAGTGTGTCATGGACACCGTACACGCACGACGACTTCGCTCTTGCATGAACCTGAATCACAGAACACAATTGAAGAACACAAACGCGTTTTATTGTATAAGTCTAATTTACAATCGTGCAATTTTCTGCATTGTTGCAAAAAATATGACAAGCAATTAATAATATAACATATTTCAGCATAACAATACGTTATTTTTTCTGATATTTTACCAAAAGACGAAAATCACAAAGTATTACAAAATAAAATAAATAATTCTAGAATAAATAATTCTATGATAAAAATATAATGATTGGATGTTAGTATAATAAATAAAAAATTGAGGAAAAAATAGATATATATATATATATATATATATATATATATATATATTATATATAATATATTTTGCTTTGCATATTTCTCAATGTTGTTAAAAATTTCAAATAATTAATGTTATTTTGTTAAAAAACGAGACAGTGTTACACCTAAAGCACGAAATCGATGAAAATGCACGATTTATAATCGATTTATAAAAAAGGCTTATACGTACTATACATATTGATTAGTGCTAATGTAATCTGAAACCAACTTTTATTCACTGCAAAAAAAAGTTAATCCCTTTATTTTTTTTATTGTTTCTTTTTTAAATTAAAAAATATATCTTTTGCGCATTCTGTTAAATCTGACCTAAGGGGAAACATGCGTCTCACAAGTACTATCCATCATCTAAGACGGAGAGAACTTTCTTGAGAAATTCGTTAACTATAAAGTTCGTGTATTGTATTCGTTTAAAAATGCATAAAATGTCGATGTGTCGAAATATAAAAGGTCGCGCGTATAAAACAAGAGATTCCACGACAAAACTACAAGCAGAAAAAATAAGACAAGCCTATTGCAACAAAATATGTGGAAAGATTGCTTCTCGAGGATAAATGTTGTACATGTAATACTTAAAGACGAATTTTTCGTTTCCTGCCGCTCACAATTTTGACCGATTATACGATTTATGTTACTGTTGTAAGAGCTTCTTTCATCAAATATTTAATGCTAAATAAAAATGTATTACCTGATTATTAAAAGGGTGATTTTCACATTAAATTGTTGAAACGAAGAGATTAAATAATATTTAAGATTATATGTAATAATTAAGTGCAAAAAATATTTTTTCACTTTCACGACATCGTTGAAAATATTTTCGTTAGGATTTCAAAATGTTCAATTTTAATATTCGTTTGAATGTTACATCGTATTTATGACGGCGATGCAGATATTGCAAGCGAAATTCTAAGAATCAAAGTAAAATGACATCTCAAAAGTTTGCCGATCGTAGAAGATAGCAAATCACTTTGAAAAGACCACACAAGTTTAGTATAGTGAGTATCGACTATTCAAGTCGAGTGTATGAAGTTCGAGCACGGCCAACGGAAAAGGTGAACGACGATATTTTTTATGAATGATGCTGAAGCACTGATCTCCCGCCAACTGTCAATCCTTAATCTTCTCTACGAGAAGAGAAAGATGGTATACATTAAATATAAAATATCTTGTATTAACTTATACGATATAATATAAAAATTTTAAAAATCTAAAAACAATTGAAATAATGCCAATCTAATCACAATCTGTGATATCATTCGATATTTTAAAAATTAGCCAATTGTTATTGCTTAAAATATCTTAAGCATAAAATTGATATTGCTGCGAAAATGTATTATATCGTCTAGCAGGAAGTAAAATAACGAATCCGATCATCAATTGTATGGACATCCGAGTTAGAATATCCTGTTATCTAAAAAAAGAAAGGGATTCCTCCGTTACGTGCTGACGCACATCGAAAGTATCTCGATATATCAATATCAGGCGTGCCGAAAACTTTGAATACACCGCCCATCTTGACGACGTGCTACGTGCGGCGGAAGTTTTCCTCACTTCGAGAGTGCTATCCGCAGAAAGGTATTCTCGCTAAACTTCTTCCCCGAACGAGATAAAGCGATAGCAAAGTCGATAAGCTGATTTGATCGTAACAATAGAACCCTGGCTTACAATGTACATATTGTGTGATAACCAGCAGTTCCTACACTACAGTTCCGGCATATATCGATCCATGAGAAACGCTATAAGATGAAGTATACGCTTGGGACCAAGACGATCCCGTATAAATATGCAAACACATAAGGTCAATAGAATGACTGAGAGATCTTTTGTAATACAAAAAAAAAACTAATCTTAAAAATAATTTAATTTATTATATATATATATATAAATAGAGAGTAATAATAGCAATAATTGTATTTAATAGAGAGAAAGAGAAGAAAAAGGTAACAAGATAATTGTCAAATACAGGTCTGTATATTTGGAATATTTTGTATAATTAAAACTTTATGTAAATCCATATCCTTTAAAAGCATTGTTTAATTTAATTTAAAATCTCAAAAAATTTTTAAATAAAATTATAACAAAAAATTTACAAAAAATAAAACTTTGATTATGATAAAAATATGATTGTATCGTTAGATTGAAATGAAAATAATGTCGAGTGAAAAAAATATTAAAAAGAGTATGGCGATATAAATATCGATGAAGATAGATCGTCGAAAGTTGCGATAATTCGATTTGTCAAACATACCAAATTAATCGTCAGCTTTTCTCAGCGGACGCAATGTACTATCACGTCAATATCCAGCGATATAACCGGCATAGTCTACATTATTAACACCGTAAATGTGCAATGTGCAACGTGCTACGGTTGGCTTGCGAAAGCCTCGCAGTCTGCGTAAAGTTTGCGCAGCGAGAGATGTAGGCTCGGAAAGTGGAGAACTCGGGCAGGTACTTGGATCTGGTTTCTCGATCGTCTTGTTCGCCTGGCGTAGGCGAGAAACCACCGGATCGTGAATGTACCGGCGATGTCGCTGGTTTAACGGCATCGTATCCAACGGCGGCTGTGTAATTTAATGAGCGTAAAAGCCAGAGGCACGATTAATACGCGCGCCGAAATGGGGACGACAAGGACGACGTTGTCGACAAGACACAGCTTATATGTGCGGCATCGATTTGGAAGACATGCGGTACCGGCACAATATCGCAAGGGGAGAAAATCGCGACTTTACGAAACTTGGTATATCCTTTAACTTATCTTTCATCATCGACGCGAATTTTTTAACATTTTAATTAACACCAAGGATATATATTTGATCTTTTCGTATAAACACGCTGGTGATTACTATGTTTCTATCTTTACTACTTGTAAAGAGGCGGAAGTGCAGTACGTTCGTTTATATACTGCATGTTTATTATATATATTTGAAAAAAAGGAAACAGTGGAAAATATATATTTTATACTAGGTCACTTAAAAGTCGAACATACATTATAGCTCGACAAGAAAAATTGAAAAAATAGGCAATACATCTCGCAATATCACAAGAGTGCGCGATCCTCGTAGGTTGCTGCACGCGAACGAAGTGATGTCGCCCCGACTTGCAAGTTTGCGCAACCAGTCGGCCCGGAGAAGGGGTGGAAAAGTTCAACTTCAGAATTTACGGGCTGACGCGGGGAAAAAAGTTTCGACACACATCTGGATGCGGCCGATCGATAATCGATATATGCGGCTATTTTTGCCACGTCGCCCGCACACTCCAAAATCTAAATTTTTCGACTAATTTGCCTCCTGATGCTTTTCCGACTAATCTAAAAATGCTGCGTAAGTAGAAAAGTTGTCGCGTATGAAGAGGATAGTCACTTATATTACTTACGTTGAACTTTATATTGCTCTAGGTTTTTATTTTTGTTACACTTGCGATCCAGACAAGCATCATTAATTCTTCTAAAAAAGTTTTTGTTACTCTCTCTAATCAATGAAAGCAATACCTGGCAATCTGCACTCAGTTCTCCTTTTTTAGAATAAGAATTTGTGACAGATCAATTCTACCATTTAATAAATCCAAGTAGGTACAAAATTTATTCTATGTCTTTAATAAACAAGTATAAATTTTGATTAAATATTTAACAAGAAATAGTCAGAATATGAATTAAGTTAGACATTAATTGAGAACTTCCTCAAATTTTTACAACCAATTTCTTACTATTATAATTAAGGAAAATAAAAGTTATGATCAAGTTGTACGTCTTGTAATTATATACTCGGTTGCTCATCCTGCTAACGATAGTTTACCGAATCCCCAGAGAACCACATGTTTTTTTCCACTTCATCTCCTGTATGATCTTTTACGCTCTTCGAGATACCCTTTGCTAGACGCCTGCGCGTTCGAGCGTGTAACACGCTGCATCTGTAATTTCCGTGCAGAAATTACGAAATCCCTCTTAGCCGTTTCTCACCGATATACACATCTTCTTCTTTGTTCCCCATATCTATCGTTTTTCTTTTCCCTCTCTCTCCTCAATCCTTTTAACACAAAACGTTGCCCATATGTTCAAAAAATTTCTCTCTTGCGAGAATATGTATATCGCTTCTCTTATTTCGCTTATGGCAAGAACGGATTATGTGTGCAAAATAAAAATAACAAATAGATATAATCCTTGTAAAAATCATGTATTCTCGTGTATTATATAAGAGTAATTTTATTTATTAAGAACAAATTTTCATATTTATTAATTTGACGGCACAAAAACCATCATATCTTTTTACACGCATACTTTGTTATTGCGCATTTATCATCTCTTGTCAAAAATAATATCCAGAAGAGAAATTAAATTTCATAATTAAGTTTATACCCTTAACTTCTCAATTATTTTATTAATTATTTCATTATTATCTCATAATACGTTATCTAACATAATATTTATGAACCCATATCTCGAGAAGTATTATAATAAAACATAAAATGTTGAATGCATGAAATGTTCAATATACAATATAATGCTCACGTATGACGATAATGACTATTTAACGTTGCAATTCTCTGTCGTATCACTTGTATTTCACGACTAGGTCAAATCGGCAGAATACCGATACATCTGCAGGCAGCCCAAGGCAACGTGCAATTCTCCCTAGTCGTGAGATGTATGACGGTCTTTAAACATGTCAACGAAGCGGTCTATACACAAGTCTATATTCCTTCTCTGTATAGCGCTTCGTATTCTCTGAAGTCCGACGAAATCATTAAACCGAACGACGTGGCCGTGCCGCAATTGGAATTCCTCCAGCCGTATTACTCTGTCTAATGCACCAGTTCCTATAATGTGGCACGGGCACAAAAGGATCCCCGAAGGCGTATACATACACATCTCTGGGGATTATGTGTGTATATATATACACCGGACACGAGGAACGATAAGAGATTTCTTTCTTTTATGGACGAAAATTCGTCTCGTTTTTCTCTCTCCTTTCTCTTCTCCCATCTTCCATTTCTGATGCCTCGAGCACGTCCTAGAAGCTTCCCAGGATCTTTAGAACAGTGGCTTAATCGATGTCAGTAACGTTAGACTCTCCGATATGTGATGTATCCGATAACGCGCAGCCCGCAACTCTGTGCAAACTGCAGCGAAGTTCTAAAGCTTGCTTGATATGTCGTAGAAGATACATTATCCCATTTTAGGCTTTTGCCATCTATAGCGGAATCCTTAGTAGACTCCCAGCGTATCTTAATCAATTGTCATATAGAGAGCAAGATTAATATATCTTGCGCAAAATATTGTACAGTGTAATCATATTGCACTATAAGAATACAAAAAAAAATTATTTATTTATAGTATAACAAAAAACTCAATAATGCAGTTGATATAATGACGTTGTTAATAATGTAAAAAATTGCGATAGAAAAAATTAAACTTGTTCTCTTTTATCAGTAATATCTTTTTTACTTGTTTTTCACATATAAGATTATTTCCTAACCAACTGATAATCATTTTATTATTAAATGTGCATCTAAGTGCATCTTCAGTATTCCGGATGATGTCTAACAATGACGAAGAAGAAGTGCACAACTGTTCGATAAGATAAAAGAACCGGAGTTACTGGTTTGCAAAGAATTTAACGACGGAGAATAGCGGAGGACACAGCTTACGGTAAGGTTAATAGTGAAATACAAACAAGCATTGGACTGGCAGATGACAAAAGGAATCAAAAAAACGAAAGGAGGCGAAGAAGTTCAATGAAGATGAAAAGCGAATGAAAAAGATGCGATGAACGAACGCAGAGATGAATGGATGAGAAGAATAAGCTCATGACTCTCGCCGAGGAATTTGTATTTGTATTATATTTTAGTACAATATATAACTCAATATAATAAAAGTCGAGCTTTTCCCCTGCTCATAGGTTGTGAGCTAAGCACTCCCATCAACTGCTTCAGTCCCTTTGTCGTCGTGTTTCGCGTATCTCTTGTTTTCTTTTTTCTTTTAACCCATCCCCTCTCCTCTCTCTCTCTCTTTTTCTCGTAAAACTATTGTCCAAAAAACACAGGACCACAACTATACTGACGCAGTGGCAATGCCACGCCTTGCTCTGCCAAGAAGGAGAGAGGGGGAGGTTTCATAATCTTTTCCATTCGAGATTTTAAAGTGTCCTCTTCAATGCTCGATATGGAAAGTTAGCGTGGAGTACTCGTAAAAGGATCAAAACTTAAATGAAGTTAGCGGTGGGATAGACAACTCCCGCTTACCTAGTGCGGCGAGAGCCACGACGAAAGATTGTAACGATGGCCGCGCAGGGTATATTCCTGCCACCTTTCATCCTCTATTCCTTTCTCTCGATTCATTGTTACCCCTCGCACGCTCAATCGTCCTTTCACTACCGCTTTGAATAATATTTTGCACAACAATCGAGAAAGAGAGGGAGAGAAAGTATGACGAGTTCTGAGGCGCACTATAGTATTTTACTTAACCCACCTTTCCTTCTTTTACCTAACTCCGCTACCTTTCTAAGAGTCCATTAAAACTGTTTCTCATCTTTCCATACAATTTGTTTTCCCTTCCCTTTTCGAATGAAATTTCGCGGGACGAACTGTAGAAACGCCGCGGAATAGAATAATCGCGCGAGTCGTAAACAAGTTTAGCTCGCGAAAGGATATCTGCAGTGCGATTTACGGAGCAAAACGACTAAGGTCCATTTGCAAATGCAGAAAATTTTCCCTCTAACAACAATGGAGAATCCAGGTGTCTCTTATTGCCTGTCACGACTTTGCGGTACCGCGAAACTAAATATTTACTAAGAGAATATCACGTGCCTGTAATCTGTGAAAAATTGACAAAACAGACAACTCCTCTTCGCTCTTAATAACAATAATTTTCCTTTGCGGGAAAAAATGATAACGTAAAACACAGTTTATTTCATTTTATCTCCTAAACTTAATAATTGTTAATAATCAATTTTTTCTACAGCTAATTAATACACTTTTAATCATATTTTATGTTTGTATTTCTTTCTTTTTTACTGCTCTTGCAATTTAAAAATTTATTATTATTCTCTTATATTAATATTGCATTTTTTTCGCAAATTAAATGATTATCTTCGAGATTTATTTCTTCAACAGAATGAACGAATAAATCATTGAAAAATCTTACAATAACATTTACTTAAAAATCACAATTTTTCTAAATGGCTTTGGATGTTAAATATACAGAATATGACAGCAATAATATATTGAATATGACAGTAATAATATACTGATTCCAATAACGATATACTAAATTCTTTAGAATCCTTATACCTCGTAAACAATTTACCAGTAGATTTTCCATCCAATTTGCCAGTATTAATTATTCCAGCAGCTTTCGTATTCATTATTTCTTGACAGAGAGACGGTGAATACGTTTGTTAAGATAGAGGAACAAAAACAGTAAACGGAAGAAGAAGAGAGAAGAACAGAGCTATTACTTTCCGGAATATAGCACGGTTTCAATGGCAAATCTTCAGCACCCTACGTTCTAATATAGCCAGCACTACGATCAGAAAGACAAGCGCTTTCCCGTAATACTCTAAGATCTGTGACATATATCTTTGCCAAGTTCATTTACGTTTTACCCTCCCAGAACCCGACTAGACTATACTTATTAATATCCTTTCAATTAGGCGCGAGCAAGAAGAACTCGTTCAAGCAACTGGGATTACTCAAGATCCTTTCGGTAAAAGGGATCGTACGTTGAGTATTGTCTTAAAACTATGAGTTTTGCATAGCATATTATTTGTTTGAATAGAGAATAAGAAAGCGGAATGTATTAAAACAGTATTGAATGTCTTAAGATAGTATTCGAATTAAATAATAATATGAGGCTAAATTAGTATTAATATTCTAATGTGTTTTCGCTTCTCAATTTATTTGAAAACAAATTTAATTAATTAAAAATTAATTAGAATATCTTTCACGAAAAAAGTTATTTTATGATACAAATGAATATTGTGTTAAATTAATTTAACGTTTAATCATTGTATCGTTAAATTTTTCTCAATTATTATTACTTATTAAGATAAATAATGTATTTAGTGTTTTCTAATGTCATTCAAAAATGAAATATGGTGAAGATCATGAACGACATCACCTCTTCTGCCAGTAGAATGAGATTAAGCAAGACTCTACTCTCTACTCCCTGAGCGAAACACTTCCTCGTGTTGATACAGATGGCTTCTCGACAAGAATCCGATAAAAGTTCCAGGGATTATCCTCTGGCTTAAGAATGGCCCGGCCAAAGTTCTTCATAACGTGAACATATTGACCACGATATGTGAGAATAATGACACAAGTGCGAAAATCAGAAAAACTCCATTGCAATATTTTTTTTTTCCAAATTTATTACAATTGGTTAGCTTTTATATCACGAGTCACGGCAACCGAACGCAATAACGAGAAAAGAAATGAGGATATAAAGACAGAGTCGAAAAGAAATGTAGACCAACTGTTAACCAGAAAACGTAGGAAATCTAGAGAGCTGAGAAATGGTGAAAAAGATATAAAAAAGAAAATTTATAAGAAAGAGAGATTTATATCATGATGAGTAAAATTGAGAAAGAAACTATTAGAGCTATGTATATATAACCAATAATAGGAAACGAATCGAACTTAACATTGCCGAATAATGCGATAATTACCGTACAGAAACGATAATTTAGATAAGAGGTTTGTACAAGCGGCGAGAAAATGAGTGCAGGAAACAGAAAAAAAATTAAAAACAATTAAGTCCACTGAATATCGAGGTTTTCGATAATGATGCTCGCGGCGTGCTATAATGTGTGTACTTTATTTATGCTGTTGAAATAAATACTTTACTTACAGAGATGTTAATCTGGCGATTAAACTGACGATACGCTGACAACATAATGCTCATATTACATGTTAATGGTGCTTTTTAATTACGATTTTATATAATATATGTAATATATAACATTCTCTTTCATAAATAGAAAAAATTACAATCAATCCGATTAAAAACATCTTTGTAATCCCTTTCGCACCTCTAAATACTAAATGAATAAAATGCTATTGTTTTAAATTGAAAAGTATAAAATTCCTTATTTTAGATAGATATTCTATTAAAGATTTTATATAAAGATTCTAGATAAAACGTATTGTATGTAACGTTAACAGATTTTAACAAAGCACTTAATGTAGAGATGAAGAAAGGTACTTATTTTTCGTAACACTTTATCCAATAGTCAATTTAAAAAAAGACAATAGCAATATACATACACATATAATCTGACATAAAATATTTTTCTCCGTTCCCTTTTTTATTACTTGCATTATTTTTCTCGAAAAATTCTGAATTCTATCGCATGCCCGCGCGTGCATTTTCTTTTCGTTACGTCGCGCCGTGACTGTCACAATGTATTCAGCCACGCAGAAATGCGTAAAATGTGCGTGCGAACCGACGTAGCTGTGACGACATTGTTAGACGTTTGCATGGAGATTACGCGGAATAGAAGCCGAAGGAAGCGCCAACACACGCTCGTCTATATGCATCTTGCCTACATAGACGTAATGAAATACTACCCTCCTATACGGTGGGAGACATCGCACAGGTAACACTACGATGAGGAGCGCGTCGCAGCGGCGCGACGAAATGTGATAACCGTACTTTGTAACAATACTTCGTCGTATAGGGATAACGGCGCTACGCTGTACTGTGCAAAGTTATCCCGATTCTATGAGACGCAATTCGCGTTCGTGCAATCTCGCGAAAATCTGTGTGACGCGTTTATCCAGTGGTATCCAGGCGGTAACGATGGTGCTTCATTCCCGCGCAATTTCACATTTATATTATTTATAATTTTTATTATTCATTGTTTCATTTATATGTAAAATAAATCATCTTGTATCTTTCTCCCCTTTCTTTCTTTTCTTTCTCTTTTTTTAATATTTAAATGACATGTCTTAATAATCAATATTAAAACGAAATGTAAAATAAAATGGATCAGTCGAAAATTGGTACACAGCTTCATTTAAAAATCATTAAAAATGCATATGACAAGATATCGATGAACAATCTAAAATAAGAGGATCTGTAATTTATAGCGAACGTATTCCTATTATAGCGAGTATATAGATAAGTATTGTGGAAAGTAACGTTGTAACGACAGCGTCGCATGCGTGCATGCATATATTGTATTATCGCGAATATATAAACTATAAACAAGAACTTGCGGTAAAATATTTCATTCTTTTTTTGCTAGAAAATAGAATGTTTCCTTCCCTTAAACTTTGTGTTAAAAATTTTATATGAGAACGTATAATGTATCGCTAATTTAAAACAGCGTTGTTTATTCCATGTACAAAATCCCATTTATTTGAAACATCACATCAGTTGAATTAGAATCGCACTCTATGAATGGAGCAAAATGACAGATATATTGCCAAATTTTTTAATATATTGAAATGTGCATTTTAATAAATTATGATAATTTGTTTTTTATATCTTAAAAATATTGTTTTATTATTATACCGTATTATTTTTCTTAAAAACATTTTCAAAAATTATATAATAAATACTTCTCTTTCCTTCTATTTGATATTATGTTATAATGAGTATTGTGTGGTTATGAGTTTATTTATAAAATAACAAACGATATTGATATCCATCATAAATATTAAAATAATAACGGTATAAATAGCGATAATTAGATATTATTTTATAATCTACTGTGCATACCAAATTCATGCACACAATGAATAATCTGGTACATGTGCAAAACAAAAAAATAAGCCTGCACAGCGTGAAATATATGTCTATTAATATTATCATCTCTATACGTCCAATTAAATCGAAATAATATGAAATGAGATTCTTTTGCAATTCAATAATCAACACAAAATAGAATCCAATTGACCAGGTGTTTCTTTCCTGGAAGAATTTTCGGCACTTTTCGAAGGGTGAACACGCACGAACGGCGACTTTTTCTGGCTGGTCGTGGCACTTATTTGTGCGTTGTTGGCAAGCGACAGGATGAAATGTGCGAGTTCGTAAGGTTTCGAAATCCTGGTACAACGAACGGCGACCGTACAGCGGAAACGCTGTCGTCGAAAAACGATTGCGTTAGCACTCGAAGCAGAGAAGAGGAACAAACGTTTATCACGCGAGTTATGACGTGTAAAGATTGGAATCCGGAATGCCGAGAACATTTCCGTTCTCAATTTTAACGTGGGTGGCTGAGAAATTTCAAAGACGTGATAAAATTAATATAAATAACCACAAATCTCTCTCTCTCTCTCTCTCTCTCTTTCTCTTTTTCTCTTGTAGAAAACGATAAAAAAATTGAAGATATTAAATAATAATATTAATAAAAGTAACAAAAGCATCTTACTTTTGTTATACATCTCAACTTAGAATTTACACACAAGATATGCGTAGATATATATTTCATAATGTATGATATATGTTTCCTGGAAACTACGCAATTAGTAGCCATGTTAATTACACTAAAGCATCGGCTTTTGAAGAGTGAACTTTGAGACAAAGTTCTAAAGGAGTCACGTGAGGTAGACAGGACGAGTTACGGAAACTATTCTTCGCGGCCGTTTAACCACGTGGGGAAACTGTCGTAAATAACTATCAGCTTACTTAGCTATTAGAAAGCGCGAGAGAAAACGTTGCTCGCAGCGTTCCACGATCGTCTTGACATAGGTAAACGGTGTAACCCACTTGAAAAGTTCCCCAGTAAGCAGGACCATTTTTCAAGTTTTCCATCGGGAGATGTACACGGAACCTGTAACATATTCAACTCGCGCGGCTCTTCGGCTACGAACGAGATGGAAGAGTAGTAGGTGGCATCTCGGGACGAACGAAACGCATCGAGACGTGAACGAGAAAATCGATGTCAAGTGAACGCCGAGGAACCGAACCGGAGGAAAGTTTAAAGATCCGCCGCAACGAAATGGCAGCATTGGTTCAGGTGGCAGCCCGGAATAAGGGGCGTATGGGAGAGAAATGATTTTACGTGCTAGAACACGCGAGGACCAAGCTCTGAGAATCCAATACAAAGTTTTCCGTAGAAATCAAATACTCGATCGACGCGGTATGCACGAAATTAATGTATAAATATGTTCTCAATTACGCATTCTCGACGAGCAATTAGAGAATGCAATCTTTGATTTATTAATCACAATTATTAACTAGATTTATACGCGAAAAAATCATCATCGTCAAAGAGTAAATTAAATGGGGATAAAGATGTTACAATTAAACAGAGCAGCATCAACACGGTGGTTAATTCCGAGAATGTTTTTCGCGCTCTAAGATCGAAACTTATCGATCCTGGTTTAAAATAAATTCCAACTAGGAAGTGACATATTGACGGCACTAAATTGAACGAAAAAAAGGTGCGCTACGATGGAGATGTCTCAAACGATGACGGCATCGGCCTTACAACATCACGGCGCATCCAGATAGGTATCGGAAAATGTCGGAAATGTTGAGCGGTGTCCCCGACGGTACCATACGTCATTTGAGACAATCTGCCGTAGCGAGGTTTCCTCATCCGTTACCTTCGATCCTGATTAGTTTTCAACCTCTCGCGAGTATCGTCGTTGATCTACGTCAGTGCGGACTTGGAACAGAACTACGAGGACTAAAGTAGGTAGGTAGATCGCGTTCTATCCACCGTAGTCAATAAATTATAGCCGTTGCAAAGATATGTCCTTGTCCTTCGTAACGTGTATTGAATGTATAAGGTACTGAATCGTAAAGCATTGTGATTTGTAAAAGAGATATATTTCATGCATACAAAAAATTAATTAATTTGGGTATAACTTAAATTTTTCGCATATTGAACAAAATATATTAAAATATTTTTAATCCTCTATTAATTTTCAATTTTAAATCAAATCTTAAATTATATGTGATATATTTTTAACCAAATCTTTTAAATACACGATTGAAAAAGAAACATCTCTTTACACAAGTTGTATATTATAATAGAAAAATAATATTCCAACATTGTGAAATATATTATCACGATTTATAAGATTATAAGATTGCTATGAATGTACATGTATAATAGGTATCTAATTAACCAAGTGCTTAAATATTATGTTGCAGAAAAAAAAATATTACTCATTACCATATTACAAAACTCCCAGTGCTCGAAATTTATAAACGGCAATGCTTGGTGATATATACGATCACGTTTGTTTGCATAAATTCATCGTTAAACTCAAAGTTCAACTTGCTAAATATCACCCATTACATTTTCGTTATTAAAATGTCGCCTCGCAAAAATAAATTGCGCGTTGCGTGTGTTGCGGAGACTGCGTCGAGTGTTGCTCTCGGCCAAAATATCCAGCAGGGACATTCAGGAAATGAATAAACGCACAATGGCTTGTCGGCGCAGAAAAGACGCGATCTGATTTATCGCGCGGCGTTCATTTTAAGCGCGTCCAGCTATTCCAGCGTCATTTAACATTTTGATTAATGCATAACGTTACACCTTTTTATCATTTATTGGAAGCACGCGAGAACGGCGACGTCATTCGCGGCATTACCGAATGAAAACGTCAATCGCTACTGTTCGTTGAATAGAGTTTCGATGAAATTGCTCCAAACATCCGTGAGAAATTTATATCCCGATTCTGTGTGCGAAACGTATCGGCGAGCACGACGAGAAAGAGGGAGAAATGTTATGCTAATTGTAGTAATTGAGTTTGGTTGAAATGGGGTATTAACTAGAATCGATAATATATTAACATCGATAATATATACTTTCGTGACATAAGCCGCAGGTGCGCATATAATTATATCCGCGTATACAGGTACAAACAGAAACATTTCGAGGGAAGCGGTGCAATAAACTGCAGTCGTCAACGATTGATTTGTTTACCGGTCAACGCAAGAATCTCCCTTTTGTCCTGTTTCGAATACACGGGTCATGAAAATTTTATATAGTTTCAATTTATTCTCGTCATTTTGAAACCGTACATCTAGCAATAGAACGTGTACCAATAACGTTGTAAATGGAAATTGACAATAGGCATCTATTGTTTATTTCATACAAACGAATGTCACTGAATTCTCTATCGAGATTAACCGATGTGCGGTAAACCACTGATAAATAAATGTTTACTGCATAGGTATGTTAACTCTCCGATCTGGTTACACATCGATAATATAAATATATATATATATATATAAGAAATTATTTTTAATTGCCAACTAAATCATTCGCAATTACACATATATGATATTTTTCTCTTTAAATAGAAAAATTAAATTAAAAGCTTGCGTTATAAATATTTAAATATTGCGTGATAAATATTTATATAAATGTATAAATCAAAACGATCCGAGTATAAAGATGTTTGTTCATAAACTTGTTAGCCATCTCTAATATATTTTACTTGTAATTCCATAATGTAGGCATTGATATAAACTCATTTGCATCTCGTAGCATTCTATTGTATTTCTCACACGGTCACATACATCGTGTCTCTTGATATTATCTAAAAATAAATAAACGTTATATTATTAGATATTTTAAATATTAATAAAAATTTTATTAAACATTAATAAAGTTTAATATATTCAGAAAAATAATAAGAAGGCAAAAGATTATTTAGGAAAGAATTTAATTGTTTACGAATTAAATTAATGTTGCTCCGTCTAATAAATTTTCTGTAAATTTTGTATAACAATTATGCATGTATGTATGTATGAATACATTCAAATAGTCTTATATAAAATGGTATATCATAGACTATAGACTCAAATTTTGCTCGGACTTGGACTATTTCAGAGAATGTGTCAATGAAATCTGGGGAAGAGCCACGAAAATTGATTCGCGCACCAACAATTAGCGAGTCCACTATGGTTTCAGTTATGTTCTGCGGAAGTTTCTGTATTGGGTCGTAAAAGACCCCGACGTAACCTGAGATAATGGGCCGACTTGGTCCACTTAAGGCACTGAAACTTACGACGCGCGTTCGCGGGCAAGTACCACGGCACAGCTCGTAACACTTGCAGTCGAAGGGTTCAAGCACGGGTCCAATTTATACGTGTGCCATATTACCACCAACGCGTTATGGTTAAAGTAATACAACGGGACAAGGCTATAAGAGTTTTGCCTCGTATAACTCGCATTAAATTACCGACCGACTGATCGTTTAGATCTTTAGGTAATAAATATAATCAGAAGCAGAATGTTTTTTTTTTAAGCAATCTCTCTCTAGAATCTCCAGAATAAATAATCATGTTGTTGCATTAATAAAGGTATTACTTAAATTTTGAAATCGCTATGTCGCCTTTTATGTCGCGTTGAGTATTTGCGTTGAATACGTTAGTCTTGTTAGATACGGCTCAATTTTTTATAGTTTATAAACAAAGAAAGTTATAAACGTGCAAAAAAAAAGACATTTTTTACGCAACAATATGAGTTTTACAGTAATAAAATCATTATTGCATTAATTAAACGCAATATAATGAAATTATTTAATTCAAAATCATGCGTTTCTTTTAATCCTTAAATAATGACATCATAAAAAAAATACAAAAATGCAAATTTGACTGTTCAAAAGTCGATAACAAGTGACATTGTGACAGAAAGAGTTACAGAAATGCGAATGCAACTGTTGGCCCGTGTCCATTTTTATCGAAGGCGCTGGAGCCAAAGGCGATGTAAGAAATCTAGTCGTATCAGCAGAACTCAAAAACGGAAACTGATGATTGCTTCCGAAACATTGCACTATTTTCTAAGATCCCTTTTCTTGCACTCCAGTCCCTCAGCTGAATAACATAAATTTTTTTCTTGCAAAAATTCATGTTCCTGAACATCCTCGACCTATTCTCTCGATATTATTTCTCTTGGTTGCAAAACTTCAAATTATGTTTCCACAAAGTGAAATTTTCTAGCTAAATATCCACGAAGAGTATGCTAATAATACAAGAAAATGATATCGAATAGTCCTTAAAAAGTTTCTGCGGGAAATGCCACATTTAATTTTCTACGAAGTTTCATAGAAGACAAAATCAAAATCGAACTAAAATTTGAATCATGCTTCGTTGTATTCAAATTTGTTTGCTATCACATTTTGTAATTTGCAAAAAAAAAAGAAAATTATCAACAGTGAATAAACAGCAAGGCAAGATAACGAACTAATAGATAAGTTTTAGATAAGTTTGTACGCTTTAAGCTAAAAGTTCAAACTTATTTAAAAAATATAACTAATTATTTTGATTGAAGATCGATCAGATTATCTTGTATCGCAATAAAAAAAAAAAAAAAATGACGCATGAAGATCGCGTACAATGGCAAAGTGCATTATATCGCATAAGAGAATCTTCACGAGCCGCTCTTTTCCTTCTACTTTTCTGCCGAAAATACGCAATGTCTTTTATTCCTAAGTTTCATGAAAGTTTCACGAGAAACAGTCGAGTCTGCCAAAATTTAAAGTGGTTCCAAAACGCAGTATCGTGCAAAACACAACGGGGCAATTCGCTGCATCCGTACGGAGCCGACCGACTGTCTGCCACGCTAAAAAAGAGCACGCGATTCAACCGATCTGCCTCGACGCAGGAAGTCGATGCGAGCTTTTTGCCGGCGAAAAACTTCTCTTCGCGAGTACTCGTTTTCTGAGTGATACGCAGGGTTTCTAACGAGTGACAGTTTCTGTTGTGTCCTATGTGTGTACCGCTAGTAGTTCTCGTTTCCTCTCTCACATTTTCCTTTGAACTCCAACTGACGAGCAAGTTTTTGAGCAGTGACAAAAGAAGAATGGAAAAGAGGCCAAGTTTCGTTTGAAAATATAGAAACGTGCGCAGAGACTACTATAACTTTATGTTTTGACCAATATGTTTTGACGCAGATAGCATGACTTTTTAGACTTGACGTTGATATGATTAATAAGCTCCATCGAGACCTGATTTTCGATTATATTTTAAATATATATTTTAATACATATAATTTGATATCTCTCTAAAACGACGATCGTCAACAAGATAATTGAGTGTGGCTTATAACGCAACAGTCTTCCTCGAAAGCAGATGAATTTAATTCCAGAATGATAAAGTTATCTGTTATCTCGAATGGTACAAGAAACAATCGCGACCACGCTTACAAAAAGATAAATAAAATAATATAATATTTCTTTTACACCAGCTCGCTCGGGATGTTGCTTTTCCTTATTCACCGCAGTTCAAGTTAATTTCCTCATCCACCTCTCTTGCGGCAATTACAATCCCATCCAGTTATTTTTCAAAGCCAGACATGACGCTGCTCCGCACGTTTAAGATCGCTTCGGGTACGACTTTAATTTGTTCGTTACATGGATAATTAGCAGAGGCAACGTGCCGTGACCAGGCCAAGTCAGAAATTTTGCGAGTATAATTATTCCAGTTAATGCTCCAAGTATCCTTTAAATGCGCAATACGTTCCTAATACATATCGCGCACATTAAGCCGTATTTCTTGAAAGACGAGAAGCTCCGCGAAAAATATATCAATTTTTCTGTCGGAATTTTGTGGTCGACGTCCCGTGAAAAACATAAAACTATACAGTGTGCTTAGACAGTGGCAGCAGGAAAACGACTGCTCCTCACGTTCTTAATAATAATAACAGAGCTGGACGAGCAAAAGTGCCGGAGGAAACATGCCGCGACCTACGTAGCACACCGATACCCGACCGTTACTTACGCTCGGCATTTTGCCAACAACAACGAAAAGCATCGGAATAATGTAACTTGTGGAAAATAATGAAACACAGATACGTGTATCTATCGCCATCGTATAATTTATAAGTTATTCATATATACTCATCATAATACCTGTATATAATCAACCGATCGCCGAAGCTGACAATACATACGCGCGGCGTCATTCTGTTATCAATTGATACCGATTACTCGAATCAATAATTTTCACTAAGATTATTCTTACGATTTTGAGGCCAAACTTCTTCTATACCCGTAGATCGATTCGCGTATTATCGGTCAATAAAAGCTGAGCGCACGTACGCCGGAAACCGCACATTGGACGTCGCCTGCCAAGTTACAGATTCATTTGCGTCAGCAAAAAATATCACGGAAATATTTTTCTCTCTCCTTGTCTATTCATATGCCACATTTGGAGCGGGCTGAATAAATCTGGTTTCTTTTTCGAGCAAACGATTTTTCAACTAAACCGAACAATATGGGGTGCGAACTGTGGGAAGAAACTGCCGCGTGCAATTGTGTAGCAATGAATTTCAGATTTATCGTCTGTTGTTTTGGCCTTTACACCACGACGAAGTGTAAATATTTCTACGTTTCATAACTATTTCAAGTGGTCTACACATTTCTGGAAGAGATACGTCGGTGACGTATCTCAAATTCATTAAAGTGACATGTCGTAAAAAATAAAATGGATAATTTCGACGAAATACGAGTGACATAAACGCCGAGTAAGTTAATACCAATTTTATAATTTTTGCATTACAAAAAACGTGAATATTTCAATGTATAACAGAAAGAGAATCGCATATCTAGCATTGGGATACGAATAACCGAACGACCGACATCACTGTCAGAGAAACATAAAACTCAGCTACAATGTCACTCATTTAATGAGTCGGGGCGAGATCGGAATTTCGTGGATGAGCATCCGTCACCGTTTGCGGGGGCTACAGAATCGGAGCATACAGGTACAGATCTTTTTTTTTTTTTCAATGGCTCTCGTAAAAGCTTGGGTGATATCGCATAGCCGACCAACTGAGCCGTATGTCCGGATATAAAGTGTCACAAAGGGATGTCGCATCGTGTTCATAATACGCGTCTTTTTTTGCGATTGATGAGTTAAAATTCTACTTCTTCTCTAATTCTTTTTCTTCTATATTTATAAAGCGCATCGTTTGTACAATATATTTTAAATGATTTTGCTATTTAAAGATATATCTTATTAAGAGCATTTTGCGATAAATATATACATTAATAACAATAAATTTAATTGCATTTTTCAATGTTCCCGTTAATAGATATTATACATTAGCGTAAGTCTTTTTTGAAAACGGACTAATCGCGCGTTTTCGAAAGAGATTTCAATTTTTAATTTATTAGCGTATATCGTCCAATTACAAAAATGCATTAAATATTTGTGATCACATGCGCAAACTTCGCTTATGTTTGAAATGGTAGCAAAAATTTCTCTCTTCGTCCTTGATACGGAACCCGATGTTGGTAATTGACTTGCGCTATATTTTCAATTTTTTCATATTTTTAAAATGCATAAAACAGATTCCGCTAAAGAGAGATTTTACGAAGCGCGGTGCAACTTTGAACTTACGACGAAACCAAGCTAATAATATTTTCCGATGTTAAACTCAAATGGAATCGTAGAGTGTCAGGTTCGTAAATAATTGTTTTCTGCCGGTGTAATTTACGTCTCGTCAAACATATAGCTTTGCGCTCTACAATTATTTACATTATGCGAAACGTCAAATAGAATTTCTATTTTAATTAATATTCAGAATATAAGCAACTAAGAATTAATTATGAAATATTATGTGAAATTATCAGCATAAATTATTTACATAGTCTGATATCATTCTTAGATTAATATCATTTCACAGCAAAATCCATTTGTAAAGAATATTGCAAGAGAGAGAAGCAAGGACCAATTAAACTTTTATCGAGATAACCATAAGTTACAGTTCAGCTAATCTCTTACTCTCCGTTTTTTTAATTATATAAATAAAATAATAAATTAGTATTGTATGTGTGTGTGTAAATGTATTGATAAATGACGTATATTTAATAAAGTTTTTCTTTGAATTTTTTGACAAATCAGAAATTGTTTTATAGCATAACCGACTATTTGTTAAAAATCAACAAATGTTACCTTGCATACGTACATCGACATCAAATAATTAAGCTTCGATGTCACCGGTAAAAGTAGCATATGTTTCCTTTAAAAAATTATTTTTTTGCGTTACAATACACTTTATCACACAAATCTCATAAGAACACGCGTTGCAAAAGAGATTCCCTGTCTCTTTCCCTTGTCTGGATGTCGGGGTCGAGACTGCGCCTGCTGAAATTCTGTGTTACGCAAGCGACGTCCATTAATGAAAATCGATTATCCATCAGGACTAGTGCTTACATCAGCGCGCGTCAAAAGCTCGCGTACACACACTAACTCGTGGCACTAGCCGAACTCGTGGCGAAGGCTATACGTTGCCCAGCTTATATACGTTGATTCCGAGGATTTAGGAAGATACATTAACTCAACTAAAAGACGACAGTCTATACTTATCCGTGAATAAGTGCGTTCAATCACTACCGTGTAATTAAAATGTTATTAATAATAGATGAGCATGCACAGATATCGATTTGGAAATAACGAACAGTGATAATAAAGGCTAACCAGGGTATTTTAATCACATATATTGCGCTCATTATAAACAAATTATTATCATATTTATCACAGCATATTTTTTTTCTTAGAGGAGATAATCATGATAATTTTTTCAAAAATTTAAACCGATTATTTATTGATAATATATTAGTAATATAAAATATTGGTACAAATAATTTTGATTTTTTGTTTATTTATGTTTATTTTATTAATGAATAGGAAGCAATTAAACGTTATATAAATGTAATAAATTTTTTTATGCCGTATAGTTGATATATTATAGAATTACGCAGTATTTAATATATAAAATATAAAATTACATTAATATATGTTCTCAAAAATATGCAACTTACAATAAGCAATATTTTTATTTAAATTTATTGGCAATAAATTAAAAATAAAATTTACTTTTCAAGAAAAAGTATAGAAATTCAATTAATGAATAAGATCCTCAAAAAAATTTCGTAATTACATTTCTATTAAACTGTGATTTATCTTCACAAATTGTTTGATAGACACTTATACGCTTTTATATATCTTTAAGCTATAAACAGTTTATAAAAAGATAAATCTTTACTCGACGGCTGTATTCTTACAGAATAAGTTTTCTCAGAAGGATTACACGGCACGAAAGTATGCTAAGCGGCAAGTTTGAGCTGTAAAATTTTCTAGAATGACGCAAAGGTAAGGGCGGAAAAATCAATTAGATAGCCACATCGTCATGATTCAGAAAACTGATAAATCTCAACAGATATCAGCACCTCGGCTCAAGTTTCAAGTATCTCGTACTATTTTTACGTTTTTTTCCACATTCTTTTCCTGCCCTACATTGGATCGAAGGCAACGAGCGTCTAACGAAGGTAAAGTGTGATATTTTTTATCGGTGTTTCATAATTCCTTTAGACAAATAAAAAAATAGGCAAGGATTCTTTTGAAAGAAACTTTGTCAATGCAAATAAAATTCATGTAAAGAACTGCATTTTGCAATATAAATATATTTATAAAAAAATAATATATATTATATACTTAAGAAAGATAAAGAACACAAAGATAAGATACAATTTAAAAGAAACTAAATGTATATAATTATTATGTATATAATTTTTATCTCAAATACAAGTTATCCAATTTATTATAATTTTAAACAATATCCATGTCTTATTGTTAGAATGAACGAGTTGCAACGCAAACTAATTTTTTTAATATAATTTATTAATAATTTTTATTTAAGAAAAAAAATGATTTTAATGTGTAATTTAAAGAAATTTATATTTAAATAATATAATATAATAATAACATTGAAAGTTTTCAAAAATGTAGAAAATATATTTTTAGAGAAATCATTTTTCTCAAAAATAAGGGACAATCTCTCTTAAAAGTATGTCACATTTTAATAACTTTAGATGAAAGTAAATTCTGAATTTATATATATATATATAACTTTAATAAATGCACTGAAGAAAATAGCTTATAACTATAAGACATGCCATTATGCTCGATGCATTCAATGGTTGGCTACCAATATATCCCAATCCACAGATCCTTATCAATAGTAGTTTATAAACGCTCGGCCTCGTGAATAATTTTGAACAAGCTCAGAATCGAATCGATAGAATCTGTATAAATCGCAATCGCAATGTCTGCGGCGACTTTTCCTCCACGTAGATATTGTCAGCGCACGACATAGTAGGTGCAGATAAGAAATTACTACCATATACCGAATGAAAAAGGTCTTCCATGTTCTCCGAATGGATTCTTACCAGGGGAATATGTCAGCGTATTTCTCGCTCTCTGAATGGTACCACGTGAAAACGAATAGCTGTATTATAATGATTATATGAATTCCATTAGCAAACTTTTTCACAAATTTAATTTTTATTATGAAAGATTAATTTATATTTATAATTTTTCTACGCACGTGTATTAATTAGAAACACTTGCTTTCTTGTTTTATATGCATCAAGATTATATATTTGTTTGTTTAGTATGAATTATATTAATAAAATCTACGTATTTGGAGAATATTATTTAATTGTTTAATTATTTAATTATGCTTATACACATCACTTTACTTTTGATTATTGATATAATGTGCAAAATACGCTCTTATTGTCAGATATTTCTCTCGATACAGTTTTTTGACAATATTTAATATCATCTTCCACAGATTCTACAATATCTTTCGTGAAGAAAAGTTGGTAGCTCGAGAAACTTCATAGTGCTAATTGAAGGACGATTGTGGAGCACCTCGACTTCTTGGCGCAGCCAACATGATGCAACTTTACTGTAAAAGTCACGAACTCTTGTCAGATAGAAACAAAGGGATATATCGGGACGAGAGATGGATTTGTATCTTGAGGAAACTTTTGAAAATGTGAGATGAAACATTTTGGTGTTAAGGAACAATTTTCCTTGTTATTTCTATATATAAATGATAACTTTTGATATCGTTAAGTAATCTTTTTTTAAGTAAAAATATTTTTTAGTGTAAATGTAAAAAGATTCAATAAAGTCATAAATTATTTTATTTATAAACTATAAGATGAACAATAAGATAATATTATTAAAAACATATCGTTGACGTACCTATAATTTATTCTTAAATAATTTTTAAAATACTTTTATAAATATAACTTTATATAAGAAAATTGAAGAGATAATTTTTTTATCAATGTAATATATATTGTGTAAAAGATATATTTAATTTTTCCAACTCTATTTTCCAGCTCTATTATTAAAGTAAAAAAAGAATATAGAGTCTTATAATAAGACTTGAAATGAAAATTTTAAATATTTTAATTAAAAATGTTTTGAAAATGATAGAGCATGTATATAGCAAGTGTTTATCCCAATTTTTGATGATACCATTATTTTGTGAGGAAAAAATTTAAAAAAATTAAGATTATATCATTATATTTGCTAAGATTTTTATGACCAGAAAGCTGTATTTTCCAATTTCAATAAATAGATTGTCTTATAATAGCGCTAAAGAAAAAAAAAACTGGCAACAAAGTTTTTATCAAGTTCTAGAATGAAAGTACAGCGCGAGTGTCCGGTGAACTTCCTACTTCATCTTTAGAGACTTTGTTTCGAGGGTTAGAGAGAAAAAGGGAAAGAGCTAAGTGGAAGGGCGATTAAACCAATATACCAGAAGCTCATGTTGTATGTTCGAGTACGTTCTTCGTTTCTCTCCTTCATTTTCGTCGCTTTCACCTTCCTCCATAGCTCTCTGGAGATAAGGAGCTGACGATTAATTGCGTAACTTTGTTTTCAGCGCAAAAGGCAAAAGATATTTCCGCCTATCGATGTCCAGCGTGTAAATACCAAAAATCACACGTTTAAAATAACGCGAACAATATTTCATTGCTTTTACTTATCGCTTTATTTTTATAAGATCTTTTTCAACAATTCTATATATGTATGCATAAATTTTAGCTATTTACCAATTTAATATTTGGCAGCAATTATAATAATATTCCGTATTATTACAAACACAATAAAATTATTTAAAAATCTCAGATGTGAGAATCAAATCCGTACGATATCAAGAGAATGTCATCTAATTTATCTACGAGATTCAATTTCCATATTTCTGTTACATGAATATTCAAATGGTACATGTGCATTAAGTATAGGTATGTTTTTGATGTATGTACTTTTATGCGCGATAAAACGTACGCAACAGCTGATCGCCCGATGAATATCTATTACATGTTTATAGATGTCCATTAAATATCGTTTAACGTTCAATTTAAACAGATTTGTTATCAGTCGCACCTACTGCCTTTTTATAGTCATACCTAGCCGCAAACAATTAAATTATCCAAGAAATAATTCATAGAAATTTTTATTTTTAATTTAAAATAATATACAAAATATATAATAAGTATTTTAAAGTATCTCTCTCTCTCTTTTTATCAAATAAAAAATTGTAATTAAATTTTGAAAAATATTCCATTTATTAAGACATAAAAATATAACAAAAAATGTATATTATGTTTTATATATATTTCAAAAAATAGTTTTTAAAAAATATCAATGTAAGATTAAAATGCTATCGGCGACACTAGGAAAGTGCATTCTATCACAAACCATAAAAATAATACATTTCCTCTTTTTCTTTCGTTCTAAATTTTCTTTACTAACAATAAGACATATTGAGGAATACTGAAGTATTCTTTATTTCAAACGTGCATTACGATGACCTTATTTTATTCCTCGCGAAGGATTACAGTCAATTTCGGAATGAGTTTGAATCCCCCGTCTACTCTCACGCATGAGTCGGCAACTAATAGTTTAATGCTTCTTCGATTTCGCGCTCCATCGTGCCTGTCTAACCAAGAGAAACCTAATGTAACTAAGGAAGCCTGGCAAAGTTTGCGCTGCAGGTAAATGTTATGGAAATTCCTTTCAGAAATAGCTGAGTGTAGACCATTTTTTTTCTTTTTAATTTTAAGTTGTCGTAGAAATAAGCAAGAAAAATTGTTCTTAAAACATATTGAATACTGATAACTAAAACGCCACATATATTAGGCACAAGCATGGATGATAAAATAATGTATTTCTCAATAATAAATTAATTGCGAGAGAGAATTAATTAAGCATATTAATAGATTTTGATTACCTTTATCTCCTAGCTTCAATCGTGCTTAACAACATTTAACATTTATATATACAGCATTTAAACCTAAAAATGCGAAAATTACATGTATATAAAATTTTCGTAAGCATATTATGCTTGCGAAACAAATCGATCTATTTTGCCGAATATAATATTCCAATTTACTTTAAACAACGGAATATTATTTCCTGTAAATATACACTGCATTTGTATTATTTGTGTAAAAGTATGAAAATTAACCTCTTTATTAAACATAAAAAAATAATAATACATCTGGAATTCCAATAGCACTCATAACAGCAGCATGCGCATTTTCTGTTTTTCTCAATATAAATAAATTTTCACGGCTCAGTTATCAAGTTTCGTGTTAAACATTTTTTCATTGTGGGCATCAAATGAAACAAAATACAAATTGCAATTTTTCATAATGAATACCCATTTTCACTCGCTATTACATACTGACTATTTAAAACTCAAAAACGCTGTCACGAAATATGACTGTTTGAAAGTCAAAAACGCATTCGGGAATTTTGGAATAATTGGAAATAGACCATTTTTTAGGACGACACGGTTGAAAAAATAGTTTTATAAAATTTGTTTTAATAATAATCCTTTATACGGTATCAAAAATCGCACAACGAAAGCTGTCGCTTATCGCATATAGCATGTTATATATATGAATGCTCTATACAAAGAAGCATGAAGTTACAAAAGCGGCATATAAATGAAATGTACTCTCCACGTAACGCCAGATAAACTGTTACAATTCTAAAGAAAGATACGCGTTTTAATATACGTAAGTTTAACATTGCATAGTTAGATCAGAATTTATTTTGTCAAATATATCAGAGATTTCTTGATATGTCTCTGGAGTTGAATTGCGAAAACATTTAGACGTGTGTATCGCAACTTGTTTTGTTTTTAAAATATATTGTAAATATGATATTCTATGCACATACTTCTGTTGGCAGGCATTACTAGCAGAGCCTTCTCGTTGATCTCAATAGTGTATTTTGCAGTTCATATTTATTTTTTCGGTGCAACGAACAAAAGAATGGAATTTCAAAGTCGAGGGAATAATTTAATTAGCCGATGCGAGAGAATCGCTACGCGCGAATGCTGGAGAAAGAGATAAGCGCATAAAATGGAAAAAGACTCGAATAATTCGTTTCAGAGCGGTGTGACAAATTTAGAACTGCTGAATGCACCTGTCATTCTGTGCGCTCGCTTCGATTACCCCGACATTCGTTAACAGAAACCGATACACATTCATTCACTAACTCTTTTCGCCTCCACTCGCAAAACTAGTCAGTAATTTTGAATATCAAATATTATTATATATCTCATGACTTTTTCGATGACAGAGCTTATATTTCTGTTATATTATATCTTGAAAGTTATAAAAATAATTATATATTTTATTATTAACAGTTGGACTGTACGCCTTAAACTATATGTTATTATTAATAGTAATCTAATCTTCGCCCAACGCGCTTCAGCTTGTTAATTCGCTCGCTCAACAAAATTGATCGTCGTCCGAGAGGATTGAAAAAGTTAATTATAAAAACTTGATTAACATTAAGTATGTGATAAAACAGATTATGTACACATACGTTTGTTAATAATAAATTAATTAACATTGCATAAATTACATTATTTTATTTGATTATCCAATTTATGACAGACAGCAGTCGATTATCGGAAAAATAGTAATTAATATAAATATTATAAGTGAAATTAAAAATCGATTTGATAAAGTAATATAAGTAATAGATCGTGCTTATTTCACACGACAGTTCGAGTAGATGAATCACAATATTAATGATACGATAGCGCTAAATGACATGCAATTTCCGTGATCTCATTCTTCATCTTTATCCGTCAAGATAATTTGTCTGGCAATGACAATATAACTCATGCTTTGTGCTTCCTTCTTGAAAAGAAAATATTAAATATAATAGAAATGTGAAGTATATTTTATTTTTTACATATGTATACATAATCTGTTTCATCACATACTTATGTATTTATGATAATACTAAGAGATTATTCGAACGTTAAATAAATTTTTACAATTAACTTTTTTAATTTTCTCAGACGGCGATCAATTTTGTTGACCGAGTAAACTAATAAATTGAAGCGTGTCGAGCAAAGATTAACAGTGTTACTATTAATAATAACGTATATATTGTAGTTTAATGCGTATGTACAAGCGCTATTGCGAGAAAACAATAACAACAAAATAAAGTGTATTATTTATGCAACACGGAGTAACGAATAAAGATATGAATATTAACGATATAAGTTTTAATAATGCAATATAATGCGATAATGTAATATAATGTAAACACATACATTATTAACAAATTAATAGATATTAATAGTAATTATTAACCATACATAAATTATTAATTAAAGAAAATTATATAGCATACATACGATATCAATTACGTATTATTATTTATGTGTATTATTCGCTACATAAGGTTAAAGTATTTTACGTAGATGAAGATATAAAATAAAAGCGATAATTAATATTGACATAATATTTTATTATTATATTTTCTTATATATATGTAGTGAGAGAAAAAGAGATCATTAGACCACATAATAATTTGCTACACAAGATTTTGTTCAAAGAAGACTACAAGTATTACCATAAAATATGGGTGTCTGCTTTCGACCCTTTCTTATCTATGGTGGTAATAGGGTATAACACATGCTCATCCCTCTCTATATCAGTGATAAATCTGACCGGCACATTTAATGACCCTCGTAATTTAATATATCTAATTCTATGGAAGATCTACCAATTATCATGGAACAATATTCTACTTGGACGCATAAATCTCATCGATAGTGTCAAAGGATAAAGCAAGACTTGTCTGGCGATAATTCACCATACATTATATTACATTTCACAATGTGTTTCATAATCTGATATCGACAGCACCATCGTATTATTTCAATATCTTTTTAATAGCGTTTGAATGTCCAATGCTTTTAAGAATTTCTGTGTCTTTGGAATTAATTAAATTATTATCATCCGGTCTCAATCAAACTAAAGGAACCTGTCTGTCGGTCCTTGCAAACTCGATGTGACTATCGCTTCCAAACTCCGGGCAGTTGCAACGGAGCAAGTCAAATCGGAAGGCGGTGAGCCAGATTGAGAGAAATGGGAAGTAGAAGTTCCTTAATAATTAGTCATTTCCGACAGGAGTCACTATAGCTAGAGCCATTCCATTCACTCATCTTCAACAATCGCTTATGTTGCCTCATCAAGGGCCGCAACAAAAGATGGAATTAATTAGGATAGCACGATCGCGCGTCGGTACTCAATGAAATCCCACTGGCAACGGTCCAGTAAACAAGTAGGTATTGATTTAAATGGCGGAGGTAGAAACGCGGGCGCGCGTAGCCGGCCCGGAAGGGTGAGTAGAGAGATTCAGGGTGAAACTCGGTCTCGCATTAACCGGCTGTCGTGCGTATTTATCCGCAAATTTATATCTTTGCGCATATGCGCCGCTATTTAAACACAGTGGCCGGCGCAATGAAAGTTGAACGCGTGAAATACAACGGCCGCGGCTCTCGTGTGTCAATTAGTATTCAATTTATGACTATCCTGCCAAAAGCAACGGGATGCGGATTCACCACCGTCGTTGCCGCTCGGTATTGCTATCCGTTTATCGGCTCTACGTTTGCAACCTGGGCCCTTCCAAAATAACGATAGGTTGCGCGCAGTTACGTTTGAAATGAATATTGGCGTGCGAACTCCGATGAAAGGTAAATACAAGAATTCGATGCGCAATCCGTGTATCCGCATGTACTCGCACTGTATACGTCAATTCGCGTGAACGATATCCTAGCGCTACGAATTCAATGTATACGACTTTGTGAATTTGCGTGTAATATACTGTACGGTGTTTTCTCTCTTCAAAATAGTGTTAAACGCGCTCCATCACTTTCTCCTATTCTCGAAAAAATAAATTTTTTTCATATTTATTGGGCTAGATAGACGGATGATATAGAATTTTATTATTGCAAATTTTATATAATGTGTGTTGAAAAGTAAATATATAATGAAACATATTGTTCTAAATTCTAAATTATATATATAAATATTAATATTAACATTAAAATGATAGTTTTTCGTAAGATGCAAAAAAAAACGTAATTACAATCTTTCCTTCATTTTATCAAAAAATAATAAAACGTAAGTATATGAATATAATAATATCGAATTTCACACAAAATAGTAAGCGCGATAACGTCTGACCCACAATGTTCCATTTCTACTTCGAAAGTCGATCTTGTAGCAGCAATTCCGTGTATCAGCAGTATTCTACATTTTCAAACTTTTCCGCACTGCATGCGGAAGTGCAGCATAACAATATAGATTGTGACTGTAATCGTCCAGAAAACTGTCCCCACCTCGTTACAATAGGAATAAAAGCAATCGAGGCCCGTATATAGGAAAAGAGTAAACGTATAGACAAGGAAACAGTCTTTTTATTATTCAATGGAGGAAGAAAATTTTTGCGGGTATTAAAAAGACAAATAAAACGTCAAATCTTATTTCAGCTTGCTTTAGAAATTATCTGAATGTTAATCAATTTGTAAGAGATGCCAATCAAGTTCGTAGAAAAAGGAAGAAAATTTGAATATAAAAATACTATTACAAATAAAAGAAATTACACAAAAGTTTGAGACAAGAATTATGTAAAATATATTCTGCTCATTATCTCGATATTATTTTGTTAAATTTCTCTAATCTATTACATAACATATCTATATTTCTTTCTTTTTATTCAGGAACCAGCAAAAGTTATAAATATCGGTAATAATCTTTTTTTTTATAAATTTATTTAAAAAGAGAATGGAATCATATCTTTCCTTCGTCATCGGAGTTAAACGAAATACTTGTGTACTCTGCCCCTCTCATACTACAAAGTCTGACTTTCCTCTAAACTATGGCATTAAAAGCGCGTTTGGAAAAGAAACATAGCTTACGCATCTCCGCAGGATTTCTTCCTGCCGTCTGGAGAACATTTTCTTGTTGGCGTCCAGTATCGCTACAACAGAAAGCGAGCTTATTTTGTATGATATTCTTTTATCTTTATTCTTTCTCTGTTCGACTTAGACACCGCATTTACGCTCGGGGCTCCTCTTTCTCTCCGTGGAGGACACTCTGAGAACGATGTTGCCGACGTTAGTTCGTTTAAAAGAGTTTGCCGAGTTTGCAAGGCCAACCGCAACGCAATACTGCGCTAAACTTCTCCAATGGCTCGCGACATACGCGTCTATTCCGTATTTTCTGAAATTTTCTTCCTTTTAGCGACTTGGACTCTGACCAAACTTTGTCCTCGAGTCGGAGCTCAGCCTAACTTCCGGCTCAGGGAGACGAATGATCTCGGCTTCGTTCCTACCGACGTTCCTCCTTCTCCCCTATACACGAGTGACTCCTCCTCCACCATTTCCAGCCCGACTTCCGTCTTACGCCCTTCTGCTTTTTCACCCTTACCCGGGTGACCCGTCTCCCTATCCTCATACCTCTCCTTATCGAACCCCCCACCACCCCGGTCGAAGTTACTTATAAGTTATGTTTTCGAGTGAACTTTGCTGGCACCGCGAAATTTCGAAACTTTGATATTCAATAACTCCGCCTCCGCGCACGGAATCCTCATTTTTCGCTCTTTCAACGGAAAAAGACCACGTCCGTTCGTATCCAGCGTTCCCATCTCACTCTCTCGCTTCCTACGTCCGCGCAAGTTTCTCGCTCGGTCCGATTCGCACGACGTTTCTCCTTGCTCTCCGAGCCAAGATTGGATATCCAATCCTTGCGAGACATTCTATCGCGTTTCCTCGGACACGAGCTCGTGAAGAAATTAAATTTCGTCGGAGTGAAATTCCATCCAGTCGAACGCCCGTTGCCGACCATTGTGACTTACTCTCGCTTCTCGTCAACATGGCACACCGTCCACAATAGTTCGTCAGCGTTCGCGGGCGCCAGGAGACCGCGTCAAAAGACATTTCTTTCTCCTTCCGCGAGAAAAGTAAGGAGTTTCACAATTGCACGATATTAGCGACGTAAAGGGTCCCGCTCGCCTTCGCGGAGTTTCCCATCAAAATGCGAAGAGGAGAGAAGGAAGAGGAGAAAGACTTGGCGAACGTTCCACATCGCGTTTACGATCGATCGTAAACGCAAGGAGTGCGTTTGTGATACGACGACGGCGGTCTTTCGGCTCTCAACCATAACCGTCGTACTTCATCGACTCCCCCTTCTCGAAACGCACCCTCCACTTCCGCTCGCATGACTCTTCCTTCCGTTATTGCGTACACATTCAGTCGGTCTCGTCAACTTCCGCTACATTCGATGATCGGGACGGAAAATAATAATTCAAAAGATAGTTGGCGGCAAAATTTTTTCGCCTTTTTAACGCAATTTTGCAAAGACTTCCCTCTCGTATTTTCTCTCAATTATTTGGTCTTGACATTACCGTAGACACCGTTGAAGAATAATTGCTTTACTAGCAAAGTGACTAATGGTATATAAGAGTGATTGACCTTTCCAACGCTAATGAGTCTTAAACTTGCGGTACACTATTACTTAGAGGAAAGGCACCCGCGCAAGATTACTGCAAACTGCAATCGATCTTAGACTAATAGCTCAATCTGCCTTTATTCCTTGTCGCTTCTTTCTTCTTTCTATCCTTGAAGGCAGAGTTAACGATAATTAATTACGTTAAGCTAAGTCAAATTACTTTATATTGTTGCTCGTTAATTTTACATATTGAGCAGCTTTCAATTTATACAATCGTTTTTTATTTCTCCGATCGCTACAGCTCGACAAACGAGTTAGCTACTATTTAACCTGCTAAAGTTCAAAAAGGTCTATGACAAGACGCGCCCCTCGCGAGACGGCGAGGATCCGTAGTTAGCGGCGCAGAGGAACTAGGCTGAGGTCGAAATAGGACGGAATGTGAGAAAAGAATAGGTAGAGGAGACCCCAATTATCCATGTAATCTCGACCAACGGGACAGTACCTCGGGGTATAAGTCAGTTTCCTTTTTGCTCGATGAGACGAGGTTAAATATAGGAAGGTCGTAGTCCGCTCGTCTCTCGTGGGATGTTCTAAAAGAGAGTTGTATTAATGTAAAGTCTTATCAAATCGCGCTTTTTCTCTCCCCTTTTTATTCATTGTACCCTTTTCACTCCTCTCTCTTTTTCTCTCCCTCTCTGCGTCTCCCTCGTTCTCTCTTGGCTTTTTCCTCGTTTCTTCTGTCTCTCTGTGCTGCGCTATCTCTTTTTATGGATATCCCCGCCAGAGAATTACTCTTTCTTCTCGACGAGACAAATCCGTGCTTTATTGATTTTTCGCTCTTAAATATAATTTAACATTAATTATCATAATAATTGTAATTAAAATCAAAGAGGCAGCAACGCATTCGAATATTATGTACCTTTGTTAAAAAATAATAAGTTTATAAAAATATTTACAAAATCTCTATTTTTTTTATCTATTACTTATAATATTGTATTTATTATTTATATTATAGTAATCATAATTAATTCAACATTAGGTATATACCCGATATACTATATAAATCATATTTGATAAAAGTCTCATATTTATTATTATTACTGTATATGTTTTATAAGCTTTTCACCAATTTGGTAAACTATTCGTGTAATAATCCGTTGCGTTATTGTAATTTATATTGTGCATTAAAAGTAAATATATATTATAGTTTAAATTGTGCAGATTATACATTGTATAATGAATGGTATGTGCATATTCCAGATTAACCGTATTTCCTGTAACTTAAAAGACCTTAAATTTAAATAAATTTGAATTTTTTTATTCATTTTAACTAGAGTAAGTATATTTTTATTAATATTTAAATTATATGTTCTTATTTAATTAATCTAGAATTATATAAAAACATGAAATTTTTATGTAAAAATAAAAAAAAATGAAATTTATCCAAGTCTTTTTTCTTATGATAAAAAACAGCGATAATAAAGAGAAAAAAAATTCATTTTTTATTATTCATACTCTACGATTAAAATATACTATAGTCGAAAATTATGAAAACTTGTATTTTTAAAACGTTAAAGAAGAATTATGTGCCAGTGCAAAAACTGAAAATAAAATTTTATAACACAGTTGAGATGCACGTTGGCGAATATGACAGCAAACGCAATGCTGGATACAGAATTATGTAGCTGTGTCTCCTAAGGGCGTGAAGAGATTAGATGGCATTCATTAAAGATTAAAAAAGATGGCCGTCAGAGGGAACGGAGATTAAACCATGTAACTTTTCAAAGACTCCGAGTTACTTTGGCCTCATGATTTTAATTGCACGCGGAAATGAGAAACGAAGAAGAATTGAACAAAGCAGGCGGTATTGTAACTCATTGAATGTGCTGTGAAAAATACTTTTATTTATCGTACGCTTAAGTTGAAAAGAATAATCGACTAAGTAAATAAGCGGAAAAGAACTAATAAATTTTAACAAAGAAACACAAAGTGTAAAGCGCATATTATATAAACATAAAAAGAAAGATTTTAGCTCATTTCTTAAAAATATCAATAATATTACTAATAATCTGTAATAGCTAATTAATTTTATTAATGCATTATTATATACTTAATGTATTAAAAGATATAATCGTTATTAGAGACAGTTTGTTATAATTAATTTACTCATTATTATTGCAATGTATTTGTCAATATTAATAGAAATACGAGTATCATAAATATTAAAAAAAAATAAATAAATAATACATATACATAGAATCTTAAGAGTAATGTAGTGATATATTGTAATAAAAGATTAATTATTTTTAAATGCAACAAAAATTCTGTATATCTATTATAATTAACAAGATTAATAACATAAGCATTTTTTTGTAAATATTATTGTGTACTGTGTTAAATATCATGTTTTGGTGAAATATTAAGTTTCATCGGATTACATATCGAGCCAATTCCAACTTGCGGCAAACAATTCATAATATCTTCTACAGCATCATCCCTCTTACACCAAGCATTCATTCAAATAATAGCGAGTTGCCGCGTCATAAACTCTTGCCGCGATGCGTTTTCGTTACATCTCGTTGTATTTCGCCGTTCATTATTGAACGCCTGCTCGCGTAAACACGAAAATTTCCTCTACACACGTACACACAAAATTGCTTTCCGCAAAAAGATCGATCCGAAAATTGGTCATCCGCAGTGACAATTTGACTCTTTTATTTTGACGAAAACATTATAATTAAGCTTTTCGCTAAAAGAAGAAAAAATATTGATTCTTGCTTGCTAAAAACACAGATAATAATGTCGGGCCGATGATACAAAAGAATTGGAAATAAGTAGGAAACGTCGAAAGGTCTTTAATGGCGATTGCCTAGTTGAAGAAACGGTTGCATGAATGAGCTCGGTCGAGCCAAATGAATTCAACAGATGAGTCGAACGAGAACGATAAACGTTATTGCTAGACGCAAAGAAACACAAACGTGTGTGGATACTTCAGAGATGAAAATAGGCGACAATGAAGAAGAAGAAAGAGAAAGACGGGCACGTTCCCTCACGATACCAGCTCGTCAAAGTGCCAAATCCCCACGGATGGAGAAACTAAAGTCCCATGTACGCTGCGAATAGAGTCGATCAATGAGAACAACGCGTCGCGTTCGTCGACGACTTTGTGTTGTCGACGACGTGATCGAATCTTCTCCGAAGCGTCCCTTCCTGCTTTCACGTTCCCACGAAATCGGCTGTCTTCTCGCAACAGTGACGGAAGACAACCCCTCTCTCTCTCTCTCTCTCGACTTGCATATCCGCAGACTACCTGCGACTTTGCCCAAGTTACACAACTCCTACGTCAACAATACATACACATCGACTCTGTGGCGATGTCGGCGTTGATATATCCACTTAAATTCAATATTCTCTCGAAATGTATTGCCGCAAAATTCTAAATTTTTTATAAATAAATTAATAACTATCTCATAGAAAAATCGTTAAGATAATGATTTAATAATAAATATATACTTGTATTTTTAATTCAATTCAAGTTAGTAATTTCAAATCACAGCCATTCTCTCACAGAATTTAACATACATAATATTTTAAGATGTTATTATCGATACATAAAAATAACTAGTAAAAATGTTATTCCTAAATGCATTAAATTAATTGTTTCATATAAATTGAACAGCAAATGTCATAAAATCATAGATAAGCTAATCAATTAGCAATCGTGAAAATATAATCGTTATTCTTCAAGATGATATCTACTATCGAAGAACATCTCTCAAATGACGCCAAAGAAATCTTGCAATTTTAGATAAAAACTAAACAGTAAAAAGACAGTGGAAATTTTCAAATCATGTTTCTCGCAGCTAATGTAGAACCGATGTTGAGTTCTGAGAGTAATGCGTTTCATGTCTTGCGATCGTGCCATTAAGTCATATCATTCAACGATTCGTCACGAAACGCTTCAAGATATGAAGACACTGTACGCTGAAAGGCTTTTTTATTGGGGTTTGTTAGTCCAAAATAACTAAATACGCTGTGCCTCTCATCTCGTAACCATTATTTCCGTTGTGTAGTTTCTTCATTCTCGTCTTCCAATACTATAGCACGTTATCCTTTTCTCGAGAACGAGACCCACCTCTCGACCCACGTGAAATCGACTTCGTTATACCGCCTTAGACGGTGAAGAACGCTGTGTACGAAACGTAATTCCCTGAGAAAATGGAGGAGAAAAGTGCCGAAAACGAGACGAGAGACACGCCGAGACTGCGGTATTTACGTGTATCTTACATATATATCTCGTCTTCGACAATACGGTTTAACAATTTAAGTACTTCGCACTTAAAACTCGTGCCGCACTCATGAATATCGGTCGGTACAACTAAGGGGAATGCAAATTGTTAGGTAAAAGACAATTTTCAGACAGCTTTCATTCGTTGCGTTTTACATCAAGCAAAGAGAGTGGCTTTGAAAAATTCCCGTCAAAAAAACTCCGCATCGAATTATACAAGAATATTCAGCTTAGTAAAGATTACACGCTTATGCACTACTTTTATATTACATTTAGTTTCAAACATTCAATATTTAAAAAAACCGTAACGACAAATGTATCGTATAACTCATGCTGTGAGTAATAATACATACGCTAATTTTTTACTTTCTTATCTAGATTAATTTTATGACTTTGCGTAAGTCATGATGCGTTACTTATGTATATAATGCAATACACATATTACTTGGACAAACTTGTCTATTGTTAAATAATTTTTGTCATTTGTATTATAGAATAGATTAAAACTTAGTATTATAAAATTTATAATTTAATATTATTACTAAAATATTCGCGTATTAATTCGAAATCGTTATAATTATTAATTTGTAAGGTTAATCCAAATTATAAAATCTATTCAAAATTCAACAATTTATAAGCGGATATATTATTAATATGTATAATGATCAATTTATATATTTATTATGAAAATAAAATTTATTATATGGGTGTGTGATATATATACAATACATAAATTATAATTATCAAGCAAATTAATCCAGTAAGAGATAATACTTATACGAAACTAAAAATGTGTGCATATTTTAATATATGAAAAGTCATATATTATAATGAAAAAATTTATTTTTAGATAAAATATGAAAATTATACAAAAATTAGTATAATTTTCGTAATATAAATATAATTAATAATAAAATAAATGAGCTGTTTAAATAAGTATCTCAAATAAACATCATAAATTTACGTGTTAGTGTATGAAGATTTATGGCGCGATTAAAATGTATATGAAATGCATCTGAATGGTAAAATGCATACTTATGACAGTTAAATATCGAAATCTGGAATATTGGAATTTTAAAGATAGTTTACGTGTCAGAGAGTGTTGAATCGTAATTACAATTTTAATTGGATTCTACCTGGTGCGAATCACGAGCTAGGTGCTTTCATGAAGAAGAAAGTTAAAGCAAATTCACTGAGCCATGCAGATACAAAATATAACGTACAAGTGCGAAGGGATGACACTCTGTAATATTGGAAATGGTAGAACTTTCGAGTGCTACGTTGACAATCCTTATATATCATTCCATATAGATGGAATATATAAATGAAATAAGAAAAAGTATATCCAATTTTTTTTTTAAATCCAGCCACATCTCTCTTCACTTTACATTTATTTACACCTGACATATTCACTTAACACTTTACTTGTCATCTTATTTTTTACAATTGTACAAAACGCATATATATATATATAATACTAAAAATTCATAATAAAAAATAAATAAATTAAACATAATATATAAATAAATATTGAAATCGTTTAATAAATTTCCACGTTCTAAATTTTTTTGTTATGGCTATTTTTATTCAATACTATTTATAAATATTATTTATAATATAAATAAATTTATTTTCATTTTTCGTATTACATCAAATTAACTAAAGCAGATTAAGAAAGCTATGGAGCCACGTAACACTCACGCGAATTTGGAGTCTTGGAAAAATCACCTTTTGAGAGAAATAACGGTGCAAGCAGTAGATGCACATAGCAGGTTGCTGCACCATTCTTCGCGAGAGAAAAGCTCACTCTCTTGGCTCAGAAGGCTCAGAAGGCTCACCGGGCCATTGTAAGAGCAACGAACCGACCAACCGGGGGTAAAGATGCCAGGCGCCTACTTGCTACTGCGATCCTACCAATCATTTGTGCATTCAAGCAGTTACACGGAAACCCAGTAGTTCTCCCCGTATCAGTCCGCACGACCGATCTAATTCATCCGGGGGCAATCGAGCGACATTATTATTTCGGTGCCATCGCCGGAACATCGGGTCGACGCTTCGAGGAATGTAATCATTGGCGTGAGTGCTCTCTCCTCGGGACGAGAATGCGTGCCATCGGCGAATTTTCGTGCAAGTTGGCGTTTTAGTCTTTTTCGAGCATCACTACGCTGGTTCCGAATTTGAGAAAATTAAGAATTTATAATAAAAAATCTTGAATCTCTTATCAAGAGATAATATAATACAAAAATTGTGTTACATCCTGTATAATAATTTTGTTTCAAGTTCTATGTTTATATTTAAATAAACACGATTCATTTAATTTAGAGACGCAAATTGTTTAATTTTCTTGCTATTATCAATCAAAAGTATCTCTATGAATATCTGGTGTTATATTTGTACTAAATTTAGATTGTATTGCGATGCTATTTTGTTTATGCCAAGTCACAAGCTGCAAAGACGACATTTGAACCGTATCTGACATATGTGCGCGCATAACCAGACTTACATAATGCTAAGACGTGTCGTGTATATAATGCACGCGATGAGAAAGTAAGATGACGAATGAGGCGAGATGAAGAATTATATTGTATAATCTTTCCGCGAGTAATGCATCACGCCGGTATAATTCATCAGCAGCACTTACAAACAATGCACGATGAGATCTCATCGCTTTAATGCTAGAAAACGCAATATTCTTTACTGATTAGTTACTTGTACTAGAAGGTTACTCGAAAGTTCACTATCTGGAAGATATATTAATGTTGATGTATAATCATCAGAAAATTTACAAACAAAATATGATGATACGATTTTTAAATGCTCTATTATCTGAACTGAATAATTAAGAAACGCAAAAAAATATTACTCTAATAAAAAAAGAAATAAGAACATTTATAACTATCTTAATATAAAAATAATTAAAAATAACATTTTTTTAATTGCAATGCATTAACTCTCGCACAGTTCGCAACGATTTTGTTTCAACTCTTTTTAACATTTTGCATCCATTTATTCCCGCTAGCTAACTCTACAGTTTTATTTTTATCGAAACATTTTCCATTTGCTTTCATTTACTTCTCGAGTAATTAAAACCCCGTTCAAACGCATCGATCATACAGTGCCGTTTGCGAGAGATGGCAAACATATCCACAGACGCCGAAGCGTTCCAATGATTCCAAGCGTCCCGATTGCACGCCAAGCGTGTATGAATTAGATCGACGCGAATTCCCAGCTTCATTCCCAGCAACGAATCCTTCGTCTTTCTCCCAATACCACCCTCGCCGTTGGAAAGTGGAGCGGGGACTTTATTTTAATAATTGAACCAACCATCTATCGCATGCGCTCAACTTCTCAGAATCTAGCGCGCCGACTTTACGGCCTCTTCATCGCGAATAAGAGCGGAAGAGAAAAGTCAGCTGGGAAATAATCATGCCTCGTCGATCCTTTCAATCGATTGACTATGTCGTCGCGCAAAGATATTATTGATTAATAGATAAATTTTCGCAAATATTATTGTGAGCGATTATAAAGGACGGGGACTTCGTTACGAAAGTTAAACGTCAAAAATTTAACTGGCTGATGACGCGAAGGCGCAATCATCTTCGTCGCAAGTATTATACTTCGCGTCACCATTATGCGTGGATTTATCTGTAAAATTTGTCAAACTGTCACTTACATCAGTGACTGACGCTGTTTAAAAAGCGCGGCCAAATGGACGTGCGCATTCTCGTCAAGTATGCGTGTTGGCGAGAAAAATTTAGGATATATCTCATTAAAAATAATTAGCGTGCCATTAAAAAAATGCGAGGAGAAAAATTATTCTCGAAACATCGAAATTTTCCGGTCATCGAATTTTACAACAACTTTCCCTTTTTCCTCTCCCCAATCGTCAATTCACAAAATTTTCGCCATATATTCGCCTTTATCATCGCTGGCGTAAAATTTCGTTTGTTTCGAAACGTTTAGTTTGTTCACAATAGCACGGAAAGGGAGAAATATTAATTTATTTGTTATAAAATAATACAAGCTTGAAACAGAGCGTGCTTTTCAATGCGTGCGATCCAGTTACGTCAAGTTTTTTCGTACTTTATTTTGTCTAGAAGCCATTTTATGAAAAATTTGCGTAAAATTTTCTTTTAAGCTATATATGAATAAAATATGTGCTTTACGAATTTAAGAAATTCAAATTTATTTTGATTATATAACGATCGTATATATAAGTAAATATAAGTAACGGAATGCATTGTGCATAATACAATATATACACTTATCCTGTATACTTGTAATAAATAAAAAAATTACGGTATCCGAGTTGATAAATCGTTAAGTGTGATATAAATAACGAGAAATGCTTCTTCTGCTATAAATAATTATGCATGAAACGCATGTGGGTATATCAACAATGCATGCAAGTTTCCGAATCGGCAACTGTTCCGCCATCAAATTTTTTCGTCCTTATAGGATCCTCTCGGTCACTTTGGTGCACCGCAATGTTAGCAACACGCGTCTATCCGTGAATAGGTCAGAGAGAGATTGCACGCACATCTCGTGCAACAATATCAGAATCGTTTAAATCGACGTACAGCGGATTCGAGAGCGAACCGTGCCTTTGCTCGGTATTACAGCCGCATTGTCGAGGCCATGTTTCCAGTGGTCAGCACAGGGATTCGCGGAATATCGTATAATTAACATCCGGCCGTGTCATTAAGCCGCGGCTGGATCGCGTTTTAACCACCGTGAAGCGCTAAAGCGATACTTTACGTTTACGATAGGCGCTGCACGTGTCGCAACATGGAAGTTAACGTTCTAACACATGATATTACACAATCGGCTTACCGGAGTTTAGATAGATATAAACACGTATACACGCTGGTGTATAGCATAGCTGGAACGAAAGAGAGCTCAAAGAGGATTCTATTTATGTATTCACATTTATCTCTTTAAGCTCGCGATATATCGAACACAATGCAATAACGTATCTGACAAATATAAGAGTTTATCCTTTCCAACTTTATATTATATCTCCATAAAATCATATTTCTTTCCAATATTATTTAATTAATTCAATAAGCTCAATATCACCATAAATGTTAATAAATCGTCATAGTAAAAATGTTATTCGATATGATCTTTCTTCTTTTAATAGTTTGACAGAAAATGTTTATATCAAATATCTACAAGTGCCTCTTTTAATTTATTCTTACAAAATATGTATGAGACTCATTCGTATCAAGAAACATTAACTTTATCAAAAATCATTATTTACCTTCTCGAAATATTTTAAAGTTCTTGTAAAGTAAGTACATGATTCATTCATTACATCTATATACTTTTTGCCCTTACATTTACATTTCCACGAGGTAATACTCAAAGGTCGTTCTATCAAATGAAATTACATCATGATCACCCATGAAATCGAGAAAAAGTGGAGAAGGGATAGACGAGGAATCGGTTATTGGTCGCAAAACGTGCAATCTCGAGGTCGGACTGTAAATCTGTCGGAAAGTTTCGAAATTGAAAGCTTATCGATTTTGCGTGGCTGTCCAAGAATTATGTACATCGATAGAATCGGACGCCCTAATGCACGCCCCCGCGGATCGACAAAATAGTCGCCCGCAACTGCTTGTCGCCGCTTATATCCTCGACTGACAAATGGACCGTGGGTCGCGCGAAATGACAAATCGAAACATTCCAGATTCTAGAGGAACACGAGACAAAATTACACGCCGGCCAAAAAGAAATTTCCGAATCTATGGCGTAATATTTTTCCGTTGATCAAAGTAAACAATTAGGTCAGACATGAAATTAAGGTAAAATACAAAAAATTATCCTTAAATCTGTCTTATCATTTCGTGCGTACGTTGTTCCCACGACACAGTTCTCTCTTACGCGAAAACTCGTACGACGAAAATTGCTGCAATTACGCAAAGAAGAAATTTGTACTTTTATGCTAAAATTATTCACCTTATAGTAACGCGATAATTTTTATATAATTCTATATTTACTTTATATGACTGTCTCCGATTGTTTATAGCTGCACACGTATAAGTAAATACGATATATATAAACGACATTTTTGTAGATGCGTTTAAATTTTATACATAATTTCATTTTCTATTTTCAAAACTTGCTATCTCTAAAAATGCACATATTTAGATCATCGGAAAAAAATGTAAAATGCTGCAAAATGGAATTTTTATATTTATCATTCATATATTCATCACACACATATTTCTTATTCACACACAGCTCAGTTTATTCGAAAAATACAGTATGCTGAATTTGTTTTATTTTAACATGCAGAAAATATAATTATATCAATTTTTTTAACGATAAATGTTGGAGATAAAGGATATATTTTTATAACATATGTTATCGATAAAAACTTGCATTTAAAAAGGCGATAAAGATCTACAAATTAAAATTAAATGTTGCAAAACGATGCAAATTTCAAGAAAATTTCAAGTATTTTTCTAAGACTATTTTCAAAGAACAATTTCTAAAAATTTTGCATAATGAGAATAGTGTCTGCAGAATATTTTATTACATAAGTTATTCCTGAGAATTGTGTTATTTGAGAAGGTTTGCATTCCAAATTACATGGATATATGCAAAACAACTGTTACAAAACTAATTAAAGTATCTACAATTTTCCCAATCTCCAGTGTCTCGAAAATTACACATTCTGTTAATAAGCGTTGCATGTGCTGGTACACTTTGAAAACGAACTCTATCCATGCTTATAATCTGTTTTTATCGGCTTTACTAATACACGATTTCTCAATCGCAATATATAATACATTAAGTAGTATTACATATTGTGTATTTATAGTATGCGTAACTGCGTTTATTTATTAATTGCTGTTATTGATTATATCAAATCTAAATTTCTTGGCATTATTCTAAATTTATAATGTATACATAAATTTTTCATACAATTAAATCTAGTCATTTGCCTACCGGCAATTCAGTCATTAGTCCGGCTTTTCCGCTTTTCCGGCAAAGTTCGTTTCCGTCATCACATAAATATCATTCTTGAGCCTCTGGCTCTTGACGACGCGTTTAAAAATAAAACGCAGAATCCTTCCCTCTTGTCATCGTAATTTCTTGCTATGCATAAAACCTTCGTTCGCCGGAACGCCAGCTTTTGTCGTTGAGCCCTCCGCTTTTATTTCGGCGCAATGAATCTTGGTTATAGGCCTAGGGTTAAAGGGGTGAGGCCGAGGTGTCGAGAATCACGGTGATCGCCGTCGCGGTAAGCCACGTGTACCGAGAAGAGCTCGCGTCGCGGAGAAGGAAAATTGGAGATCAGCGACATAGGAACGACTTGCGAGAGAGCAATCGAGGGGGAGAGGAGAGAAAGAAAGGGGAGAGGTAGCCTCAAAATGTGTCCCTCTCGGCTTCCGCTCGGATAGAGTCTCGGAACTCGGCAAGTAAGGTAGGTGGCCGAAGTAACTTATCGCCTAATAAATTCCAGCCATTAGACTGCCGGGGAGTAATGGATGTACCATTTACACCCTCTAGTACGCTTCGCAATGGGTAGGATAGGCAGGTGGATGAGGAAAGATGGAAGGAAGGAAGGAAAGACGGGTTGAGGGAGGGGATCTGCTACTGTGTGGAAGCGAGATGTGTTGTTCGTAAACGAAAATCCATGATATCGATTTAAAGTTTGGCGTTACTCGAGCGTTACTCACCAAAGACTCGATTAAAACTGCTTAATCCCTCGTGTCATCGAGTCAAATCGGAGACGACGGCGGAGTTAAGAAACGCGCATGTTCATTCGCAAGATATAATCGGCGATTCGCAGATATTTTCGGAAATATTCGAAAATATAAGGGTAAAGGCCAATTGTGTACTATCATCCATCCAAAAACTTGATTCGTACACAGAAATGAGCAAATAAACCGAATCGCTCGCAATACGACGAAAATAAGAGTCTATTGCTTACTCGAATAGCACCGGCAGAAAATATCATCTTGACCTTATCAAGTTTGAATGACACTCGTCAATATCGCTATGTCCCGATCATCCCCGCAACTATAGAAGACTCTTCAAAAAGTTACGCTACGGACGATCTTTGCAAAGTATAATATAGATAAAAAGTTCTTAGCTAATGATGCGACCTCTTCTAAATCCGGGTTAAGGAGTAAAAAATGAAAAGTATAGGCGAATGCTCATTTTTTTCAGCTGTAAAGTTCGCGAATGATTTAGTCGAAACAAATGTTTGCAAATTTTCAAATGGATTGGGATGATTGCTAATCGTTGTGTTTAATATGAATAAAGTGCTGAAAATATATACCTTAAATTCATATCTTAATATATATTAATCTGTTGTTATTATGTAGGCTTAAATTCAAAATGGTTGATTATTAAATTCTCTCTTTTCCTTTCCTTTTCTCTCTTTCTCCCTTTCTCTCACTAAGAAAATATAATGCACTATGAGAGGATTATGCAATTTTATTCAGCTCTCAAATGAAATAATTATATAAATCAATATAGTTCATTAAAATGGTATCATTAAAATAATGCAAACGCTACAGCTTACAGGACAATTTGAATAATTTGCGTTATAACGATACTATGCAATTAGCTTGATTAAAACAAAGTTCTTTTGAAGAGACGATTCTCTGGATGAGACATTATCGAATAATAGAAATATAATAATGACCGTAGAACACTTTGACAGAAGCCGCGTTATTCCGTATTTGCAAATGAGCATTTAATAGTCGGTAGATAATCGCGGATGACGGTAAACGCATGATGACGAATGACAATTTTCTCACGATCAAATAACGTGTGCACACCCGACTTACTAACGCGTTTAAAATAATTTAAAATAAAATGACTAGGAAACGGAACAGTAGAAAGGCTAAAGGAGAAAGAAATTTTCAACGATAAGCGTTCCCACGCACACGAAGCGTTTTACGGTCTTTTCTATGGACTCTGCTTTTATGGGACTCTGGATCCTTCGAAATGATCATAGAACGGAATTCCTGTAATATTCAGCGGCATGAAAATTCAACTTACATATACTCATTTTATAAAATATCTTCTTTGTGATATATAATATATTTAAAAAAAAAACAGACTGCTTAAAAGTCTCTTTAATATAACAATAATTATTTTAAAAATTTTCCTTTTTTTATGTATCGTATATAAAATAAATATCGAAATCTGCTACTTCTAGAAAAATTGTATATGTGATCCAAGCTTCTAATATATATTTCTATGAATATATAACTGCATATATATAATAGTGTGATAGTTATTTGATCGAATAGCGGTCTATATGTCAAGTTCACATCGAGTCATATTAACCGCAGTCATGTTTTATTGTATCACATGCCATTGATGGGCATTCCATCAATCTGTCCAAACAACAAATATCCAACAATCATTCATTCATAACGACTAAAATAAAACATACGCGAGTTTCCCATGAAATCCTATTGTCGTGTTTCGATAATTTTTGAAACATTTTATGTGGCTGATTGCTATTTTATATACATATAAATGAATAAATGCAATAATTGGTCGTCGAAATTGTATATTGAAAAAAATAAACTAAATTAATTTATTAAAACAATGTTTTAATGTTTTTAAACTATCTCTTCGTATCGATAAAAGTTTAAGGTTTAAACTATACATAAAATTAATATTGTATATTAATATATATTAATTTTGTTTGAAAAAGGCCTTTTATGACAATATCTTGATCATCGATATCCATGCAATCCATTATCGCGACATTTAATTAACTCTAGTGCTGTATGACAAATACAAATAGCAACTACATTGTAGTTGATTTCGAAGAACCAGCAACTACTGTACTGACAATGAATACAATATATTGTAGTTAGAACGCACTGCTGGTAGGTTCGACTGTTCGATTGTTTATTTGCACTACTACAGGTCCACCATAATACAGAATCAAAGCACCGCAAGCGATACTTTAAAAATTGTCTCGGTACACGTGTAGAGACGACCCACGTTAGGTTCTTTGCACTCTTCTCGCAATATCTTCTCGTCTTACGTGCCAATAGCTGAATTCGTATGTAAATGTGCAGTCATCGGGTTATATACGCACTTACATGCACATGTACGTTGGGGATACGTATATGTATACCGAGCCGGATTTTACAGCACAGGTTTTACGATTATATTTATTACACTGCGATTCTCTACGGGTTTTCCCGCTTTCCATAGGAGCGATTCCGACATAAGTAGTCGATAAAGCAATTCTCAATGAGCGCGAAAAACCATGCACGCTGTATCTGGGTCTACCACGACTATGCCTACCATGACAGCGCGATTGGAAACGTGGCAAGTAATTAATTCCATTATGTCTCATCGCGACGACGACAACGACAGCGGTAAGCCTCCTCTTCCCAATTTGTCACGCGCAACATTAAGGAGAACGTCGCGTCGCGTCGCGACGCGCCCGTCCTACAGACTCGTATCGCAAATCGTATCAGTATCGATCGATCGCCGCGGATCTCGACCGTCGTTTGTGCTTCCCGTAACATTCCGCACGGGTTTCTACACGGCCCGTGGGGGTCCTTCGGGCTGTATAGCTCGGTGTTCGCTATACTTGGAAAGGCCGAGCGAGCTATCTCCTTGACGTCGCGATGCAACATCACGTTTCCTTTGTACACGCCCGATGCCGAGCACCCGAACAACAATAGTCTACGCGGCGAGTATCTAAATTGTCACTTTGTACGTGACCGCGAACTAGACATGTAGTAAAAAGTAATCGCTGCCGTTCACCGTTTACACGTAGACGGATAGTTTATCTGCGAAATGCTCGAGAAAATTATATCGTTTGATTTTATAGTTTAAATGTATAGAATCCATTTTTCTTTTTTCGAACAAAAAATATACTATATATTACTAATTATCATTATTCGTTTGCTATTTTTTCTGAAAAAGAACTATACGAAATAAATGAATAATAAATATCTATTGTTCATTTATGGTATATCTACCATATCCCGGATCTCTTTATAAATTTAGCCTGTTCACAAAAAGCAATACTTTTTTATAAAATGTTGATTTACAAAGGTATGGTATTTTTTACAAAAAGTTAAATTGTTTTGTGAGAAGATCAATTTTATAATATTAATAAAAAAAAAAAGATAGAAAATATCATTATGTCAATTTTCTGCGATACTCGAAATATTGCTAAAAATATGTAAAATTCTTGTTTAATAAATTTATTTGTCAATAAAGAGAGAAATTAATTGCTACGTTTTCCATTTCCTTGTCACATCCGCTTTTCAGCTATATGATATTCAAATCTAAATGCTATATCAGTGTATAAAATTCGATTTAGACTTTATCACTGTTGTGGATAGAAGCGGCACGGTAATTCGCTGCCAAGTATCTCGCAGTAGTAGTAGTTTGGCTGATACAACGGTAATTTCGTAATTTGTACGCCTCTCGTGTGAGCCGCGCGCGTGTTCGCTTCGAAAATCAAGGGAAACCACCAGGGATCACCTGTGTGTCCCAGTTTCTATTCTCTCGGTCCGGTAAGCTCTCCCAGGCTCTGCCGCAGAGTTCCTGAAAGCGCTAGCACCTCCAAGACTCGCCGTCCCTTCGAGCTGGATAAGTGGGTATTAGGTGAGTCGAGGGGCGAACAATAACGCGGATCGGTTAACTTAATAATGGACATTAGGGCGTTATACAAGGGGACGGGAAGAGACGAGGTTGAAACTTGTCTGTCGTGATGTGGATGATTTGCTTCGAAGATTTTCACGAAAGCACTTCGAGAAGTCGAGCTTCCTCGAGACCGCGAGGACCAAACGGCTCCCGCAGGTATAATAAAATACTTGTGACTATCTTCAAATTTGCTAATTCGCATGACAAAGAGCTGCTATTTTATCTTATACACAAGAATTACTTGAATAATAAATGAGTGATTGCTAAAAGCTGAGAGTTATAACGATATCAAGTTTTATATCTTGCAATTTTATTATTTATATATAAATCGATCATACTAATCGGATTATTCGGAAAATAAATATTTCTCATAAATATATCTCTATTAGATAATTGAATGGATACTTTGTAATACATTTAAAATTTGATTGAACGTTTATTTAATTAAATTCTTACGAATGCCTTATTACTTTGTCGTAACCAGTAATATATTTTCACAAACAGAATATTATTTTATTGAACATTGCGTCAAATACTCATAGAGTTTTGAATCAATCCATTGAGTGAGAACCATCTTAGTGTACTCGGTGATGTGACCTAGTGATTACTAGGTCATTCGACGAAAATTTGCCAAAATGTCATTATAATTCCAACGCATACACATTGTCTTGCGTTACGATGAGTAATTATCTCTAACACACTCATCCTTTAATCAACAATTTTCTTTCTTGACAATTTTTATGCATAGAATTGGAAAACACTGACCAGAAGCTTTTTCTCAACAAGATTTTCTCTTTGAACATAAAATTTAAGATATTTTAATAGTTGGCATACTTTCAAAAATGTATAATTAATTATATTAAATTTTGAATAGGTAATCTTTTTTTAAACTTGATAAAGAACAAAAATATCAATACTATACTTGTATAAGAGTAAGTGTCAGCATCTCCTTTAGCAACGGTCCTTTTTGCACCGACGTAGGCGAGGAGAGAAAAATTTTTCTATATTTTCTAATATATTTCACTCTGTAATTATACACACGCGTGTAAGACGAGCCGAAGAATTAAGTTATTATGCGTGAATAGTATATGTATAATTGTTGCACGATGAAGAAGATCGGTTTACATATAGCAAGCGGCGAGATATTAGCGGGATATGTCGATCTCTTCGTACGCGATTCACGAGATAAAACCAGCATAATTAACACAACGACGGCGTGTCGATGATAACGCAATCCGCGGTACTCATTGACGGAGCGTAACGGCTCGGTCGGTGGAAGGAACGCAATCAGCTTAATTCAAGTTTCATTAATGTAATGCGTATGCGAGACCACCACATCGGGCCTCATATAATGAGGTAAGTGCACGTTGTAGCAGTCACGCGACACACGTCGCCTCGGTGTCCGTTGTACATTTGGTCGCGTGACAGTCCCTGATAAACCGGAAGTCGGGGTTTCAGACGGCGAGCTGCTTTGCATGCTGGCGATAACGCTTTTTGCCCATTAACGTGATTAAACGTCGCGCAAGATTACCGCACGATCTTTTTCAAACATGAGAGCCCGACGTTCGCCGAGGGACGATGAAGTCGCTCCCCCGTCGACACGTTGCGTAGAACGTCGAATTAATGACAGGAGAAATATATATTCCTTTGTGCCGGGACGTTAAAAGGTTCACGTCACACACCCTGTTTAATTACAGTACGCATCATCGCGCGCTCCCCGGGTACGTGACATACACTTTGATTTCAATCTGTGACTTTGCATTATAATAACATTTTTAAGATTGCCTCGTGTAATTTGGTTGTATCTGATAATTAATATAATCGTCTAGTCGCGTTATAATTTTACTTTGATTATTAAAATTTTATAAGTATAAAAAAAATGATGAAAGCATAAAAAGCAAAAAATAAAAAAAGTGTATACCTGAATATATATCTGAAATTTCATTGGTCTTCTATAAATCATATTTAATATATAATATATTGTATAAAATTAATACTTAAGGAATACTATCAGCGGATTATATCATATAATTGCAGAAACTAATAAAGATACGTGTCCTAAAAACGTCTATTAAATTCATTAATATACACATATTTATTAATAATATATATGTATTCAGAATATAATATATATACAGGAAATGATATTACTATTTGCTAGAATAAAACTAGCTTATTAATGCATGTAGTATAATATACAGTATTATATGGAAATTACAGTAGCGTGTATATCGTTACCGCGAAATGATATTTTATTGTAGTTATCAAAATAATACATATCTGCATGATATATACGATTAGTATCCGCACGTGAGCTTTTAGTGCAGCAATAAAATATCAAATTTGCGTGAAATATATGTAGCAAATACCCTAGTATCGACGTAAATATATAAAAATAATGCCGTATCTCATGCGTCAAGTCAATAATAAATATATATGTATTACATCAAAAACAAATTAGATTTAGAGTACAAAATATGAATGCAAAGAATGGAATACGCCTCGCGTAGATACAATAGAATATCCATCTTGCAAACCATTTTTTTTCAGAAATTTACGTTATCTCAGAGAATCAGACGACAAACTGACGAAGCACGCAGGGGCGTGCCAGATTATAGGTCTATAAATAATCCGATATACTTTGATAATAACGTCGATGCGTGTCCGAAACCACCCAGTTAAATTATGCCTTAGGATGTACATTCTCTGACAACTACGCTTATCTAACTTAAAATTGATGAACGAGACCTTACGTTACCCTTCAATAAATCCCACGAGTTTCTGGAAATTTCAGATTATCAAGAGTTCTTTTACTTCTCACATTGCTCGGAACGCATCGCCGAGATATGGATAAAATTAGAGTTGACGTACTGTGAAAGTACGTCTCATAAAGTTTGATATTAATCGATTTTCTAACAATCCTTAATATATAATGTGTAATATAACGATCATCTTCATCTCTATTGTCTCTGTACGATCTCTTCCGTCAATGTTCGCACACCGACAAAAAGGGATGTCGACCGCGTGATAGGCTTAGAAGCTGACCGTTCGCGATAACCACATCCCCATGCACTGGCCCTTGCAAAGTCGCCCTAGCATTTCACACCAGAAATTTCATTTCCTGGATATATCTCCGGAGACAGATCGATCGTTCCGGAAATCCCCGTACAAGCTACGAGAGATTCACTTTGACACGTCTAGGAGGATCGGTGTGGACCGCGCCAACTTTTATCCCTTTCCTTATAACCACCCACGATTTTAATCTCCTTTTCATCACGTATTATTCTCGAAATGGCGGTAGCCCAAAAGATATGAAACGCTGCTCAAAATGCAATCTTTATTAAACGAATTGTCTGAAAAGTTCTTTAATATATGTATAATATAATGTACGTGTATGACAAATATAAAAAATTCATAAAAATTTCTAAACAATAGTTTCGGAAACGAAGGAAACGAGTATTATTTTCTTTGTAATATAAAATTATGTTCTCTTTTGCACATTGTAGATAATATTTTTATAAATAACATTTATAGATCTTTCGCGTATGAATTTTTAGATATAAAATGACTGCATCTATATGGTAATTATACAATAGAGATAACAAAATTTCTTTTACTTCTTTTTACGTATCAATTTTTTCGAAAAATTTAAAAATATGGTTTAGCATAATAGTAGCTTGCTGACGATACAGGACTTTATCAAAACTAAATTCACGAAATTCTCACGCCACTGCCATTGTTCCCTGCAAGTCGGTCGACAGAGGGACTCCCTTGAGTATCCTTTCCACTCTTCCGCCATTTCAACTCTCAGTGGATGTTTGTGGTTTGTTAGAAAGACGTAACAAATAAGGTAATCTTCCACACATATAGTCGGCTTGCTGACGCCGAGTGCCGCGTTGACTCTAAAATAGCGCAGAAACACACACCTTCTTTTCCGTTTTGTTCTTCTTTCGTTCGTGTGAAAGAGCGAGAAAGAGTGAGAAAGAGCCTCGAGAAAAAGGGAAAGATCTTGCAAGCAGAGAAAGGCTTCCGAGACTATCTTTATTGTAGTGTATTGGTACACGTACGTATAGTATATATTGTACACGTGCGCAGAATGACATAGATATATATGCAGACGAGCTTATACGGATGGAAAAAAATAGAACACATGACATAGTGACTGAAGGATGGCACTATAGTTGAATGAAGGTGTAATTTTCGAGATTACTCATATGATAGTGTATATAATTTATGTCATATAGTATATATATAAAATTACATAAAATTTAGAATATAAAATATATAATTTATAATAAAAAATCAAATTAATTGAAAACATTCATACTATACATATAAATCGTGATGAAAATTATTAATATGTAATTATAAAATTATGTACAATATTATTATATATAATTTTCTTGACTTTATAACTTTTCCTAAAATTAAATTTTATTTTGTGGCCTTAAATTGTAATCTTAAATTTTAATATTCTAGTAGTCCTAGAGTATTCCTATAATTGCAATAGTAATCTTAATAGCACTGATATCTCTAATTGTAGTAATTAAATAGTAATTGTCTTAGCTATAGAATTCCTAATATTCTTAATATAATATTTCTAACAATCTTAATACCCCTAATAACCCTAGACATCCTACTTGGCTAAATTAATGAAAATCCGTGATTACATAAGATTTAGAGAATATTCCCCAATGACGATTTAATTTGCGAATATACCAGTTTTTTTATCTCTATTACCAATTACTCTTATGTAAATATGCAAAAAGAGAAGTGTGTTTTATCTTTATGCGTATCTTGTATGCATTTTTATTAATATTGGCCACTTATCTTACATAGCTTAAGTTATTTATTCTTTTGATGTCAAATTTTATATTTGATATTGAATTTTATATTTCATAATGCCCGCAGAACAATATATATTGTATAATAATCTTAATAGCACTGATATCTCTAATTGTGGGCATACAAATTCGCCATTGTAATTGATATAAAAAGGCAAACACAACGAAAAAGATACTGGATTAGAAATTACTATCAAAACCTGAGCGAGACTTGTCTTCACACCTCAGAAACTTCCTTGAACTACAAAAATCGCCTGCGTAGCTTTCTCGTTTCGCTTTTATTCGCCGAAAGTCGGAGAAACACTTAAATATTTATAACTCTGAAATGCAAACGGTTGCGATTCGTATAAATGTCATTCGTATCCGCGACAGTGTTTTCTATTTTGTCTACCATTAAAATATTACGAATTGCGCGCCATTTATATCTAATAATTTTTTTATGATATTCTTTAAAGTATTGATAAACTTATGGCGGCTTAATCTGCGAATAAAGTGATTATTGCCCAATAATAATTTATAATTAATGTTTTCTAATTAATCGCGTATATATAAATTTTTTCATATATGAAAATCTTTTATTCTTTTATGCAGATTGTTCAAAAGAATCAATTTAAATAAATTTAACTGATATGAATAGTTCCATTAAAAAAGAAGTGCAATTACATCTTTTCGATGCATTATTGCGCTTAAGAAAAAAATAAGATTATAGAAATGATTATTTGCACGGTTGCTCTGAATCATTTTGTATATATGGATATAGAAAAAGAGCGCATACAATACAGTGGCCGAAAAATGAAACTGTGGAGGCGAATTTCGTGACTGTCTTTTTGATAGTGTGCATATACGCATAATATCTGTAATATATGTACATGTAATTACATAGGAATATGTGTGGGAACATGTAGAGACATTGATAAAGCTCGGGCGCAAAAATAATGGCTGAAAAATAGAATGTGTTGTGGGAAAGAGAGAAGATATACGAGAAACATGAAGAAGGGGTGGAAACGAAAAGATGTGAAAAGAGATGAAGGACAAAACTTGCAAGAGAGAGCAAAGAGAAATGGCGAATTTAAGCATGCAGAATGCCGACGACTTTACGTGGCGGGAAAGCGCAAAATATTGAATGTCCCTATTGTGGATTTCTTCATTACCGGATCGTGTATACGTTAAACTATAAGTGGAATTATTTATGCAACAAGATATGTGTGCGCATTTTATCAGGCTCGAATAATTCTTCATGAGTAAGCTACGTGTGCGCTCGGAAGGAAAGAAATTATTTTTATTAGACAAAGAAAATATATATTCGGTTATAAAATAAATAATATTTTCTTTATGAATTTTCGCTGTAATTCCGCTGTTTAAACACACATATAAGTTTAGAAATTTCAATTTATATACTTTCTTTTCTATTTCTCTTTATCTCCAAGAGTGAGATATATAGATATTATATTTCTAGCAGATATGACTCTGTATATTTGTCAATTTAATCCAGAGCAATTGCTTCGTGATAGGCAAACTTACAAATTAAACAGAAGAGCGACTACCCACATATGGACAGAGTGAATGCATACTTATGTTAACTCGAAAACAATGTTTTGATGAGATTCATCAAAACTAGGCAAAAATGTACTTTATGACGTATTTATTCGCAGCCTTATTGTCAAACAGCCAATTATTTCCATTCTTTGTTTTTTAATTAGCATATCGTCGGGATTGGATGAGCACTGACAGGATGAATTCGTGCAAATATATTCTCCAGTTACAAGAATTCACAAATTATAAACAAAACTGTTTTCTTTAAAATTAAAATCAAATATTAATACGTAAGCATACAAAAATATGTATGGGAATCAAAATTTTTAAATTTTCGTGTTAACTTTTTTTTGGAAAATAATATTAAATGAGCTAGAAATATATTCAAATATATTTTAAATATATAAAATAATATTCTAATATGTAATATATATATATATATATATATATTTCTATTTAATAATTATATAATAATTCTATTAAATGTATTATTTGTGTAAAATAAAATAATTTAATAAAACAATTATACTTTATAAATTTTATATATCCTTTTGCATAGAGCAAGTAAATTTAATAATTACACATTGGTGCTTGTATATAAAAACTTTTAGTAATTCTTATTATTAAAAAAGAGCTTTATAATCAAAGTAAAATATATGTCCAGATTTTGATAAATTTGTCAGATTTATGGAATTATTATCGGAAAAGATAGATTTTTGAATATTATTTCTTTGAGTAATTTAACAAACAGTTTCGAGTTTGATAGACATTTCTTAAAATGCCTCATCAAAGCTCAACGAAGATATTGAGTTACAGGCTGCCGCACCGGAGAAAGTAATTTCATCGTTTGCTCTTAAATTAATTACAGAACTGAAATTTTCGCGAAACCTTTGAACCCATTCGTTAACCCACTCGTTGAGTCCCGAGTAAACACTAGCTTTTAAATAACGAAAAAAAAATCTTGAAACCTGAAAGGTTGAAACATCAATATCATTTCAGTTAGTGCTTTCTAAAATAAAATTTATATTACATGTTCTACGAAATAAAAAAATTATTACATATTTTAGCCGGATTGTTAATATTAATATTAAAATGCATCGTTAATTATTTTTATTTCTACTTGTCTCAATAAATGCAAAAAGTGCAATATGAAAAATATATATTTTAATATCTATCTATAAGCTATATTGAAATTTAATTACATCAAAGAACAAATTACTGTCAAGCATTCGAATATTAATGTGGCCGCGTTAAGTTCTAGCGTACAGCATTATCGAACAATAATGTCAACATCTCTGCGACACTTTCAGTCACGCAAATTAACAGCGTTAAACCTGATTTATGCGGAAACAATAATTCACAAATCCGCGGAATTAGTCCTCAAAATGCAAACGACGATATATCTGCATATAATCACAGAAATTTACTGAAATTCTCCCGTATGCATCACGTGCATACGAGAGAACTATACATATATGTATATTTCCCTATGTGCGTACACTTTTACTTACACGATCTACACAACTAGAAGTTATTGGTCGCTCACGAAAGATAACCACACGTTCAGCGGTTCGAATCTCACACTATTCTCGTAACAACGATTATTTCGTTACGCCTCCGCGCTCCGTAAACAGTCGCGGCTCGTTAGAAATCCGCAGTTAAAGCACGCTACGTGCGAATTTCCTCGCTAAAGTGAGAACACGACGAAGGGAGGTGTGGAAGTATCCCCAAGTGTGTAACGCTATCCCTCTTAAACTAATGTGTCTATACGTAGGTCGAGTGCCAGACGAGTCTTGGTTATCATCCTTTACTAAGAAGGGTCGACGCAGCGTCTGCGGTATCACGGCTTTAAGCGGAAACCTCGGATTTCGACAATGACTCCATCAAACATAGTGTTACCTGGGGACCAAAGTTGAGAACGGGGCATAAACTTTGAGCAACTCTACATTTACATGTGAACTATTTTATTTCTTCTGAAGGGATACTGAAGGAATCCGATGCCTTCCAAATTGAATTAAATGGATTTTTATTGCAAGAGTAATATATTAAAAAATAATTTAAAAAAAGTACGTTTTATTTTGTTTTACTACATACAAGTTGAACTATATAATATTTCTCTTATAATTTATCACTAAAATTAGAAATTCATCTTTACTCCACTTGCAGTAACGCATTTACATTTCTTCACAATTCATATTTATATTTACATATTTTCTCATTTTGTTTCTTATTTTTAAATTAGTATCGCACATTAATATTTATGCTATTAAAAGTAATATATTTATCTCCCAATTTTACATTCGAACTTTTTGACTTGTGCTCGATACTCTTGATGGTGTTAAATATTATTATTACTTGCTGTAAAAATAAATATTAAGGCACATATTTGTTTCTAAAGTAAATAATTGTATTTTCTTTCTTATATTCGCTGTCTAATATTTTTTTCTTCGATAGCTTTAAATAATTTTGTAAACAGATTATTTTACAAATAAAATTTCTTTACAAATAGAATATAAAAAAGTAAACAAGATTTTTCGACAAATAACAAAAGATATTCTTTCAGCGCTATCCATTATAATAAAAGAATACTTTTTAGCAGAAAATATATTTACATGAAAATTTATTATAATACTAATATTCAATAGTAATAAAGATTTTATAAAATTTTACTTGATAGATAAATCGCGCGCAATATATTTTATATTCATACATATTTGCTTGCCCTTCACCCAAAACGCAATTTCAGAGATTCGATAGCTCGAATTTATCGATTCCGCGCTTAGTCATAGATGTGATGCTCAGCAGTAAAAGACGCTATGTGGTTGATGAGAATTTTTATTGAAATTTTGCAAAGCAGCATTCACATCCCTCGAATCAAACCGCGCGCGCGCCTTAATCCAGCACCGAAAAATTGTATTTCCATCTACCATATACCGCATACGGCTCTGTCGGCGCGCTAAACTTCCGAGACTCTCATTTCCATACAAGAATACGAATATACATATTTCACGCGAGAAATTCCAACAACGGCATCGGCAAGCCGATACCGCCGACTGAGTAAATGTATTCAAATGGTCGCATTGACTAAAGACCAAATTCACGGAAAGACTGAAAGCACTGCAATACACTAAAATTTCAACAAACAGAATCTATTGAATAAATGACAACATCTTTCTTAACACGTAAAATATTGCAATAGATAAAAATGATATAAGCTCAAATTAATTGACAACCGATATTATTGAACTATACTGCTATACGTAATTTAAAGACATAATCACGATATATGACATTTATAATAATTGTTTATCTCTTTTATAATTTGAATTATATTTTCTAAAATATAATTAATTATATCATATAATATTCAATCTTTCAATCGTTAAAGCTATATGTTTGTAATATATGATTGAAAATTTCATACGAAACAATCACATAAAGTTTAACAAATTTATATCTAAAAGTTATTTTCGAATATATAACATTAACTTATAACTCTTCTGTTTATCTGTTAATTTTTATAAAAGTAATAATTGTGGTTCTTATGCCTTTATATAGGTTCATTTCTATCTAGACTGCTTTAAACAAGTAATTTTAAAGATCAAATAACAATAATTTTAGTTTAATTATTAACAGATTTTATCTCGTTGCATAAATTGAATCGAAAAATTTATTACGATTTATCGCAAACGTATTCAGAGATATACTTTGCAGCGCATTGGATCTATTTGATCAGCATAAATGTCACATTGATGTTTAGATGTGTAACTTGAACAACAATAGAACCGTAAATTTATCAACAGACATCAGCAACAAACTTTTAAGAAGTCGACAATGTACCAATCGCAGTAAAATCAGGGTCCATTTTCCAAGTGGAAGTTCCGCGATTCACTCCAATTGAAACTACCGTGAAGAACGATTTCGATCAGAAAGTTCAAACTGCTTCTCGGCAGATCGTAGAAACATTGACATCGTTAGGCAATGATTTCCGCGTCTACCATAGCTCGAAAATCGTTAACTCCAAGGAATTTACGAACGGATAGCGCGAACTGATTCGACATAAAGAAACCGACACCCTTCTTCTGTTTCTGACGATGACTTTCACTTCCCCGTGACGGGAGTGCTTCGACAAAAACTTGCACGAAACTTTAGACGACGTCTTAAATCACTCAAATTGTCTATCAGGAAAACGCTTGAACTTAGTTAGAAGCTGCAAAAGCAAAACTTTATAATGTCTGAACGTATCTTGCTTAAATGCATATAAAATCTATAATTAATTTAAAAAAAAAAACTTGCTTGTTATTTCATACATTAATAGCAGGTCGAAAAATTCTTATCTTTATATAAAATGTTACCGCATGTTACCGCATATTAAAAAAATAATGTCTTATCGTGAAAAAAAAAAAAAAAATCTTATCTATCATATTTCTGTTTCCGCTAAGAATTGACACATAATTGCACAATAAAATTTATATTACCTAAAAATATAATGCAAAATGAGATGATGACTTTTAGTTATTATTCTTTTTTCTTAAAATAACATTTTTTTACTATAGAAACTATGATTCATATTAGGCAAGCTGTAATTAGAAAACAGACCACCCCATTCTCCCCTCTCTCCAATAATAAGCAATTCAATTATCAGGGAGTAACTCGCAATGCTTACTTTGTCTCGTCATGATGTAACGTACAATTCAGACAGCTCCCAGAAAGCAAAGAGAAAATATGTCCGCTCTTTCGATTATCTCCGGAAATAATTAGCGCGGTCGATCAGCGAGTCCCCGCTCTCGCTGAGTGAGAAACAAGTAAACCTATAAAAATGCCATTAAGCGGGTGGCGCAAGTGCAACGTTTCGCACACACTGTGACTAAGGGAAAATGAGACGCGGACAAAAAGGGGAAGAGGGAGGATAGATCGCGAAGGAGGATGGAGGAGAACAAGACAGAAGCGTAAGAGAAAGGAAAGGATGAAGAAAATAAGGTCCGTTAATGAATTTCGAAGCTGGAAAGCGCTCTGTTCCCTATATCCTAGAGAGTCTCATTACGTGAGAAGCTTTAAGAATTCCTAGTACTCGTAATTCACTGCAATTCTGGAAGACTGCGAGGTTACTGGAACAGTGGCGTATCCACGACGCCATTAGAATGCTCGTTCACCTCCCAATGTCTTTTCGAGCATGGTGATAATCCACTAATTCAACGGGCAAAGCGACGTCATTTGAGTTCGTTCTTGCTTCATCGGGCGTACGAATTCTCTTCGCGCGTCCAGTTCCTTTCGACGAACGCTTTCGGATAATTTCAAAACGATCAACTTTGTAAGAGTTTGAAGTATCCTTTCCGCGTGGGATGCTGCGGTGCAAGAGCGATTAAGCGGAATTTCGAATTACACGGCGATTATACGACGGTGTTAGCTCGTAGTGACTGACGTGTTAGTATAGAGAGAACGTTAACCATCTCGGGATAATTTATGCAAATATAAATCTTTTCCTGCCCGAGAGAAGAATAATCCGCGTGCCAGAAGAAGTGAGGAATTTCGTTAATAAAAGCTTGGTTTGATTATTCTTCGGGTTTGAAAATTTTCCTCTTTCATATCGAAAATGTGATTACATATCGCGTTCAGACTTGACTGGATATTTCAATTATACTGTTATTAGCAAAATTAATTGGTTATTAAAATTGCATATTATTATATCAATTTTTTGTTGGTTTAAATCAAGAAGATTCGTAAAATTATAAAAATATAAAGGAGACGAGATTTCTTTCTCTCCCTCTTCTAGCTCGTATTTTATATATGTTATATCATATTTATAAATAAAAAAGCTTTTACCATGAGTGTATCTATAAATCGTCCTCGTAAAAAAACGTATCATCCAATTCTTACGCTCGCATAAATCATTAAAGTGTGCTTTGCCTACGGACACATGTAATTGTAAAATAATATTTGAAATTTTTCGACACGCGTATCAAAGTGTGACCGTGAAATAAAGCGATCGCTCGAAAACGAATCGTAAAATTTCGTTTCACGTTTGGCCTGTCGCGGTCTAAACGCCAAAAAGTCTACACGCACACACGCACTAGGGAAACAATACGAAACGTATTGTACTCGAATTGCGTGAATTCCCGTGTGAGCGAACGATAATCGAACATTCGCGAGAGCATCGTAAATGTACCAGGCGCTCATAATAACGAAAAGCACCGATTGTAAGGTAAATATTATTCCAGAATTCTATCAGCGATCTCCTCTATCTTCCCTCCTTCTCTCTATCTACGCGCGAGCAAATGGGAATATTTCTGTGAATATACAATTCAGCTCGCGATCATTGTTGATCATACATGTATGCAGATTGGCGCGTTTATGTATACCCACTCTCTGCTTCATAATTTAATGCACATAAATAAACTGCAATGCTTCACTGACGTCGTACCTCTCCGCGTTAAAATCGCATATCTCTCCCCAGCAGCGTCTGTATGTAAAAAACGAAGCGATCATAAAAACTTTCAAACGTAAAAAAAAATTATATTTTATAAAAAAATCCAATCTTTCTCTTTACATGTGAATTACAATATATAAATATACGGAAATAAAATAATTCGACAACTTATTTTGCAGATTTTAATAATATACTATAATAAGAAAAAAAATAGAAAATATCTAATGCAATAGATGACTCTAATTAAATGAACGAAATATAAATGTAATACGTTGCTAAAATTGGTTCTCAATTTAGGTCAATTGATTAGCTTATAACGTAAGAAACTTGTTGCCACTTTCATGTGCAATGCAGTTACCCGACGACATACGAGAATTTAATAAAGAGAATTACGTGTATATATACATACTCACATAGACACACATAAAGATTTCAGTCGCAATATCCGGCAACGAATTACAACAGATTCAAACATTTCCACCTCAACGGAAAGTAAATAAAGTAGTTTGACTATTTACGTAGCAAACACACTTCTTCTTCCAAAGAATTCTTACCGCTTTCCACAATAGGAAAGGCCATACGATATTCTCTATGTCTTAAGATTCTTTTATTTTTACGATTCTCTCCTTTTCGCTGTCATTTATATGTGAATACGTTAAAGTCGACACAGTTACAATTCCATCGCAAGTCCAATTTTAATCATAAAAGAAGTCCCTCCTAAAGCATATAATAAACATTACGCTTATCTTTCTTTCATTTCCTTTCTTCGTCTTTGCTTTATCTTTTTGCCTCACTTTCATCTGTATCTTCTTCCTGCTCTGCCCCTTCACAAGTAATATCTTAACATCGCGTCTTTCCCGAAAGGAAAAAAGAAAAAAAGGAAAAAACTAACAAAATGTAAAAGTAAGCTGAATATTTAACGAACAAACCCAATAAACACTGTTTTGTAACTTTTACAGAACATTTACAAAACAGCTGTTCGCTGTTGTGGTAACCGTTATGTCCACGATTAAGTAACGTTTAGATGGAAATGTCAGCAACATTATTCTTGTATATCAAACATAATAGATACATGAAATTAAAATGTAATAGATACATAAAATTTATATATGAAATTACATAACTATAACAGAACATAGTAAACACTGTTCTGTAACATTTACATAACATTGACAGAACAGATATGGTAACCATTATGTCAACTTTTAAAACGTAATAGATACATAAAATTTATATATATAAATTACGTAACTGTAACAGAACATAGTAAACACTGTTCTGTAACATTGAGAGAACAGATATGGTAACGATTATGTCAACTTTTAAATGATGTTTAGATGAAAATATCAGCAACATTATGCCTGTATATAATACGTAATAGATACATAAAATTTAGATATAAAATTACGTCATTATAATAGAATTTAGTACACACTGTTCTGTAATATTTATATATTATTTACAGAACACATATTATCTGTTCTAGTAACCATTATGTAATTTACAGGTAACATTTAGATCAAAATGTCACGTATTATATACAGCAACACTATGCTGTATATAATATGTAACAAAATGATAATAACAAATAACAAATATCTAAAATTTAGACATGAAATTAAGTAACTATAATAGAATAGTCTTTTTTCAGTCTAATCATTGATAAATATATATATTAATAATACATATATATTTATCAATGATTAAAATGAAGAAACTATTCTGCTATAGTTGAATATACAGCGCAAAATTATTGATTGGATAAAATTACTAATGGTTGTTTTTTTATTAAAATTAAGAGAATTAACTTATATTATTTATGTTTAGAAAATCGTGTATATATAAAGATATGGATATATATAACAATAAAAACTTGATTTCTTGAACAACTCTTTATTTCCACATATGCTAAATTGTTAAATAAATGAATCTTGTAACAAATTTATGAATAAATCTTTTAACAAATATTATTAATATTTATAAAATTAATTTTTGTTTCAAATTACAATTATAATGATAATTTAAATTATATTACATAATTTTAGATATTTTTTTTAAGAGAAAACTTTAAATATACTAATAGCTAATAATAATTTCAACCTTAAATAACAAATTGCACTTATATTGTATTAATTAATATACTTTACAAACAATTAGAATCACAAAATTAAAAAGAATCAAATTCACGTATTTTTGCAAAAAAAATGTCATATGGTCGTAGAACTGTTTAAAAAAAGCATTTTAAAGAGAAAATGTTAAGTTTTATTACAATTAATAGAATTGATGAAAAAATTGTTCTCTACGTACTCGCCTATTAAAGTTGAAGTTTTTTTCTACAATTACAAAGCTCATTTTAAAGTAGCACCACTTGTAATAAAATCTGTATAAGAAAAATCGTTAGAAAAATCTCCGTTAGAGCATTGGAAAGTTATGTTTTCTAGCTTTAAAATCTGTTTTAAATATCATTCTGTGATAATTTTTTCGAAAAGTATATCAATTTGAATTTCATCCTTTCTACGCCTTTTTACGCCGAAGTACAATAATTTCCTAATTTTGTTGCAAAATATAGTACACTAATAACAATTAATAATATTATAAATTAATTAAATTTAGAAATATTATAAATTATAAATTTATTATAATAGTAATTAATATGATAAATTTAAACTTCACGGTACACTCGAGTATTCGCGATATTATTTTTTGTTTTAACGCTATACATCAATAAGAAATGAGTTTTTTAGGCTTCTCCCCACATGAAAACTATAATTTTTACATCCATAAACTTTTCATAAACACACTTGTCAAAATCTTTGAGATTCATGTATGATTCGTTAATTATAACACATTTGTTAATAATATAAGTGTGTACCGTTAGAATAAATCTAATTTAAACAAAAATGGAAACGCAATTCGATTTTCATTTGAAAGAAAAACAATAAAGCAATTATACTTTTTGTAATTAAAAAGATTGTTAGATAAACTATTAAATGTATCAACATAATGCATACTTTAATTCTACTAATTCTCCTAAAAGAAGTATTTAACTCAAATAATGACGTTGAGAACTCAAAATGAAAAGAGTGCAGACTATGATTTTAGATTTTAGAACATAAAAATTTAAAAACTTAAGTATTTAACACTAAATCTACCGACAACTTATTTATACCAAATGCAGAAATTTTTAAACTTTGATAACGTTTTGACCGATTGTTTAACCAGTCGTGGTAGGTTTAGTGTTAAAATCATTCAATATAAAAAAAACATTAGTTAAAAAAAATATTTCTTATGTTAATTAAGACTCTAGGCCAATAAAAAAAAGATCATAAGCCGAAAGCTCATAGACTAATAAGAAAAAAGATTATAATGAAAAAATAATAAGCTTTTGAGACATTTAAATAACTTGCGGATTTGCTTCTTCAGAGTCTTTTTGTTGTCTGCTAAGCCTTTGACCACCTTGGCGAAACCATTCTTTCGTGATGTCTTCAAACTCTTTGTTTGTGAATTGATGTTGAGCCAAAATTGTTGCTGAATTATTAAAAAAATTTTACATTAAATTAAATTGCATATTTTATAAATTTATTTATAAATATAAAAATATATTTTACCTTGTATTCCCGTCAATATAAACTTTAAACTACTTATTTTAAAATGATTACGTAGTCCTTTCCAGGATGATACCTTGGCAACTTCATTAGAAAATAAAGTTCGATATATACGAATTAAATTTTTTTTAGCGGACCCTCCGCCTATGCGAGATATATACAGCATCTTTAGAAATAAAACATACCAATAATATAATTTACATTATTCTATTTAAATAAAATTTGCATTTAAATAACTTAATTAAACTTACAAATTTGTTGTACTCATCTGCATTTTCTGATAAATTCTTTTCAAAAGCTATTATTTCATTTATACTCTTAAACGGAAAAGATTTTTGTATATTTGATGTATCCCTGGCAGAGTCTTTAGACTTATGTTGGTTATGTTGTGTTTCTATGTTTTTTAAACGAATATCTATAGTTTGTATGTCTAATGAAATTGTAGTTATAGCTGTACATATTTTTTCAAAATTATCTAAAAAATTAATAATATTGAGTAAACAATGCCATAAAGAGATATTAATAAAATTATAAGATAAAAAGTAAATACAAAACCTTCCATTTTATCTGACATTTCTGACACTAACGTATATACATCCTGCATATCTAGAAATATTAAAAAAGTATTAGATTACTCATAATAAACAATAACTATAATTTAAAAAAAAACCGTTTTATTATAGAGATAATAAAAATGGAATAAAAGAATTAAAATAAAAATTACTTTTGTGAGGTACTATAGTTCCATCAAGAATTTCCATATCAATATTATTAATAATTGTTGAATCCAAAATATTTGAGATTGATTGAATATTTTTGGCTGATTGTGAGACATTGTGGATTGATGGTGGATTTGGTATAATTGAACGTGAGTCATCAGAATCAGATTCAGATTCATTATCATAAACTGTATTTAGTGACCGTTTTGTGCATGACTTCTTTATTTGATTTGTATTATTTTCATCGCTTGAAGAATAATTCGTTGCTCTTTGTCTAGCCTCATCTAATGAATCTTGATTAGGACAAAACCGTAATTTACAAATTACATTATTTTTTTAAAATATTAAAAAAATAATTACATAAATTCTGAAGTAAAATATAAATTACCATAATATCCATGAAATTTGATAGGATAAAGTGTCCATTTAGGATTATTAGTAACAGGTGGAGTTTGTTTCACAATAAACATGTTTATATTTTTTACCGATGGCCATCAGCATTCTGTTAAATTGGAAGAAAGCCATAAAGATGGAACTTCTGATACGATCTCTTCTTCATTATTCCCATCGCTTGGAAAAGTTACGACAGCGAAATTTTTTACCATTATTAATAATCTGTAAAAAAGTAAAACTTGTTAATTAATTTAATATTGTTTTCAATTATATATTCTATCAATATGAGTACTCGCCATAAACATATATCTTGTTGGTGCAGTAAAGGCAAGATCACAGCTTCTTCGTCACATAAAGGCAGTTTTACACATTTTAATTTAATATCAGACAATGGAATAGTAATTAACTCATACTGTGACTCGTTAATTTTTTTAATTCCGATATTTAAAGAGTTGCATGGAATGCGAAAAAATGATTTAATATTTAAATACTTTTTGCCAATAATGTAAATCTGTTTATTTTTAAAATAAATTGTCGTAAGTGAAATCGTTGTACCATCTAACAAAAGACAACAATTATCAGCAGTTCTTGTACTTAGATAGAAACCTTTACATTGAACTGATTTTATTATCTTTTTGCCATTTATAATACGTACTTTTGGTATTGGATAATTCTTTTCTACATTTGTTATATTAAAATTATCTTCTTCTTTACAACGATTGACTAATTGTTCTAATGGCCGACTCGAAGATCTAATTCTTGATTTAATTTTTTGCATGTAATTTTCGAACTTAAACGCACTAAATTTATTTAACACTCCCCATAATTTTACATAATAACACAAATGAATTAAATTATGAACGTTATATGATAAATATTGACGACCATATAATGTGCAATAATTTTCAACAAAATACAATAATAAACTGTGTGCATAATCAAGCAGTTGTACGCAATATTCTTTGCTACATAAAATTCGAATTGCTATGCTCAGACTCAAAAAATGAACATATTTATCACGTGATAATTTTTTAAAAAAGATTATTGGCCCAGTATATAATAATAATTGTCTTAATTCGGTGGCTTTAAAGCGATCAACCTCATCTAATTTCCTTGGCTTTCTAGCAAATTCCTTAGGTAGGAATAATGACATAGATAATAAAGAAGTTGAAGCAAGAGTTATCTGAGTTGCAACCATACGAACATTATGTTTACCTTTAATCCAAAACTGCAACAATTTTTTCATTACTCCTAATAGTACGAGATGCATGTAGTCTAAAGGAAATTGAGTAACCATTCCAATGTTTAAATCTTCAAGATTTGAAGTGATTTTATGGTGTTCTTCTTGTTTTCTTAATTTAAAAGATTCATCTGATCTTAACATTGCATTAATTTCTGGGTACGTTACTCGATTTTCTATGTAATCTCCCTCTTGAATACAATTACCGCATCCAAAATACGCATTATGTCCTTTAGTTCCCTTGATAAACGATTTTGCAGGAGCATCGCAGATAAATACGTTCAATTTCACAGTTATTTTTTTGCCGTATTCTACAATGCCAGTTCGGAAAATTTCTAAACAATCATCCTTAAAATATTTCAAAAAAGTATTGCAACATTTTGGCTTTTCAAAACCATGATAAACACCAATTATAAACGGTTCGGTGTAAATATCTGCAACTATACTACCTAAAATAGGCCAAAATTGACTCCCAGAAGATTTTGTTAAAGGAAGACCATCTATATTCACATTAATATTTATCTGAGATGGTAAATTATTTCGACAATAATGCTTACGAATAGATTTTTTCAAACTATCATCTAAACCTGCATGATAATATTTTCCTGGTGTCATTTCAATAATGTCTACTTGTTTGGGCGTTTGAAATAGAGTTCGAGCATCAATCGGAACATTATGGCCGTATTTTACTAGAATTTTCAGTAAACTACTAATAGCAGAATGACTGACACGATTTTCAATAGCCCATAATCGGATGTCGTTAATAAGTTCTGTTTTACAAAATTCTGTTTTAGAAAATTTATCACTTGAAATACTTAACTGAAGACTATTTTTATCAATACTAATTTCCGAATGTTCAGAAACTAAATCATGATTATTTTCTGTACACTTATGAGTGTTCATTACATTGGAATAATCGATATCAATTTCTTTTAGTACATTTTGCTGCTGAGGTAATTGTTCGATGTTACCTGGCCCATTCGATAAACTTACGATATTATTTTGAATTTCCAAATTTGAATTAATAGTCATTTGGCAGATATTACGAAATTTTTTTAAGAAAATACGTCGCCGCTGCCTTGGCGTTAAAGAATTAATGTCTAGTCTTAATTTTGATTTGGACATAATATAATTTTATAAAGCAATAGGAAATAGATGAATTGCGATTATGTATACGAATATAGGTTTGGGTTTGCCTGATATTATTGTTTATATTATATTTTCCTTTTTCACTGAAACAATATATAGGAAGCTTATATGGAGAATTAAAAATATTTTGACAAATAAAAAATGTTTTAAGACATTTGCAGTTTTTTATCGAAACAAACTAATTCAATAATTAAAATATAATTTATGTAATATTTTAAGGACGCTAATAGAAAATTTCAGAAAAAATGCAATCTATGTTTCTTAAATAGTATTTCATTTATATATGAAAAATTTGATTTCTCACAATTATGGTGAAACAACCTACATAATTTTTTAATGTCTTTTAACGGAAATATTTTTGTAATGTATTTTAGTGTTGTAATTAATTAAACACGAATAATTTTTTTTGTTACGTTGCATGTTATTATAAACTATAAATTATAAATTAAAGTAATTATATAAGCATATTGCACGCATAATATTTACAATTTTTTAAGACCTATAACTTCATTATGTAATGACTTGTAATAATTAATGCTATCATGTTTAAATATTTTATACTTGAATAAAAATCAGTTTACATCAAATTAATTCACGATCAAATACCAAATTGAAAAATTAAGACTCATGCATAGAAAATATTTATTAATTATAAGATTCTATTTCATTTGCAAAAAATTATTATGAAAACAGTCAATAATAAACTTTCAAAATATATGAAGTATTCGAAAAAATATATCTACAGTTTTTTCTAATGCAGATATCTTGTTCAACAATATAAAAGCTATATTTCATAATTGATATCATTTATCATTGGAATTACCATTACGATCATTATAAAAAAATTATAAACCGGAATTTAGTATGCCGCAATGCAATAAAAAATAAAAAATCTATAATTAAGAAATGATGTAACTTTACACTCGAAATATTCAAGCTTCTGATTCAAAAAGTAGTGCAAATAAGAGATTTCTTGTTTTTCTCATTATATGACCGTGCAACAAATATTGTAAAAAAAACATGGGAAAAATAATGTTGCATAAAATAAATCGTACTTACTATAAAAATGCCAAAATATAAAAATAATGAGGCAAAACTAGGTGTATCTTTCGCCGGCACGAGGTCCTTTGTCCTTTGTTAGGCGCACGTGGTTTTCAGTTTTCACGTGGTACGCGATGTATCTTTTGTTCACTGCACAAGAGGAATTCAATCTTTAGCATAGCTTTTTTACCACAAGACAACAATTATCATTTGTTGGCATTAATTATTAAGTTAATATTTATTTCATACTTACCAATATCTCGATACTGTTCACACTTTCAACACAATTTTTTCACACGCACAACTACTGTTTTCGTAGATTTGGCCATATTGAAAAGTAAAGCCTAGCGCGCAGAAGCTTGGGATGCTTTGTACGATGATTGCGCACTAGAGCTGCGTTCGGAAACATTACCCGTGTGCACACGAGCGACGTTCTATCTTTGTTTAACTTTTGGTACATAACAAAGATAGAACGACACTCGTGTGCACACGAGTGATGTTTCCGAACGCAGCCTTGCACGCATAGACATAGTATATCTAGACCGAGCGTTTGCCTTTATTTAAGGAGTGGGGGTAAAGATACACGTAGAAAAGGACATACTCTGTTCCGTGCTCCTTGCGTTCTCTCTCGCTCGCAAGTAGCAGCGACTATGTCTATGCTTGCACGTATACTTAATACGACTAACAATAAGCCAATCACAGACTTACCCCCTAGGGCATGTTCACATAACTTACACAGATGCATAATGTAGAGAAAAATTTACTAATTATGCGTCTTGCACAAAGAACATAAGTAAAAAATTTCAGTAAACGTATATTTACTTAATAATTACATAATATTCTATATGTTATAAATGAACAAAACAAAACTATGACGTATCAGTTATGTCAATAACGTAATGAATCTATAATTGTTACATAGAAATGTTATGTCATTTTGTCGTTACTCTATTATGTAACATTTATGCAATTTGGTGAACATAAATGTGTATACTCTAAAAGTTTCGTGAATGCCACGTAATTTTAACGACATAATTGACACGTTATGTTAAATATACATAACATTTATGTATTTTGGTGAATGTAAATGTATATACTCTAAAAGTTTCATACATGTTACGTAACTCTAATGATATAATTGAAATGTTATGTTAAATACGTAACAATTATGTATTTTGATAAATGTAAATGTGTATACTATAAAAATTTCATAAATGTTACATAACAGAAAAATAGTATACATATATCATTCAAAAAAAGATATCTGGTGCATATTTAAAAATTTTTTTTTTAATATATAATTTTATTTTCCACATTTATAACTCTATATTAAGAAAATATGTTTCAAATACGTTTTTCTCAATGATATTATATGCATTTATCATCTTTTCAGAACACTCAAAAATGTCAACAATGGTATATATTTTTTTATGTGTAATACGATATGGAAATTTTGTTATTACTAGACATTACAAGTGTGCGCTTTGCGTGCGCCACACGCATTTATCGTGTGCGTGTGTGTCTGTGTATTACATATGTGTGTGTGTGTGTGTGTGTGTACATATATTATAATTTAACAACTAAGCTTCGGATAAAATTTTGATAAAGGAAAAATCGTTTTAGAATTAATTCAAGAATACGACATTTTAAGAACTAAAAGTTGTTTTGAATCACCCTGTACACACACAAAAAAAAATCAAATGTGGTACACACACAATAAATGTATATGGTGTGCACGGAGCACGCGTTTGTGATGTTGTAGTTCTTCTCTAAAAAAGGCATGATTGATATATTGTTACCGCTTTTAAATTATAAATAAATATATCGCAACTTTCCTCTCTCAAAATCTTTCATTTTCTTGTTTCTGCATAATTCTCTTCCTTTTACGAATTCTTTTTACAAGGTTTTAACAAAAATGTATACATTGACATCAATAAAATAATGTTAATGTTACATGTTTAACATAACGATACACTTATGTCGTTAGAGTTATGTAGCATTTATGAAGTTTTTAGAGTGTACACATTTACATTCACCAAAATACATAATTGGTACGTATTTAACATAACGTTTCAATTATGTCATTAGAGTTACGTAGCATTTATAAAACTTTTAGAGTATACACATTTACATTTCACCAAAATACATAAATGTTACGTATTTATTATAACGTTACAATTACGTCGTTAGAGTTACGTAGCATTTACGAAACTTTTAGAGTATGCACATTTACGTTCACAAAAATACATAAATGTTACGTATTTATTATAACGTTACAATTACGTCGTTAGAGTTACGTAGCATTTACGAAACTTTTAGAGTATGCACATTAACGTTCACAAAACTGTATAAATGTTACGTATTTATTATAACGTTACATTTACGTCGTTAGAGTTACGTAGCATTTACGAAACTTTTAGAGTATGCACATTAACGTTCACAAAACTGTAAAAATGTTACATAACAAAGTAACGACAAAATTACATAACAATTCTATGCAACAATTATAGATTTATTATGTTATTGATATAACTGATACGTTATAGTTTCATTTTAATGATCTGTAATATATACATATAGAATATTATATAATTGTTACGGAAATGAGCCCTGCGTGTTTACTGGGAATACATCTGACAATGAGCGCGATTGTGTGGTTTATGAATATCGACTGACATGATTCCTCTCGAGGATTCTCTTGTCTTTTTCTTTTCTATCCCGAGGGCACGAGACGGTGAGAATAGTTGAACGGACACCCTCGGCCTCGATTCGTTACTAGGACGACGGTAGGTAATTGATGTCTTCGAGAAAAGGAAATTCTTGCGCACCTTTACTTTTTTTCGTTTATGAGAGACCGCCTTTGAATAAACGAAATGCTTCATGAATTTAATCTCGCACACGCAAACTTACGTAAATTGTTTGTTAAAATAACTTATACGTTATGTTTAATTTTGTGCATATCGTTATATTTTTGCGTTGAGCAATTAATTCATTCTATAAAAATATTAGCTTCTTACTTTGCTGAAAAAATACTTTCAGTGTGAAAGTTTAATATTTCTATAAGTAAATGTAATATACATTATGCATTTTTATGCTGCATAAAACGCTGATACTATTTTAAATTTTTGTTTATTTTTTGCACAGAATTACGTTTACTATTCGACTACACTACTTTCGAGAAGTACGCTTGAAATTGTGCGTTTTATGAAAAGAGGTCTTTCCAAAGGTTATAAAGATGAAAAGTCTTTAAGATATACGATAAAACTAGAAAATGGACCAAAAATTCGATTGCTATATAAAGCAAATACATTGAAAAGTATCGATTCATAAAACTAAATAAAAATAAAATTATAGGTATAATTTAAAATATATATATTAATGTAAATCTCTTATATATGAAACATATTTAATTGTACTCACTAATAAAAAAGACACATGTTAATTCAATATCAGTTGAATATATTAAAATGCTTTCAAAAGTGTCAAACTTTATTGTGCTTCTTTTCCATGACGTTTATTGCCCGTAAGCTATCGTTACCTAATTTTATTCTTCTCGAAAAATGAAAATGTACTTTGATAAATATCTGTCATATCAATATTTATTGATACGGATTCTTAAAAACAAGAATTAATCTGTTAAGCCTATTAACGTTTTCTTTTAATTTCCTTAAAAATAAATTTATTAATATTTTTAAATATAAATTTAATTTTAATTTTAATCTTTAAAATTTTTTTAAAAATAAATTTATTGTACTTGTTCTATGAAATAATTTTAATGTAATTTTTTTAATTTTGACACTTTATTAAATAATATATAGCGTAAAAGGAAATAAATGACCCGCTTTGTAATATTCTATAGTGTATAAAGAAATTATAAAAAAATTTAAAAAAAATCTTTTTTTTTACTCAAATTAAATTTTAAATTTATTTAAATATATACAAGTATTTAATATAGATGTGTGTATGTGTTTAAATATATTTTAATATATATATATATATATATATATATATATATATATATATATATATATATTTAGACGCTATATATATATATACACTCACACACACTCACATGTATATATATACCATATATATATATATAACATAAATATTAAATGTGTAAGAATAAATCTAAAAGCTCTTATAACAAAAAATTTCTCTTCTTCTTTATTCAAGCTATTAAATTTAAAAGAAAATCTCTTTGCAAAATTTTATTTTATGAATTTGTTTTGTACGTGTAGAGGATAAAGATATGTTTAAAATATTGACACGTTTACTTTAACTATTGAAAAGAGGAAAAGCAGCTTAACGTATAATTAACGAAAATGACCTATTCTTCGTCCGAGACCTTTTATCGAAATAAAGTGATGCAAAGACTTATCGGGTATATCTCGCGCATACGAGCACGATATTATTCTATAACCAGTAATCAGTAACTATTCTATCTTGAAATCCGCATACACAGATCGTTGTGTCTGCGATCGGTTAGAAGCGCTTACTGTAGCAAATTCACAGTATTTAGCATATCTTCAAGCGATGAATATTCCGATGAATATTACTCCTGTAACTGGGTATACACGCTACGGCGTTCCCTTATTATAGCTGCCGCGCCGTTTCTCTACACTGTCGTCCGCGGGATTTGCTAATATCAATCCTATAGGCATCGCTAGATATTCCGTACATTTCAATTCGTGTAATTATCGCCTTTGAACGTACGTCGCGCAAGTTCCCACTTACACGCGAATTATTCCGAAGCTTTTGCGTCACATAGATAGTAATATCGCTGCATTCGCATATTCCGATTTGTATCGACGATTGCATACGCGAGGCATTACACGTTAACTGGCAACGAAATTACTCATTAAAGCAGTTCCTCATGTGTGTTTTAGGCTGTACGCGTACATTTCAGTGTGTTAGGCAGTATATTAAAATTTCGATACACGTATATAAATAAAATGATGATAAATTCATATATATATACTTCGTATAATAAAAAATTTTTCTTTCATTCAAAATTAATCGTAAAATTTAAACTTAATGAGTAATTTTAAGTTAAAAAAAAAGCAGCCATTTTTTTATTAGCATTTTGTATTTTTTTATGCTTCTTTCTGCATTTTCTTTTTTGCTTTAACAACGATGCAAAGAGTACGCAAACTATTAAAAAAAAAAAAAGAAAAGCGATCGAAAGAGCAATGCAGAAAAGATCAAATACGAGACAAGATAGCCCATGTAGGTTAAACCAATGGATGCAACGATGGTTTCGTCGTCGATCGTAGTTTCTCGACACGAGTCGGTGAAAGAAGCGCTTTTCACCGTGACGCGAGCGAAAATCTCTCGGACCGAAAGGCCAGCTCTCAAGCCGGAAGCAACAAATTGCCATGTCTAACGTAACAAACAGGTTGCGGCGTCTGGTATGTCGGCCGCGTAACGCTCCCGAGTGTTACTCTGTCGCGGCAGGACAAAAAAATCATCACTTCAAGTAGCAATTTCGCGACTGTGCACTGCATCATGCGGTGTACGTAGAAATATATAGAGAAGCGTTCGTATACACGCGCGCGTGTGCTCACGTGCCGACGACATGTGTATTGTATCCCGTAGACCCGACCCGATGCGCGTTGCACCGGTTGCACGTCAGCAATAGCCATTTGTCGTTGGAAGGGGCTTGGGAACGGGCTATTCGCTTAACATCGAGTCAACAGCAGATAAAACCAGGATCGATTGTCGTCGTATAAATGGCCGATCGGAGTCCAATCTCGCGTAACCTCGCATTAGCTTTTTGCCCTTAACGAAGGGTAACCGCCCTATCTTTTCGAGAAGGCGCGTCGCATTTCACGATCTCCAACTCATTTATTTTTTTCTTCCACCCTCCCCGTCCCTTTTCGAGAGCGCTAAAAAGAAGAACGAGGGAACAGAATCGCTGAATACAATCACAAAGTTTTGCTGGAAACGAAAGATATGCCAGCAGCGACGGCGATGAGAAAAGGAACGACGGAGCGAGAGAGTTACGATCATTACAAACGGTAGTATAAATATTCAAAGCAAGAAGCATCATCGAAAAATCGAGAGGCGACGGAACGTTCCTGCTTCTTGAGAGCTAAAAGCTCGATCTTTCCCGGTTGAATCCATGAATAATGAAGAAGAGCAGCTTGTCTCGATAAACGCCTACTTTCTCTAGCGAGAATAATTTTTAATACTCGGACAGCGCGAGAATGAAACTTTAGGGATTGTTTGCAGGGTAAACTGGCTATACAACTGTGAATTTGTAATTTTAAAAAATAAAAATATTTTCGAGATAGTCAATTAAATCGCTGAGCATCTATTGGTGATTGCAACTAAAATAAATGCTATATTTATAATCATATTATTACTTTTTTTCTCTCTTTTTACACATACAATATTTTTCAATAGAATACGAATATAATAAAACAGCATGAATATTGCAATAAGCTTTTTGGATTAAAACATAAAATATATATAATAAGATCATGTATGTGTCTAAATCTGTGATAAATAAACATGCACATTCTGGTAATATATCCCATTGAGATTTATCTATATTTGAATAATGTAAATTATATACATATATATATGGCATGTGTGCAAATAAATGAGATTTTCAATGGAAAACATTTTTCGCGTGCACTTATTCAACGGGGTTTTGTTAACGAAATATAATTCACATATCAGTTTAAAAAATATTAAAAGGAAAAATATTCGATCCTCTCCATATTCGCAAAAATGTTATTTCCGCTATTGTCCAAAGAAGTTATAAAAATAATAAAGAAATTGTTATATCGTAAACGAGATCTAGATTTTGAGATATCACAAAAGCACACAGAAATACTTTTCCGGATAAAACCCGACGATTGGATGACGCGATAAAAAGAATAAAAGAGATTATCAGCTTTATCCTTATCCTTCATTCAGCAGTATGTGATACAGTGGACTGTCTCTATTACAAAAAAAAAAAAAAAAAAACCCTATGATGACCTACAAATACGAAGTATTTTCGACAAATCGCTACTAAAGATGCAGTTTTTCTTATAATATAGGCAGCGCTAATATAAGATTAACAGATAGGAGAAGCTGCGTATGTACCACGAAATAAAACAATGTATACGCCGGAACAAACTCCGCACGATCACTTGCAATCGCAAACAGGATGACGAAGATGGCACGGAAGTGACACTCTCATTCTTGTTTTATTTCTCGTGCGGTTACGTAGCTACTTCCGCGTGCGCGAGAGGCTGTCTACTTCCACAGCCAGGGGTTATATACGCGTACCATTCATGCTGAGAATAGGATGCACTACGATAAAGAATGTTCGAAATAACATCATGGCACGAACGCTTGAAAATTGACTGACAATTGAGAACTACGCGATCTCTTATCGCTTACATAAGAAGGCTATATTTTATAGTTAGTTATATAGCGCATCATTCTGAACAATAATGCCTTTAACAACAAACAAATAATAATAATACACTATCTATGCAATAATAATAATGATAATACTATATCCTATCTATTATATCTATTCTAATTGTACGATATCACGAAGCAATGTCAAAATCATATGCAGTCTAATATTTCTTATTATTTTTATATAAAGTTACTACTTTTTAAATATTTTAATTAACTTTTAAATCAATATTTTTTATTAAAATAATGTGTATTCAAAAATAAATAATTCATATATGATTATTTGGGAAATTTAATCTATTTTTAAGGAAAAAAAAATTCTTTATCCGATTATTTTTTGATAATGGAATTTATTATTTGATAGCGAAAACTTGATATATCGATATATTTCATAAGAAAAATATATTTTACATTGATTCTTTACATATATGTACGGTTGTGTATATTTCGATACATCTATTTTGAACAAAGGCTACACGGTGTCAAACGTGATAGAAAAAGTTCCGATCGACGAGATTGACGAATTTCGATTTCAGGATGTTGATTTCGCGATATTGCCATAGAATGTAAACGGGCCACGTGGTGCTGTCACGATATATGTTGTCCAAAGCAAACAGACGGACGCATCGATGAAAAAGAAATTCGCAGGAAAAGTGGCTTTTTCTGCGATGTGAGTAATATTTTAGTGTTTCTTCTCCCTTTATACTTTAGTCTTGGCAAACTTTCTATCATCCTACCGCAAAGACTTTAATGCTCTCAGCACGAGGAATATCACTTGGCGACCCTCGAGGATAAGCATGCGCTTGAAATCGGAAATGTGTGATTGAATGAAGACGCCAAGCGGATCAAATAAAATATAGAGTACGCTCCCGCATTCTCTCTGTTGCGCTCTCTCTCTTTTTTTTACCTTCACACACACACACTCTTTTATAATTTTAAGTTCTTTCTGTGACTTTATGCCCTCACTATATATTCAAAATTATTATCACGGTGACCTTTTATGCTTCTAAACGTTCTCTTCGTAAAATGTTCTCACGACTGAACATATTTCAAATATATGTAAGGTTTATTAATATGTTTTACTAGAATTCATTTATGTAATTAAATTTGAAAAATTAGAATTTCTGATACTACATATGCAGTTGAGTATATATACAAACAGAATCCAAAATCATATCTAATTACCATAACTATACGTATCGCAAAAACATATAAGATACTGCATTATCCTAATTTTTTGCCTTTACGTAATATTTGATCATTTCAGAGACGAATTATAATCTTTTAGCACGCTACATAAACGTGGCAATGCATACTACAATACTTTCATTAGCATATCTCTTATTTTTTAAAAAAGACTACGATACCATAATAATAGCTAAAAGCATTATACGGCCTCGCTCATAACGCTGTAAAAGTCCATCGACAAAATAAAACGACAATGTGTTGCTTGCGATAATACCTAACAAAAGATCTCATTATGCTTGCATAAAAAAATGCAAGATCAGTGTCTAATAACTTTTCTTATTTACAAAAATACGACACACTAGACAATTTGTTATAATATATTTTATGTTAGATAAATGTTTATTTTTTTACTCAAAGCATTGTACATGATTAAAGATAGCATTGGACCAAAACGTATATCGATCATCGTTTTTAGCTAGGAATAGAACACAAGGAATGAAGACGTAAGCGTTGGTCATAAGTGATCGATATATTTCAACCAAAGATTTATTAGAAAACAAAAACGATCAAAGTTTTATGTGTAATATTACTTCACGTATTAAATTATTATATTTTTGATAAATTATTATAGCAAACTATTTTTTGCCGTTCTATCATTGATTATTCTGTTATTACGAACTGTACATATGAACTCAAGACTAATACTTTATAATGTAATGTTGTGCAAAACCGTTTTTATACACAACGGACTACATTTATCCTCATTACACAACTTCTGTTATTCAGAAATAATATCCCATGTTATCATTTACCAATAAAAAGAGATACATTACGTCACGTCGAACGAAAATGAAATCCTTGAGAACATATTAATACACGGCGTTATTATTTGTCTCTAAAGGGGGGAAAAAAAAAAAATGTTTCCTACTAGAAGCTAATTAGTTTTGAGGGTAAATTCTTGTATAATATTCTATTTTATATTCAATCCATCATGTTTACACATACAATTGTATAAGATATTTTTACACGATTTATGTGAAAATCTAACTTCTTTAATTTGCCATCTTATATAGAACGTGAATATACGGACGTGGAGCGCACAAAATCGAAACCTGACCGTTTATCTAAATAACTTTTACTTTCCGAGGGGATTTTTAACGAATCGTCATACTAATCCTGCGTCTCGTTCACCTACCACAAGCGCTATTTAGAAGTCCGCTTTCCGTTAAATATTTCGAAAAAACGCCACGCGCGCGCTTTGAGAAAGTTGAAGTAAACGACATGGGGTGAGGTCGCTCCGTGGAGTTACAGGCAAAACAGATGGAAAAAGTTTCGAGCTAAGCCTCTGATTAACGAGAAATATGCCGGGAGTCGTCGAACGAAAACCAATTAAATAGAAAGTAAACCTTAACTAATTTGTGTCACTTTGCATCAAGAAATTTCCGAAAGATCATATGTGCATTGAACACTAGAAATTTTCGTAATCTCTGCGAATAACAAACATAGTTATTTTGGCCAATATGATCCGATCAATTAATTGAATAGCGAAAATATTATTTGAAAGAAATAAAAGGCAATCAAGATAATTTAAAAATATTATTGATCTCTTAATATATCTTATTATATAAAGCATACATAATCTAGTGTGCTAAAACAAGCATTAGGAAGATTTTGTACTACTATTCAATTTTAACAATATGGATTTTTGAAAGTAGAAGATGGAAGTATCGATATTGCAGGAATAGCTGTTAGTTAATATAAGCCTTATATCACGGATGGTTTTATTATTTTATTATCTTTAAAAGTAATTTTAATTTTATTTTTACAATTTGTTTGATATATAAATAAACTTTAAAATTTACATTATTTATGTTTTATTCTTTTGTTTATTTCTTTTTGTTAATATTTTATATATATATAATAATCTTAATATTCTTTCAATTCCTAATAAGCATTTAATTCCGTAAGAATCTTAAGAAATTAAATAACTATCTTAAGTTAAGATAGTTCTAATAGTCTTAACAACCCTACTTTTGCTGGCTAAGCCAGTGGAAATCCGGGATCACGAAATTTCGGAAAACGTGTCTTAATCGCGTGTCCTAGTCGTGTGGCTTACTCGCGTCCTCTATTCGCGCGCCCTACTCGCGCGCCCTACTCGCGTGCCCTACTCGCGTGCCCTACTCGCGCGCCCTGATAAATTGCACCGTATATGGCTTCCTTTGGGCCAGTTGCACCTACCTTTCGTTGATCCTGGCTATATTTATTCTGGCTACATCTAGCCAGAGATGTACCTTCGATCTTTATCAGAGATCAATGAAGGAGAGAAATTCCCTCCGTTGCCGGCTAATTATTATCACCGATGCACGAGCGTAATTTTACGTTCGTTTACGGTCGTGAGACATACGACCGTTTGTCATGCATTATTTTAATATAACTTTATTTTAATTAATATAATGCCCAGTTAACGATCAAAGTTAAATGATAGAAATTCTTATAATAATATAAAATTTTCTTAATAATAATATATAATTTAATATATTAAAATAAAATTAATAAAATATTTATATTTTATATAATTTAATAGATCGTTATAATTTGGCATTACATCAATTAAAACAAAGTTTTAATTGATATGATAATATAGATGAATAGGCTATAAGAAATTAACATAAAATCGGCGCAATATACGAATAAGTTAGTACTATTTCATATAATTAATAAATTTACTCTAACGCATTCTTCATTTAAACAAATTAAATAAAATTGATCAATTAAAAAAATATTTTACATCTTTTTCAAATTTTTACTTTAATCCATACTTTAATATGTTTCAATGCATATTTAAAAAATCTATTGAAAGTTATATAATTTAATCAATTCTAGCCCATTCATTTTGAGGCAACAGATCTATTTGTAATCTACAATCTACATTTATATCTACAATATCTACGAATCCGTTACCTCAAAATAAAATAAAGTTTATCACTCACCGGCACTGATGCGCAACAGCGGAGTTGTTGGTCTTGAGGCTACGTTGTCTGTAACATATAAATATAAAATCCAAATTATAACAGCGTTCAAAACATAATTAATATTTCGTGCGGAATATTTTATCCGATGCGTACAATACTAACAACCGATTTTAACAACCGATATACAAATAATAAATACTCACCCTAGGGTTGCTCCACTGGTGCAGGATGCCTTTCCTAGGCCTCCTCCTCCTCTCAGAATGTCAGGGTCGCTACATTGATCTGTAATATACAAATAAAAGATGCAAATTGTAGCAACGCTCCAAATAATTAATATTTCAAAAATTTTATTATACGCATTAAATTTTATATTTCATGCATATAATAATAAGCAGATAAAATAATTTTAACATAAGTTTTGAAAAAAACTATTAATTTTAATAATTTCATATAAAAACTATAATCTAAAAATAGAAACATTTACAAGATTATAGCTTCTATATAAAAATCCGTTTTTCTAATTTTCTCTTATTTAAATCACATAAATAAAAAATCAAATAACGTGATTAATTGCTCAATTTAAATCGCACGTGAAATTAATAAATAATTAATATTCAAATAACAAATTACTTACCATAGGGTTGTTCCACCGGTGCCCGATGCCTCTCCTAGGCCTCCTCCTCCTCTCAGGTCGATTCACACGCGCGATACTTTAAACGGCATTCCCGCACTTTTATTAAAAGATTACTTCTGCGACTCGTGGCAATGCTGTGTTGACACGCGACGCGAAAGACGCGAAAACCGTCCGCGGCACGATGACGGCACCGACGACGCACCGCTACCTTCTTGTTCGAGTATCGCCGCGCGAATGATAATACGTGAGAAAGGAATTTGAGCGTCTCACCCCACTACAGTTCTATTCAAGTGTCTTCGTATAAATGATAACAAGGCCGTGATACATAAACAATGTTGACGCGCGCCAATGTTTACGCCGCCAAGGCCAAATACCATGTATTATCCTAATCGCTGCTGAAATATTTTATGTACTATAAAATATATATACGAAATATTAAATTTTATAAGTATTTTAAATTATAAATCAATTATTTATCAAACGATTAATTTATCACGGAGCTAATCGTTATATTAATTATTCGATTTTGCGATTCGATCGTTTTATAGCACGTTCTTAATCCAAATTATATTTAAATCGTCAAAAAGTCAAATGCTATAGCATCGTGGACAAAATATTTGTCTCTACGTAATGTTAAAGAAATAATTATGGTCCGTAAAGATTGCAGCGAAATAATAATTTATTATTTTAGAGATTCCTGTCACTACGATTAAAATAAAATATTATATATATGAGTTATGTACATTGCACGATAATATCGAATGAATCGCACTATCGAGAAAATGTAAAAAAAAGGAACGATCATATTGATAGATCATATGTCTATCTTGAAAATAATACAAATAACAATCAATTTATAAATTACTTACCGCATATCGTTGCTCTATACATCGCCTGATACTGCTTCAAATCTTCTTTTTCTCTTTTGTTCATCCTCTGCTTCCTCGTGGCACTTACACTCACTCACGAAAACACGATTAATTATGGTTAATAGTATATGTATCGTATAACGCGTAACGTATAGTATAAATGATCGCGGAACACTTTGCACGGCACTCCCGATCGTACAACGAACAATTACACGATATACATTTTATAATATCATAAAGCCGTAATAAGATTTGCGCTCGACATTTACACAAAGCCAAAATTATGCGCATAGTTATAAAAATGATATAACAATTGTTTAATAAATAAATTATATTATGCTCGTATTTTAAAAAGAGTTATCGGACGAAATATATTTGACTATAAGAATTGTTAAATAAATAATTATTATCCGTAAGAATCGATGATCGAAAGATACGTAACATTAATCGAAATTTACAATTTTTATCCCTATTATTTCGTAATAATGGATGATCGTAAATAAGAATTTGATAAAGATTTATATTTGCAATTACTTATATTCGCAATAAAATTTCGTGTTGTTTATTAAAAGTAAATTAATTGTTAAGAAAAGTATTTAAAAATATATGAAGCGTTTGTACCGCTACATTACTGTTCGAGTGTCGTCGTACGAATAATATAAGAAGACCACGCACACAAACAATAGAGCCGTCAAAACCGAACACTATGTTATTGAAAAATCATTACCGAAATATACCGAAAAATGCTTTTTCGGCTATTCGGATATTATTCGAAAATCTTTGGAACGAACTATATGAACTTTGACCTCATTTGAAAGATAATTTAATTCTCTACAAGTTTTGTTTCGGTACTTTTTCTTGAAAGACGCATACTTTCCTTGATATTTGTAAAAATGTAAAAAATAACCGTGATTTCAGAGGTTTTTGGGCGCTAACTTTTTAAGGAAGCATTTGTGGACCCATGCATATAGGTCATTTTGTTCGGTATTAAATTATCTTTCAAATGAGATCAAAATGGTTGTAGTTTGCTCCATAAGTTTTGAAATGAAGCAGTTAATAGCCAATTTCACATGTACCGAAAAGTGTTTTTTGGTCTTTTGACGGTTACTCCAAAACCAGTGGAAGGAACTACATGAACTTTAATCTCATTCAAAAGATAATTTAATTCTCTACAAGTTTTGTTTCGGTACTTTTTCTTGAAAGACGCATACTTTCCTTGATATTTGTAAAAATGTAAAAAATAACCGTGATTTCAGAGGTTTTTGGGCGCTAACTTTTTAAGGAAACATTTGTGGACCCATGTATATAGATCATTTTGTTCGGTATTAAATTATCTTTTAAATGAAATCAAAATGATTGTAGTTTCCCGCAAAGGTTTTGAAATAAACCAGTTAATAACCAATTTCAAATGTATCGAAAGTATTTTTTCGGATATTAACGGTTATTCGAAATCTTATGGAACAAACTTTGGGTTGAACGGAAAGTTTGTTCCGTTTTTTATTAAGAGATGAAGACCGAAAAAACAGCACGAACTTTCCGTTCAATCCAATACATATACAATCATTTTATGTATACACGGAATATTAAAGTGTATAAAGTATATTTTAAATTATGATTAATTATTTATTGAACGATTTTCACGAAGCCTTTATGTTAATTATGATTTTGCAATTCAATTGTTTAATTATAATCCGAATCATGTTTACATCCCGTCGAAAGTCGAACGATAAAACATCCGACAAAATATATTTAATTTTAAATATTTTTAAAGAAATAATTATTACTCGTAAGAATCGGAACGAAGAATCGAAAAGAAACTGGAATGTCTCTCGCACTGCTACTTTATTGCTTGAGTATCACCGTACGAATGATATACGAAATATTAAATTATATAAGTATTTTTAATTATAGATCAATTATTTATTAAACGATTAATCTATCACGGGGTTGTATTGCTTTTCACTGGTTTAAATGTGTAATTTTGTCTCATATATTATATATTAAAAACTGTAAAATAATATATATTAAACGTATATAGATTAAAAACTGAAAATATGGATAAATTATTATTATTTTATATCAATATAAAAAATTTTAAAAATTATAATTTATTTTATTTATTGTATAGTAATATAATATATTATATAGTAATATAGTAAAGTAATATAATATATTACTATTATAAAATATATCGGCTATTATAAAATATAAAACAATATTAATGTATCTAATAATAATACTATTTCTTAATGTATTTGCATACAATATATAAGAAAATCAAATGTGTACAGCAAACGGTGTACGGGAGCTTATAATGTTATAGTTGATCTAAATATTGTATTTTAGATACAAAAAGAATGATGTAACTAATCATTTTCAGATATTAAATGAAACATTTATAATTGATATGAAAAAAATAAAAATAAATAGCGGATATATGTCGTTAAAAAAAAGATTCATATGTAATTATATGCTGTTCATTTACAAAATAATCTTTGCTTACAGAAGTTTAATTTGCAGTTTATATTATAATACTATTATACATATATCGATATTAACAAATGTGTAAGTACAATGCCCTTTTTCACTACACGTAATACTCGAGACGATAGGAAGAAATCTTTGAATAATTAAACTTTATGTCTCTCGGTAAACTCCGTTTTGCGCTTTAACTGCGTGTGAACATCTTGGTGCTGCTTTGTGTTGCTTGCGTTGCTTTTAGAGCCGAAGTTAGTCAACGAATGCTCAAAGTCGTTGATCGTCAAAGAACCTTTCTATACGCACATACATACATACACAGGCAACGCTGATAAGAACGAAAAAATCTCGAAGAGATAAAAGGCGATGCCGTATTTACATATTCATGCAATAACGACACGCATCGCTGCGGACATTTATGCGCGTTTATGACGTGGCATCACTTGCGGAAAAAGCCGGAAAATAAAGTAGTGCAAAATTCCACCGATTCGTGTGCGTGACCTCGTAATTAAAGACGCGCATTGTCCGGCAGCACACAAAAAATTATCAAGAGGAATGTTACTTTACCATTGAAATATCTGTTAAGCATACGCCATCCCACACATATACGAAAATCGCGACTCTTTCTATTCTCTATCGCAAAGGGGCTTTATTTGATTTCTCCCAGCACACCGGCTGGCTTAACAGCGCCATTGAATTTCTGTCCTTCTATAAAGAAATCGCGTGAATGGCTACCTGCAGAAAAATATTGCGGTACGGTATATTACATTAGAGCGGCCATAACGTCTAGTCGGATCCGCGAGTAGCGCGGCAAGTTGAGTAAAAATATTGCTTAACCAAACGCAATTACGATAAACCCGCTCTTAAACTTTTTCCTCCTTTTTTTCCGTCTGTAGCGGAGAGTCTCGCGTTGTCTTGAAGAACGTCGGGGAAATCAGGAAGCACTCGACTAGCGAGAGCGTAGTCGCCAAGATGTCAGTTTTCTTAATATCATTGCTATATATATATACGAGGACTGTACATAAAGAAACCGAACTTAAAAAAAAGCGCCCGAATGCGATGGCGTGGGATATAATCGCTATATTGTGCCTGCATCTGCAAAAATACACATAGATGCGTGTCGGTCGACGTAACGAGAAAGAAGAGCCGGCCGACAAGTAGATCGCGCGTGCATTTTGCGGACCTGGCAATAAAACAGTCGGATATACATCTCTTCATTTCGAGCAGCGGCGATTATTATTTGCGTCCGGCTTAAATACAAACTCGAGGCCAGCACGAAAATGGCATTGTTTGTAGCGCGACATGTAAATCGGTTCTCATTTAGAATTTCCATTATGTCACATTATTCCGCCGAATAAATAGCTGCGGCCGCGTAGAAGCGCGATGCGTGAATCACTTCGATACGCGATATTCCGTGCTAATATATTGGGCAGCGTAATTACGTAGATTGTCAATTACTGCGGGTATATTTAGCGCACTTGTCGTTTAGACTTTTGTCGAAATGATGTTTAATTAGTTCATGGCGTGATACTTTTGGTCAATCGTATGGTATTATTAATACTGATTGTTTACGTTAGTTACTAATTCGCAAATCACGCGTATGACGCGTTGCAAAAGAGATGCATTGATTACCAACTCATTATTCAATTTACCGCGTAGCGTGTTTATGTCATTTGTTAATAGATAGCAAATTCTGTATAAATAAAATAATAACTCTATATGGCTATTTATAAAATAATATCAAATGTTAAAAATTATATTTATTGTATAAAATTAAAATCTAAATTTAACGGAAAATATTTAGCCATCTTTCAACATTATAACCAAATTTCATAAGAATTATTGTACTTACATTTTAATGTCGTATCAGCTTTTATTCTAAAAAACAAAAGCAAAGAAAATTATTATCTAATTTCTTAGATTTACATTTAAACACGAATAATAATTTTGTAAAGACCGATCTTGCATCTATTTCTATTGTATCCCGAGTAAGTGCAAGTAATCTCAAGTATGTTATATGACAATAATAAATATTAAAGTAAATACAATATATGTAAACGATTATTGTAAAATTATGTAAGTGTGGTAAGAGTATATATCCGCGAACTGTCCAAAAATTCTAAATTACATTGAATATCTTTCGGTCTTTGTTGCAAACAATTTTACGAGATTTATCGATTTCTAGGAAGTTCTCCACTAGAAACGCGCGAAATTTTCATACGGAGAGATACGTTAAAAGATTTATTTTCAAAAAAGGATTGCGACAAACCGTTCGCGAAAAACACAGCGTCACCTGAGCCATCCAAAAAAAATCGATAACGCTATGTTAACAGAACAACGCTGCAAATCGTTGACGGAGAACTTCGCACTGTTTCAAAGTACAGAAAATGCTGACAAAGCGGGACAAAACGATGGTCGGTTCATTTTTGAAACTCGAGTCTGGCCTCCACTCAAGTGACCCTCGCGCCTCGCATCGAAAAGGCCGCAGGTGTCAAATATCGTCTCTCCAAAATAGCATTTATGCCTTTAAACGGCGTAAACCGTGCGCTAGCTAGAAGACGGTGCTGTTAATTTTAAATGTGTTCACATTTTTTTTCCACATTGCGCTTCGCTATTCTTCGCTCTCCTGTAATTGGTAGAAACTATTTACGAGCTCTGGCGTTCAAAAATTAACGCGGTAACAAGAACGCTTGATACAGAAGCTATTAAATCTGCGCAGTAAATGATTGTATAGATATAATTATTGAGATAATTATATGTTACTAATATGTAACGTTTTGTAATAAATATATAACGTATGTATAATAAACTCGATTATTAAATGTATGGATTTTAATTGTAATATAAAATATTGTATGTAAATGGGCGATAACATAATTATGGTTCTTGCAAAATTTTTATTCAAGACAATTTTCTATTTATTGATTGAATTATATCGTGTCTATATGAATCAGTAATTAAGAATTTATATATTTGTATAAATTGTAATTAAATTGTTATTACTATACCGAAAACACACGCAAATGTGTCTATAATATGGAAATTTTCATCAACGTGGTTTAGCCGGATATATGAAAAAGCTAATGTACGAAAGGGAATTTCGTCAGGTCTGACATAAATGAGCACAACGCCTAGCGAACAAAGCGGCTGGACATAACGATGCACAGGCGTCTTCTATGACGCACATACATCTGGTCGTAAATTCGAGTATAGAAGAAATCAAGGAAAATCTAATTTCGCACATCGAGATCGTGCTTGCGTCATGCGGAGTGTGCGTACCTAAACGAGACCCGCGAGAAATCCTTCGGGAACAGCGTGACTCGGATGCACCGATCCCGGCGTCGTTCTTTACCCTTGGTGAGTCGAAACGAAGTTTACCCCGAGAGTGGTCCCCGAAACTTCGAAAGCCTCTTCAAGGTTTTCCTGCTTCGTGGAAATACGCGATTTTCAGGAAAAACGTCTGAGTGGCACGCGATTACGTGCACGCCGAACGATCCTCATCGATTTGACGCGAAAGCGAATAAAGTCTCGGGTAACCGACAGATTAGAGTAATTTCGCATCTGAGCAGCCACAACTCAGCCCATACCGATATAAAAAAGAATAGAAATCATTGACGCATATCTTCTAACATCCTGTCGGTAATACCCAGAAATTTAAAACATTGTCAGATCAATTTTCTTTTAAATTCATATAAATTTCTCTCAATGTATCATTTTAATCATCAATTTGAAAGTACCATAAAGTATCTTGACAAAATACTATCAATTGTTATCCGATTCTGTAGCACTTTATTTCCGAGATTTTTAATTTTTTTTCTTCTTGTCTTGATTTGATTATTGTTATATTTTTTATCGTTATATTCTCTACAAAATTAAATGATCTCTCATGTAATCAGCTGAGACAGAGCGCGCATCGTGGTTTCTCTATATAATTGGAAGTTCAATTCCTATGATATAAATTGGTTAAGATAGAGAATCTAAATATCGCTCATTTAAGATCTAGCATGCACATATTCAGATCATAAATTATATAGAGAAGTTCTCCAAGTACAGTTTACTAATATATTCTAGATACACTATTACAATATAATAAACGCGCGCGCACGCGCACAGACACACACACACAATATTTTTAATTTATCTGTGTAAATGTTATTTGACGAAAATATATTCGCGAATATAAACGTTCTAATCTCAAAACATTTTTATTATTAAGTATTTTCTGAACGATTTATTACGCAAATAATATTACCAAAGTTGTCTACATTATGGTATAAGATTATCAGTATCGCGAATAAATTCTTTGAAATGTAATTTGCGATAGCAGCCTGAATAACAAACAAATAGATATGTTATATAACACTCAACTTCTTTCGATCATAAAATTAGCGTTGTTGCACTTACAGATCATGTTCTCAATACGATCCTGCACATCTCTATTCAAAAGTAAATTCCTTCTCACGCAACATCCGAAAGCTCTTTGAGAACCGAGCATACGAAATTCGTGCTGATTACAGACGTGCGTTTGACCGGCGCTAAATTACCCCACTGTATATACACATTTCAAAGCAGCATACATAATTAGCATACCTATACTCGTCATTGCGCAAGCAAATACTATGAAGAATAAATTCTCTCTACGAATGAACACTTGATTAATAAATTCTATAATACAAAGTCAATATTCTCTAATATTTTAATATCTCTAATCTTTGAGAAAAATGAGATAGCTTAATTTTAACGATGGTTGCGGAGATGATAAATGCATTAGAATATGCACTCCTCTGCACCACGTCATAAACTTTTTTTATTATTTTTATTATATATACTTCTTATAGAGTCAATTAAATTAAGTAAGGTCCAAACTTTGACATTTCTGTCAATATTTGCCGAAGTGAAAGTTTGAAAAAGTGAAGGAGATTAAATTAAGTTGGAGCGCGAATAACTTGAAACTGATTTCGAATTAATTGTCAAGTGTCTTTTCATAATCCTTGAGAGCATAATTAAAGTATCGTATTAAACTTTCCTAGCTATAGAAATTGTTGCTATAAACACAGTTAAATTTTAAAACAACAAAATTGTTAATATTCGCACATTAAATCTTATTTAATTCTAAAGCTTTTATTTTATTAATAAAAAATTTTTAATAATAAATCCTGTATCTAATATGTATTTAGCGAAACTTTTTGGCAAAAACATTTTATCTCAGCAGGCCTCTCGAGGACTCGCCAATTGAAGCCCTAATATTGTAGTTACGAAATAGCATGCGCTCGTGAGCGTGTGGCGAACGACGAGAAAATCGATTGAGATCTTATTTAGTCTATCGAAAAAAACACCCCATTTTGTGAATATACGTGTATTAGAATCCGCCGGGAATATTATGATTCGGATTCAACGATCTCGCACACTTTTTCCGTATGTGTGTGACGAAATGAAGTTTGCAGAACAGTCCCTTTGGACTTTCAGACTCTTGCGGTTCCCGGCGTACGCTCGTGGGACTTGGCGGTTTCCTGTTGTAAGGAAAACCGTCGGACTAACATTCGAACGGAAAGAGCGATCCGAATAAATGTCGACTTAACTTCGACGTAAAATCGAAATCTTGAAGTTAAGGCACCGCGGGACTGATTGCGACAGTACATTTCCGGCATCTACGAGCATCTAGACAGAGCTATATATTGAAAAATCGATCGAAAGAGCTTTTACTCATGTATAATCTATGAGTTTACAAAACCAAAGATGTTTTAAATATTTCCAACATGTTGACGAGATGCAGAAGTTGAAAAGACAGAACAATTATCAACGATTTAATATTAGCATTTGTTAGAATTTCTTTACATTATGGTGTTAAATTATAATGTTGCTGTTTCCTTATATTTTCAAGATTAAAGAGAAAAAAATTTAATACTCTAAAATGTATGATATTGCAAAAAATTGTAATTATAATAAAATAATTATAATAAATAGCAGCGACATTCTATAAATGATTAAAAACTTTTGAAATGTCATTGGTAATTTTCTCTCGATATCACATAATGTAACGCGATTGATAAATCCAAGTTAATTGGCTAATTAAAAACACGAAATGTTCGAAAATATACAACTAAAATATTATATACATAATATACCATGACTTTTCTTTACTCATCATTCGATCAATTTGGATATTACTTCGTGTTCTCGATTTATAAATGATAGATAAATTGTAATTAAATCTGTAAAAAATTTAAAGCGCGGATCTTACGCTGAAAATTTTAAATCTTTAAACCCACAAGATCGTTTTAAAAAATGATTACTTGTAAATATCGTAATAAAACAGTAATTTATATTTTTTTCTATCGCTTATCGTATTGATTTTTGCTTTAAATAAATAAATCGCGTACAATTTTTGTTTCGATAAATAGAGAGAGAGAGAGAGAGAGAGAGAGAGAGAGAGAGAGAGAGCGACTATATAATTAAAGTAAAAAATAATGTAATACTCACTAATGCGATTTGTGATATACAATATCATTCTGTCAGGTATTGTACAAACATATTCAAATTAAAATAATGTTAGCTATCATCGCAATGTTTTTACGAATCATTTAATACAAGAGTTTATCGCGATAAGTACAAAGAAACGCCAAACATGATTTCCTTAAAATACTATTGTATAATAATATAAAAATTATTACCATACTTTTTCTTACCTATGCACTTTTTTTCTTTCGTACGGTCGACAGTTTCATAAGAATTGTACATACATATAATCAGTTTTCTGATCCTGATGTTTTGTTTTATCTGTATATCCAGCTAAAGCCGCACAAAAAAACTGCTTCCCATCATCTTTATAAATCCGCGAGTAAATATAAAAGAAGCGGATAAAATAAAAATAAGCAACTGCGGGAAAGAAAAGCAAGATGAAGTAAAAGAGTTTATGCCCAGTGTTGGTATATGTCGTCCGTTTTCCGTTTATAGAGCGACAGCAAATTGGCCAAGCCGTTTCGGCTGCGCAAAATGTGCGATTTACAATTTCAACGTACACACGGTCATTCGGGCGGTACCTTCGACACGCGGGACTCACGCTTTCGTAGTATCTTGCCAAATTGAAAAAATTACACTTTCGCGGTCGCATTTCGATGGTAGGCGGTACGGCAGCGGAAATGAAGGCGAAGAGCTTGAAATTGATGTAACGACGATGGCTCGGAACGACTCGCGTCTAGTCGCTTTATAGCTCGTAAAAGAAAAAAAGGGACCGTAGCACACTGATTGCCCGTGAAAATAAATGCATCGGCAACGGGACACGTAGAAAGGAAACAGGGTTAATTGCACGGGTACGTCGTAATTATTCGACATGACCGTTCTCGTCGTTTTGATGAATGCCGGAAAATACAGTAGGCTCAGGGGATGCCGGTTCACGAAAGAATAGCACTCGGGGAAAAGTCAGCATCAGAGTAAGTAAATATTTTCTATTGATTTTTGAATAATGCAGCACGCAAAGCCCGTGGAGCGAAATAATTTTCCACGATTGCGAGATTTTCATGCGTAGCTGGAAATAGATCGCGCGCGGCCGATCGGATATGATAATATCTGATTTTCCCGCTCGTTTTTCGCGGCTCGATCGTGCGCGCCATGGTCGCGAGAAAATTGTAAAAAAAAAAAAACACACACACACACACACAGCACACGGCGCGGTCCGACTTTTATTCATTTATATCATCCGTAAGTTGGTTATGTTTTATTTAACAACGCGCGCGGCGCGACTATTTCGCATCTGAAAGAAGCGACGGCATAAAAAACAAGGACTTGTCGCTTCGCCCATAAAAATGTGTCGCTGCAAAATTTAATTTGGCTTCGAACAATTTCGACGGAAAATATTTCCCGCCACAGCGGAGGGAATGATAACGAGTAACATACGCTTTTTTTTGCGGCATCTGCTCTGCAATGCGTTCGAAATATTGGACGCGGGTTACGTTAATCATATGTTTTTTTTTTCTTTTTTCACCGACGAGAGTAATGAAAAGTCAATCGTTACGTCACGATCGCATTGCGAAACTCTTTCGTGTCGCCGGTGTCCTCGAATAGTAATCGATGAAAAAAAAAGAGTGGCCTTTTTTTAAGAGAAATATCCGAATTAAACGATATGACATATATCGGATTATCGAGTCAATGCAAGGTTAATGAGAATTTGCCCGGTTTAAGGATGCTTCTCTTCGATAAGGAACTTTTCATTAACTACTTTATTCAATAAATTATACAAGTTCATTTCCGGTATTTACGGAACTTGTTGAAATTTAATAGTTCAATAATATAATCTGTGTAAAGTTTGTTATGTTGATTCGTTGTTAAATAAACCTAACAGATATAAAAAATTTAAAAACACTCCAACTGCATGAAGAAAGATATATTAGTAATATGCTGCATTTTTCGTAGAAAATAATAGAAAATTCATTGCTATGGTTGTATAATCGTTGTGTGTATTTCGTGAAACATTCTTTCAGAATATCCCGATCACTCTACTGTCTTTTTTAGTTGTCAGTCGAAAAAGAATGGTTTCTTTTAAAAGGAAAATTAAGCACTATAAGATCCAAATGTCAGATGAATACAAAAATAAATAGTAATAAAATAATTCAATTAGCCCAACTTTAAAAGATAACTTTTAACAAACTTTCCAATTAAGTAACTTTCCATTTTAGCAACTTTCAATTAATTCTTTTAGGTACGTAATTAATTATGTAAGTTTCGTTATCGATCTTTATATTGAATCTTTTCAAAGTTAATAATGCATTGATAAAATAATCTGTAACTGAAAGAAAATACGATAATACTAGAACAGTATTAGTATGTAGTTTGTGTGTAACAATAAAAGACGATTATATATAAAGATACTTTTTTAATATAAAATTAAATAATAAATGAACTGTACATTTCAGGTAAATTGTACATTCCTTTAGATATAACAAAATATCCTAACATTTAACAATATCTCTCTTTGCTCACTTTTGTCGTCTCATTATTTTCTTATTATTATATCTCCATTTCTTATATATTATATCCCAAATGATTTTATAATACATCGCTTTGTTTTATCCGTAGAAATCCCCATTTTAACGCACACTCCGTTTATCTCCATTGGTGAGTAACCGTTTTTGTAGAAGCTCTGTCGGAGCATCGCGATAACTGGAGAAATTATTCCAGGGTGCGCCAACTAAGCTTTTCGAACGCCGTTTCGGTCGTGTGTTTCAGATTCAGTCCTGGATAAAGTGTCCATTCATTTTCACGAAATCGGCTCCAGAAAGTACATAAGGGATAAAAAAAGGCGAACAGCAAGAAACATATCTGCGCGCGTCTTAACGATTGCAAAGACCCGTTCCTTATCAGCGTACGTTTCCTTCCGATATCTCGGGGATAGGATCTCGTTTCTTCTTCGGGTAATGTTGACGGATTCAGGGCGAAAGTACCGACGAATCCCGTGGTGCGTTTTGCTGATTTTTATCACCCATCGTAATTTACGAAATAGAGAGAAAAATAAAAACGAAGAGAAAGTAATTTTTACGTTGTAAACAGCGTTTACGTAAACAGCATTCTTCGCGAACATGTCATAATTGATGTTTACGCGATCAATGTACACGTTGTTCGCATGGAATACACAGTGATCGACAAATACGTCTACTTCTCTGTATTTTCAACCGTGCGGTTATTTATCTAGAAAATTCAGACTGAATTCAAAACACTGACAAGAGAAACTTTGGTATAAAAATAACTAGGAAAAATGCGGAGACAACACCTGAGATTTAAATCCGAGTCACTAAATTAAGGTCCGCTTATCCATGAGACCAACGTAATCCAGTAGATTGTTATGTTTCTTGTATATAACGGTACAATTACGTGATATCTTCATGATATATCGTGAGAAATAAATAGTCTTTACAACATATAACCGATATCTGTAAATATATATTACTCTGACATATTTTTACAAAGCGTTTTGATAACGCATTTTACAATACTTGATTTAAGTAGAAAAAAAATGTAAAAAAAATTATAACTTAATCTAATAATAAAAATTTATAATTAAAAAATCTTTTTTTTTTTGTATGTGCTATCTCTCAAACTTATAGATTATTAATTGTTTAGGAATTTAATAATTCATTATTTAAAGATATTCAGCGTCATTGATTAAATGTATCGATGGATAGATATATATATATATATATATACAATATATGTTGCAATCAAAGCTTTGATAATTTTTCATCGTTAATTTCGAGATAAATAATTTCGCAGGTATTAATTTTCAATACATGGAAAAAGTATTATCCACACATTCTCTTACACACAGATTGATTCTAAATATAACAAGATACCGATCCCGTTATCGGTTCGATAATACGAAAACATCACTGCGAGTGCAAAGGACGACGAAGTGCGCTGTGCATTATGTGCGCCAAGAAGTTCTTATGCACCAAAAGCATCGATCTCCGCGGTAGACGTGGCAAGCGGCAATAGCGTAATGGGCTGTTGATTTAAGAATGCAATTAAGTAAAGTGGAGGGCCCCGTAGAAGTTAAGTGTTTCTAGTAAGTGTTCCGGGTGTTTTCGCGCGTACGCTAATTATCCTCACGCGGCCCGCGTTTCTTTTCATATCGCGCCAACAACTTATCGATTCTGCAGAACATTTTGCGAACGCGATTTCTATCGCCAGTATCCCGGCCAGTTCTCCCCATATAGGCCATACACACATATTATTCCACTCGAGAGCGAGTTTCTCATCCTGATTACACTCACTTTGCTGGCGGCCATCGAGAAAACGGACACATCGGGCTTCCCTATTATTACTCGCGTGACAGGAGGGTTAAACGCGAAGGCATAGGTCGACGACGAAGAGAGAAAACGCTCCGGCAAGACGAGAAAGAAACGACAGAGCTAGAGTGGGGTTGCAAATGGGGTTGATGGGATGGTCGTCCGAAATCTTTTTTTCTCCGGGTATACGTAGAAGATATACGTATACGGAGGCAGCAACACGTCGCTAGTTTTATGCCGTGAATACCGACTATCCTTGCGCGATTAATCACTGCCATCCGCGCGGTCCAGCACGGGAAAAGGTACGCGAAGACCGCGTAGGAAGGAAGCTGGGTCGCGGGGAAAAGCAAAAGAACGAAGAAAGGAGGAGGAGGAGGCTGAGCGTTTCGCTACTCTTGTACCGTTGTCGCTTCGAACGAGAGATGCTTCATTGTCGTTCGAACGGGACTCGGGCGTATTTTTGCCGTCGATCGACTCGATACACCGCGGGCATTTGTCGGTTCGTCGAGGAAAAAAAAAAACAGAAATTGTAACACTTCGTCCGAGTAGACTTTCCGAATCGTTCTACAGCGTCAGTTGACCTTTTGCGATCGCAAACTAAGATATTCGCATCGTTTTATATCGAGCAGCTTAACTTACGACTGTAAAGACTCAAGATCTATGAACGATGAGTAGCGCAAAATTTATGTCAAAATGAGAAGTAAAGTCCTCTGTTTATCATCACGTAACAATAAACGGGAAAAGAGACAAAAGAGGGAGATATATCATATATATATATATGGTGAGGAAGGCGACGGATTGTAAAAGCATGACGAAACAATTTTCGGAATGAGACATAGAACGATAAATCGCTATTGTGGATGAGAAGACCATAGCGAGAAAACAGTCTCCCCCGAGCATTTGTTATTCCGGCATCATGCGCGCAATACGTCTATAAACCTGCGTATATCGTCTTAAACGTCACTTTCAAAACTATTGTCGTCGCGACTCTCGCTTCCTGCGACATAAAAAATTTGCACGAGCGCCGACGCTTTCAATATCTCTTCTTTTTCTTTACGTAAGATTTCGTGTTCCCAAGCAGTCAAGAGTTGCTGACGGATCGCCCATTGCACTTTTTTCAGTCGTTTGTGTGACATATGACGTGATACATAAAAAATATCCATGTCCGATAAATTATCTTTAGATTGAACTATAAAGATATTTTATTATTATACAAAAGATTTTTTGAGAAAAGGAAATATATATATTTGATTATTTTTATTGAGACCATGATTATTTTTTACTATCAAAAATAAATTTTTATATGGCGATCACATCGATCATTATTGATTTAAAAGAGAAAATTAATATCACATCTCGGTTGTGTGTATTTAGTATTTTAAAATATTTATTGGATCTGTTATACAATTTATCATATAAAATATATATCTGTTTGAAAAGAGACAGTTATTTATATTTTATTTTACGAAATTTCCTTTCTCTCTCTTTTAATTAACAAGTTTAATGATAAGTATTTCTTTTAAAATAGATTACAATCATAATTAACTAGGGAAGAAAAAATGTAATTGTCTTGTACATTGAATCAATTCTATTTCCCACACACACATATATATATATATATATATATATATATATATATATATATATATATACACATTATCCTCTTTTTCTTGCGGGATTGTTGATGAGAATGCATGATGGAGAACGCACGTTCAATATTTACTCTCGCAGAGAGCGTACCGTTTAAACCACATATTTTTAATCCAACTGAAGGAAACTCCGCAAACAAAATTTTTTTTTCTCGTCTCGGCGTACACCGCGTTTATCAATTCTCTATAAACAGCAAAGTTTCTCGCTGGCTTTCCCGTGGCGCTCGGGAAAGTTTGGCGAAAGATCTTCGCGGCATCGTGTGATACAATCTCTTTCGCGTCGCGCCGTTTCGTGAGGGCGTGAACAAAACGGCCAGAGAAATCCAGGCATTCGTAAAATACATCGCGCGCAAAAGGGTGAATGGGGCGGAGGAGAAAGAGAGAAACAAAAAAGGGAAATAAAACGCGAGGACCGAGCTTCGATGGGCGCGGAAGAGTGCGTGGCGCGTCATCCAATATTTCTAGCGAAGGGATGTGTGCGCGTTGCGGTTTTTTTTTACATATCTCTTTCTCTCTCTCTCTCTCTTTTCGACCGACTCCATTCCCGATATCTCTCGGCAAACCCGTGCGGTATGGGCAAAACGCATAACTTTCATCCTTCGCTTCGTAGGTAACGCATACATTTCGGTCCCGGGAACCAACAACGAGGACATATAGGTCCGAGATGCTCGCGACCAGGGACGGTTTTAGATAGATTAATGCGATGCTTTTTTTTTTTTTTTTTTTTTTTTTAGAAAAGCAGAGAAGAGTTTCGCTCAAATACATTTTCGTTCGAATAATTCCTTATACGTGCGCGTATATATTTTTTTATTGCCGTATCTCGTGAGGCAATAAATTCTTTTTAAATTTTTCAGAAATATGTGAGTTATCTCAGTAGGCTCATGTATAATTAAGTATAAGATGTATTGAAAAAGAAAATTATCCCAAAACACTATGTATATATATAAATTTGACGAATTATGTAACGTGCGTGTATATATTTGCAGTTTCCTATAATTTTCCAAGATTTTTTTGAGCTCCCGGGTTAGTCTCGTGTCCGTTCGTAGTGCCCAGCCCTGTGTTTCGTACATGTACGCGCCCGAGGTAAAGAACGATATATAGAAAGAAGAAATAACTCGGCGCGATAATTCAAGGGTCTCAACCCTCCGCCTAGCGCCTCGGTGCTTCCTGTCCTCGTGAGAGTAATGCCGGCGGGTCCGGGATTCGGCCGAAAAAAGCGTCCTGTTTTCTCCCTTGCCTTTCGTTCTTTCTCTTTTTCTCCTCGCACGTTCGTGCTATCCTATTAAAGTGCGATCTTGTGAATCTCGACGCGCTCAGCTCGACGCGATTCTCGGCCGGTCGCGCAACCGTGTGCCGTCGCCATGAATGAGGATGGAAGGCTGTTTTATACGGTCATAAGGAAGGTGGCGATACGGATAAACGACGCGGCGGTAACGAATGATGTCTTCGTGATATTTCAACCTTGTCTTTTCCCCTCCCCTTCTTTTCCGCCCGGTTTCTCTCCCCTCTCGTTCCTCTCTTTTTTGTACCCTTCCGTCTCTCCTCCTTTTCACGACATTTCCGGGGTCAAGATTCACGAGACGAGGGAGCGAAGCCGGAGACGGGGAGGCGAGAAAAGAAAAGCGACAAAGAGAGAGAAGCAGAACACGCGAGGGAGGGAAAGATAAATTGCAGGCGTGAATGTGTATACTGTGCCATAAAGAGCATGCTGACCGGTCCATGACGCTCTCAGTCGGCGACTCCGTGTTTTAAGCAGCAAATCGCGCATCGGAGATTCATGAATGCGCGGCGCCAAATACCTTTTGATACGCACACTAATAGAGACGGAATGTAAGATTTTTATTCCGTTGCTCGTAATCTAAATTTGTATGAAAGCGCGGGTCATGTTTCCCTCACGTGCCCTCGCGAGATAATGTGTGTTTTACTCTGACGTAGATATATAAGAGAAGATATTACCTTCTCTCCTTAACTTTTATATTGTTACCTCCGAATCTTTGCGCAATCGATGCCAGTCTCTAAACAACTCGGAACTTTCGTATCTGTACAGTTACTCGGAAATTCGCGAACAACATAAATCCGAACAGAACTAACCGCTCTAATCTAAAGCCTTGTACATATAGCGAACTTTAGCATCTCTTCGCGCACAAGATATCCGACGAAAGTTGGACTGCATCTAAGAATAGTCTACGCGCCAATTAATCTCGGAGTACATTTTAGACATTTGCACTTCATTAAACGCGCAATCGCTCGATTAATGAGATATACGAGATACTGTGCCGTGAATTGCGGCTAAGTATCGTAAAGAATAATTGAGCTGTTAACTCTGCAAGTGGCATAAGCCAAGTTTTCAAATATAATAGATTAAAATGTTAAAAAAGTGATGATGCACTTTAAGAAAATTTTAATAAAATTTTATTAATATTTTTATATATTTTATATATATATATATTTTTTTTTATGTATTTTTTATATTTTAAAAAAATTTTCAAAATTTATTTTACGCGTATCAAAAATGAACAGCTCAATTTAATACTGCATATGTTATCCCTAAAAAAAAACATTCAAAAATGTAACTATGTTTAAAAACAATTATTTAAAAAAAGCAATTGGTTTGATTAGAGATTCTTTAGAATACAAAATTATATATATATATATATATATATATATATATATATTTAATATATCTTAAAATTTTTAGCCAAGTTAATGCACGGTTACTGTTCGATATAATACATTCGATTGGTCGAAGAATGAAATGCTTGAAAAATGGAACTCGTAAAGGTCTGATCCGCACTATTGTGTGTTGAGATATTTGCTCATATCTAACTACAATGGTACTACACAGTAGCATAAAGCGGAACAATATAGCAATTCAATATACGCGTACCAATAGCGTCTTATTCATTCTATCATACTTTTTTTTTTTTTTATAGAGTACCCTGTACATTATCCACGCCGAAACACTTATCATCTCTTATCGTTCATAATCGTAACACAAATAAATACTAAAAAGAAAAAAAGTGAAATTATAAATTAAGACTTATCGGAAATGTGTGATTATCAAATTTTTTTCTTATCGCAAAGATATTCTCAATGTGGCTTCAGTGTTAGATCATTCGATCTACGTGATCGATGACTTCTAGCGTTATGCCAATTTGGCTTCGTGCTTCAGTATTTTCGAAATATGACCCTGAACGAGCGATTAGCATATCAGTGTTATTACGGAGTTCGCGGTGCCTGCGGGTAACGCAATCCGCATTGCGAGCATCCCGAGAATCAATTCCGGGAAGGTGTATGTTTCGTGGATATACCACATAGCAATCGATCTATGACGACAGCTATTTAGAGTGAATTGTAATTTTTTTTATACGCAATTAAGACAATACGAAAGACACATTTGTAATTTTTAAAAAGAAAAAGCACAAAATTGGTACGATTATAATTTATATATTTCTCCTTATTATAATAAACTTTTATTACTATCAACTGACATGAGTGAGTATGTGTGAGTGCGTTACACAACAAACAAATACATGCTTGTGTAAATACGAGTCATGAATCGTGAATCGGAGAACAAGATAGATAGGTAAAAACAGTAACACGAATAAACTATAAAAATTGAATAATATACGAATACGAAAGGTAGCGCGTATCTAATTTCGTATTTATATAAGAATAGGCTCAACTAAGATAACACGTCCTCTGAAATTGAGAAATCTGATCTATTCTACGCGTACGGGGGAAACGAATGGAGGATTCCACGTGGGGCATGAGCGTGCCACGCGTTTGCCGACAATGGGTCCTAATGCCGGGCGAATGACGACGCGTAACAAACCGTATTCAACAAAAACTTTCGGCCGGCCGACAAATTGAATCCGAAGGATTCGGAACTGCCGGCAGCCACCCTTCCGTGCGAAGGTGGTGAGTTAAGATCGTGCGTGTCCGTGGAATCGCGGGTAACGGCACGGGACGTTCGTCAGAGGGAGACGAGAAAACGGGATAGCACTTCTGGTGAGAGCGAGATAAACCGCGCGTGCGAGGTGTAGTGGAAGGAAAGAGCGAAGGAGCGACGCTTGAGACCTGCGCGAGGGAAGAGAGGGGAGAGGTGGGAGACCGCGAGAGATCGTCGGCGCGCGCTGGTGGGGAGAGGGGGTGGGGAGGATTGAAGGGTGGTCGACGCAGGCGCGACTCGCGACAGAACGGCTTCGCGCGGCGACGCTCAGTCTCGTCCGTCGCAATCCAGTGCAGATATACGTGCAATTACCCTGTCAACAGTGCTTAAAATCTTCGTTCGTGCTCTCGTGCCGTGTACGTTGGCACGCAGTGATCGATAATCCTCATCGACGAACACCCCGTCGTCGATCGCGACACATTCCGCGATTGTCGAAAGAAGAGAAAAAAAAAAAAAGAGAGAGAGAACTAGCGGGCGAAAAGAGAACGAGAGCGAAAAAGTTTTGAAGCGCGCGGTGATAAATTCGGCGAACGGGATGATTTGAATCGACCGTTACCGGTGTCGCGAAAGTGAGCGAGCGAAGGAAATCCGGAACACAGTGTGAAGTTTGGCAAGTTTGGACGGTGTTCTCCGACACAACGCGCGCGGAAGGTGATACGCTTAAGAATATCGTCCATGTACAACGATCGCGTTCGTTCGAATAAGTAACAGTAGTCGACGAAGGAAAAAGAGTGCGTATCGTGACATTCGTGACAGATGTGGTGTCGCGTAATTCGAAGTAGTTTCGTTTACGCGTTTCGTTAACAGTCGCGCCGCGAGTGGTGTATCAGTGCGCCTGTAAATTCGAAGAAAGTAGTCCGGTGGTGAACTCTTCGAGGAAATTCGATACTCCGCGGACTTCTTTACGCGTTATCAAGATGAAGACTCGCCACCTGTGGCTAGAAGCGGCCGTCCTTTTCTTCGCAATAACAAGTAAGTGATGGACATTGATAAATAATCTCTCGAGTCTCTTCGTGAAATGAATCTCGCGTATGTTTGCGTATGTGCGTATTCGTATGTCGATGCACGACCGTGCGATACAGTTATATAAGATTTTCGTTGATGTTTCGATTAAATGAAGGGTAGGATATGATTCTTTTGAAAATCTCAAAAGATGCGGTTTTTATAAAATCTTTAAAATAACAAGTTTTATCTAAAACTTTCTTTTCTTTTATATTGCATGTATTTTACGTAATGATGTGATATAATAACTGTTTCTTGATACAGGATGATAGCATCCCAGACAGCATAAAACATCCTCAGGATCATCCTGAATATGTCCAGGATGGTTCAGGACATTTGTTTCACGATGTTTTAAATTATTATTATAAATATATTTTATGAAAATTTAATCCTCAGAATATCCTATATGTATACGTCCTAGATACTCTTTGGACGTCCTAAGGATATTCTTGCTGTCTGGGATGCTTTATTTATTTTTATTTTATTTTATTTTTTTTGATAGTATTATTGTTTAAATATTTTTATTTAATTATATAACATGACTATCATATTTTCCTGTATCGTAAGACACGATAGAATTTTATCTATTTCGAAGTTGATTTATTGAATGACGTCAGTATATATATGGATTTTATATTAGTCAGCAGAGATACAGAGAACAGATATAAAATAATATATATTAAAAATTGTAACAAATTCTCTCGTAAAATTCATTAAAAAAATTGTTGAAAAAAAATGTTGTCACCCAAAATGTACTTTTGTTAAAAAGAAAATCAGTCTTAAAATTTATTAAAGAAGACGCGTCGTTAAAGCTTGATAACATGAAAATACCTTTATCGTCATAATAATATTGCCATTGTCTTCTCACAATAAGAGCATAATAAATATTTTCCATCTCCTTTTTCAAACGGCAACTCGCCAAGACGCCCCGGCGTTTCGCGCTTCCAGACAAGGGTATTCGGCCCCTTGGTGGAAACGAAAAACGGGGGTGATGACTGTGTAAAATGCGGGAAAGTCTTCTCGTAAAGTAGCTCTCCCGCTGGTTACATCGTCGCGTTTCAGCGCCCATCGTGCTGCACGACAAAAGAAAGATATAACATTCGTGGATGGCCCGCGCATTTTAGCGCGTCTTTCTCGCCGCTTTTACGATAGCCTTCCTTATTAATGCGAATGGTAGCGGGACCGGTCGTTACGATACAGATCCTTTACGTTACAACAGACCCTTAGCATGCCACGTGAATTTCAGCGTCGAGTCATTGAGTCACGTGGTATGTAAAACGACATTAAACTTGTAGATCTTTTATTCTTAAAGTGTTTTTTTTTTCCACCGATCGCGCAAGAAAATTCAAGATATGTTCAGATATAAAGCTATAGCTGTTTCTTTCCTATATTTTGATATTTTTTTCTCTTTGGAAAAATCACGCCGATTATATCGAAACTTATATGAAATAATTAATCTTTTCACGTTAAAATATATTGTTCTTTTTTTGTGTTTGTAGATAAACAAAATATTAATTTATTGCGGTTACGATATATATTGTTCATATTTTCATATAACAATAATTGCACGTCATTGGTATGAAATAACGATGACAGAAATTTAGATTACAATTGTTTGCGTTTTTTTAAATATTAATGTCATTTCATTTTCTGTTTCTGTATTATATTAATCGTTTGTTTGAAACTATTTTAATTTTTACTCATTTTTATTCATGTTCAGGAAAATATCGTTAAATGACGAATATACGCACGCTGACATTTTAGACATTTTCAGAGAGTTTTGCTAGCGTTAAAGAAGGGTACAAGTTCTTGCGCCGCGAGAGAGAGAGTATCTAATCGATAGCTCAATTTCGAGCGTTTAATTAAGGGTCTGCATCGTGCTTAATTCGACGTCTCTATCGTTGCGCCGCGGACGATTTCTAGACGTTATCGGTGGCAGCTCGTTTCCCTTTGCGTGGAAATTCAAATGCGGAGAAGGACATCCTCTCTGAACCCTCCACGACGGTCCCTTTTCCCGCGTCACTCGTAGTAGCTTGATTACAGTCGCGAAACTCCATTGTCACTCCCGCGCAAACTCATTTGATTTCTCTTGACTCTTTTTCGATGATTGCCGTGTTTGCTGGGAGGAAAATGAGAATGCAGAGGGGTCGAAGCTAGCAACGGAAGACTGAATGTTTGAAGGAAGTATGGAATCAACGGATTTGCCATTTTTAGAATAGCGTAGGAGTCTGGTTTTTAGACTAACACACAAAGAAAATTTAATTTTTTTTTTCTTTGGGGGGGGGGGCGAAAAATATTAATTATGATAGTCTTAGTGATTTTTCTGTATACGCGACTTTTGATTCATTTAATATAACGGTAAAGGGAGGGTTTCATTTTTTAAAGTAATATAATACTTTATTTTTTTTCACATTTTTACATACAGTTTTAAAGGATATACTGTTGGCTATCATGACCAAATTTAAAATTGTAAAGAGGTAAAAAGAAAAATAATAAAGTATATTATTTTCTCTATTATTGATCTAATTTCGATAAACGAGATCATCGATATTTTATATCGGAAGAGAAATAATTTCTTCTATAAACATTTGAAGAATAATTGTACATTTTATATAATTGTATTTATAATTATTTTAATATTAGGATATATTGTGTAATCGTGGAAATGAAAGAAAGAAAATCTCGGTAATATTTAACATAAGAATAGTATTATATAATATATAAATCTTAATTTTGATAAAAATAATTTTTGTATATATTTACATAAAAAAGATTAATTATATAGATTGCTCGTTTATAGGCGTTTAATATAAAAATTGCGATATACTAATCGTCTTCCATGAAAATTCATTAATGATATTTTATTTCATTATATTTGTGGTGCATTATACACTATATCATATATACAATATGCATGTTAGATAAAGAAACTTATAAAGTAATAATAATTCTCGGCTTGCGCAATTAGTGAGTTAAAAAAAAACTCACTACCAGCAGGATGAAAACGAGGAGAGTTCGTAAACTAGAGCCGCGCACTCAACAAAGGATTGCCAACATTTAATGTGAGAGAATTACGCTCGCACTCGTTTTACGCGAATTTATTTACACGCCTAGCTGTCGCGAACGCATTAACCGCCCGAATCGAGAATTACGTGTATGGAGTTTAATTACAATTTTGATGAGGGCGGTGTTAAGCCAGGAATATCACGGACCAAGTGCTTTGCGTAGATGCGCGCATACGCAGCATGCTGATCTGCCGAGACACGGTTGCGACATTAGGCGGTTCCCAGTTGACGCTCTCGTGAGACAGGTGGCTTAATTAATTACAGGCGAGAGAAACGAATTTTTAAAGAGTTTTTATTTCACTATCGAAACTATCAACTCTAAACGCCACGATGTTAGGGCAATTTAGTGCGTATTTCGGGAACTTCGCAGAGTTACTTGGCTTTGCTCGCGCATCCGGTTGCGCTTCGAGAACTACCTTTAATACTGGTGTTGTTTAAAGCCAGTCAACGCGCGTATTGGAAACGAAACCGCTATCATGAATAGTTGAGAGACTGCGCTATCGGAATATTATTCGCGCATTCAAAATTTAACGCTGGAAATGGCAAATTAAACTCAAACTGCCGTTGCACTCGCGAACATCTCGAAGAATCGAGACGTAATTTAATTTTCTATTGTATTTAGAAGAGTTGCGTAAACAAAAGAAATAATCAAATATTTTTTTAAATATATCATTGTTATATTACATTATTATTTTATATTTTCATATTATTATGTTGCTGCGTGTATCGTACGTTGGCGAATATTAAAATATAATTATTAATAGCAGTATATTCAGAATATTTTATGGAACAAGTACATTATGGGCTTCTTGCTACTTCTTGTCTCGCGTCCCATGATAATATTGTTCTTGCTAGGTACGATGATATTAATCTTAATCATTGTAACTATGATATTCGGTGATTATTCACATTAATTTAGTTTGTGATGTAACAATTTTATTTTAATATAATAATGTTAAAAAAACAATGTATCATAATCAAAATGTTTTTATATTTTCTTGCGAAATTTTTCTCCGTTGTAATTAATTTCAATTATTAAGAAACAAATATGAAACTGTGCCGTGCAAAACAAAATAGTTAAGACACCTGAAGTACGTTTTTTTCTTATGAACATTATACTCGCATTCGTAAAAGCCTTATTATCACGCGTATACAAAATCTAATACAAATGGCTTGCCGTCGTGCTGCGTGTCGCATGATAACATCGTTGCTGTCAGACTCGCTAATATTAATCTTAATCATTGGCTTCTGTGGCAGTAACTGCCGTGTCCGGTGATTATCCACATTAGCTTGGTTTGTCATGTACCATTTGTATTTGGCGAACTTGCTGGTACTTACCTAAATTAACGTATTACATGACCTCATATAAATTTCCCTTTGGAATATAGATATGTTTAAAATATTGATCAAAATTTATGTAAAACGTAAATACGCTTTACGTAAAACGTAAATATGCTGCAGTTTGCGATATCAAAGCCCCTTTGTTCATTGCACATTTATCGTATTTTTAAAAGCTCAATCAAGCAGACTGCAATATATTTTACTTTTTTCTATATTTTTTCTATCCCGTTTGCGCATGTTTATTGGGTGAGATTTTATTCGTATCTGACAGAATAATATGTACGCTATAAATGTTTATTAAAGATATAAAGCTTTATCGTCTACATATATAAAAAAAATATGGCGGGCTGAGGCAAATTAAGAGAATAAAATCGTAATAATTAAGATTAAAAGAAAAAAATGCATAAATCTGTTTATATCTGTTTATGTTAACGGAAAAATTCTACCTTCATGTAATATTTTTATTTTTTTAAAGAAGCGAATTGTTGTAAAGAGGCAAAGTTGTTAGAGAGAAGAGAGAAAAATACAATATAATAACATCAGGATTAAAAATTATCATATATTTAATTAGTTATATTAGCTCTCTCTATTTGAATTTCTTCAAGTTTCATACTTCATTTCAATTTTTTTATTTTTCTATTTTCATTTCATTTTTATTTTTCATTCAAGTAGTCTTTCATTTTTAAAAATCATATTGAGACTAGATTATAAAAACATCTATTTCATTTTTCTCTATCTATTATATTTTATTTGGTGATATTTTGAAAACGTACCCTGATCCTTAATTCCATGCGTTGTTGCATATAAAACAGACCGCATTCAAAAACAGACAATACAACGAAAGAGTAAAAACAAGGAACACTACCGATGCTTTTCGCGACTGTATTATAAGCTGCACATTTTTCCATCAACCCAAAAGTTTCGGAATGCTATTAATTTTTTTTTCTATCCTGGTACCGTAATGAACTTTATAATCCTCTGTGCTCAAATAAGGGCGCATGTAAACTTTGTTTTAAATACCTCATTCGCAAAAAAAATTCCAAGGTTTCATTATCAAAACTCGGATCGGCTTACCGATTAAATATATGGTGGTATTTTATTTTTAGGGAAGATGATTTTTTTATAATAAAATGATAACTGTGTGTATGCGATAAATCTATCTTTCTTTACAATTGCTATTGTTTTATAAATAATAAAAAATAGGAGCATTTTATCCCTGAAAAAGGCACGTACAAGACAATTTAACAGCATTTTGTTAGTTAAAATAATTATAATTAAAATGATTTTATACGTAATTTGTTTTCTTTATTTAAAAGCCAAAATTAATATTATTTTTCACAATAAGTTTCTCATATCATCATAATTAAAATGAATCTCTCAATTAAAATATTTTAAATAAATTAAAAATTTTATTCATGGTTTAATATTTTTCTTAAAATTTACTTACATTACACAATTTTTTCTCAGATGATATTAAATCGAGCATCAAAAATGAATCGTATAAAATTGGTTTAATACTCGAGCGAGGTTACCTTTTTCTTCAAGATACTAAAAAACTCATACGAGATTGAAACAGTACAAGTCAAGCATTTTAATTGGAACATGTTTGCCGATCTCGAGATATAATTTAAACGGAAATCGCTATTTTCCCGAAAACCGATCTCGTTCGAGCCTTTCTGGAAGCTGAAGCGTAGTCAGTCCGGCACTTCCGGAAGACTTTCGCGATATCCGTACAATGTCAATCTTTGATCATAAAAGTACAAGTTATCTCGTTAAACTCTAGAGAATATTCTCCAATAACTAGAAAACTCCTCTTTGAAACTCATAAAACCGAGGATTGCCTTCCGTTCGAGATTAAGAGCGGCGGCTTTTTATAAAAAATGGAATAGCAAGCATTCGTTCCACCTGGCGATCCGACCAGTTGAAAGGAATGCCTTCGCACGCACCTACACACATGCCGGAAAATAAAAGGGATACGGAAAGAGGTGTCACTGTCTTTATTGTGGACGATGCGACCGTCGACCAGAACCTCGGACGAGGGCTGTAATTTCATCTCGCATTAGCCGACGAAAGATCCCGCGGGATACAGTGAATGCGTCTTATGGTTTGCCTCCTCTACGCGACGTTACCAAGGCGAGTAAAAAACGAGAGCGCTTTGAATGAACCTTGCACTTTTCTCTCTTTCGCTTATATTTTAATTGCGGTATATTTGCGCGTCTCGCCCGCGGCTCTGTATAACCGTGACGATGACAGCGTCAACGATGCAACCGGTCTGAAAAAGATACGCGAAATGCAAGCCAAACCTGTCGGTTAAAGGAGCTCTGTATAACAATTTAGTCACGGTTACGCGTGAATTGTATGTGTATAATAATATCCATTTATTCTCTGTTCCGTAAATATCTATATTCTTAACGTGTCTGTGCACTTGGTAAATTGTCACGTGTGCAAGATGATTCTCAAATGATTTAAACACGTGCGTTTTAAAATTTGTCCGAAAGATACTAGTAACAATATTATTATGTTTTTAGCATTAAAAGAGTATAAAAAATTATTGAGTATTTATGCATTCTTGAAAACTAAAAATTTTATCCAAACTGAAAATATAATATTTTAAGTGTATCTAACTAATTATTACAATAAAAGAACCTGAATTAAAAAAAAAGAAAAATTATTTAATTAATTATCTAATTTAAAAAACTGAAATTTTCTGAACATTTTAAATCACATTTGAGTATATCGCCAGAAATTTGAAATTAGTTATTTTATATACGAGGTTGTTCGAGTCTTAGATTCGTCTTTGTACAATTTCACTAGATTACAAAAAGGAACTATCATTACGAGACGAATACAGACAGTGCAACGTGCACATGGAAACAAAGGATTTGTCAATTTTCGTCTTTATTCCTGAGGGAGAGGCCTCGACGTAGGAAAAGAGGTAGCGGGGAAAGAAGTAAAAAGGAGGTCGGCGGAAAAGAAACACGAAACTGTAGCGCAATGAGTCTTTGGAGACTCGTGCCAGGTAAACGTCTTGGATCTGTCGAAGCTTCGAAGCGAAAAGAGACACTCGGCGGGAAGAATCGAGATTTTATATAGATACACGGCGATTTATTTCTCTAACGGCAGGTTAACAAGAATTCTCGTTATCGTGAACAAACTATTTTGCCGAGAACCTACCGAAAATTGTTAGAACGGTTAGTTGGATCGTCTTAACTTTTAACAATTTACAATGTTATAAGAGCGCGCTACTTGATTTTTATACTTATATTTGTTGATGTGAAAATATTAATGCAACATGACGATGATTAAAATTGAAGCGCGAGCAGTCTTGAATATTTTCTTAAGCGCATATTTCTCTCTAAATGTATCAAAGTACTGTATCGATAGCTTTATATATTACATTATTTTCTATTGTATTTTCATACGCGTTTAACTCATACACAATTTCTTCAAATCATTGAACTTGATAAAATTGATGACGTTTCTATTGTATACTAAACGTAGGAAATATTTAATGATTACAGCAACGAGCTACAGCGAACAATAAGTATCACGTAACACTCGTGATTACATTATGACTTTATTATAATACCAAGATGAGTAAAGATTAACAGAATTTACGAACTCGAATCGCGCTCGCAGACGCAATGGTGTTGGCTAGTAACCGAAGTTACCGTTGCTAACCCTATCAAGTATAGGAACCTCATTTACAATTTACAATAGTAAGCTTTGTAATATTCGTATACGTCATAATGGATTCAGTTCGAAGTAATCGCGCTATCGTTACCAAGAGCGTGTCATGCACACGCCTACACCCACAGAAAAGATTTCCGGATCTAATGCTATTACTCTTCAATCTATCATAAAATAGGATCGATATAGCGACAATCATATTTATTATTGAAAAAGGAATATTTTAATCTTAAATGGAAAATTCTTAAATCTAGAATAAAATGCCTAGAATAACGCCACCGCATATCGGTTTCGCGCCGACTATTGTGGCGCTAACATCAAGTTATTCTAAATGCAAGAATATGTAAGCTTAGATTTGTATATGTTACTCTTGTCTCAAGTTAGTAAGACAATCTTATTTAATTCGAGAGAGAAGAAAAGGAATTATTGATTTAATTTTAAAATTGTTTTATTTTTATACCGCATAAGATTGTGATACGATTAAATATGTCAAGAATATTTTTTGTCTCGTTATCAGAAATCCTTTCTGAGAGTGTACTAAACTAACACAGAAGACCACTTACAATTTATATTGGCATAAAGTAAATGGCGAAGAGAGAGAGAGAGAGAGAGAGAGCTTTCGTTTTATCCGCAATTAAGATATTTTTTTTTCATAACGATACATAAGTTGAGGACGAATATTATCATAATCGATCCCATCTCGAACTTTTAACGCGCATGAGCAAGAAGTTTTTCTTGCCTAAGACAACTTTCCAAACTTTTAAATGACTTCGCGGTTCTTCTCGTTCCACGTTAAATTACCCATGATTTCAAAGATGTTTGCGCGCATAAATTTCCTTGGTTGCATTGACTTGGCAAAACGTGCGCGTATACATAGTTTGGAATGGTAACGCTTTTCACATTATGGATTCCCCAGGAGAGTAACGGAGAAATGATAAGAATAACACACTGCCTTTCCACGAATGCGATAGGAATATTCGAGAAAAGGTATTTTATATTATTATTTCTTACGAGTAAATTGTTATTAGTTTTACAAGAAATGTGAGAAGTATTTGGTGCAAATATTTTAAGTAGATAATACGGCGAAAGTTTCTACTTAAAGGTTGAAAACTTTCAACCATCTTAAGGGTCGCTTAATCAAATTTTCCATCCAGAAAAGAGCGATCACATCGCATATAATATTAATGAAGAAAAAGAAAGGAGGGAGAGAAGAGAGAAGGATATTTATATATTATTACATAGTTTAAGAAGTACTTAATTTCACACTTATATTTAAATATCAAATATTGAAAAATATGTAATATGTGTACGATAGGAGAGTAACTTTCAAATTTGCCGAAAGAATTTATTTCTTTTTTTTTTCCGCTCACATATACACATACGCAACATACGCACGTCTCTGACATCGAGATCATTTCTATAAATTAGCTAATACGCTGAATGCTACATATCGAAAGCTTTTCACGGATAAATTTATTTGTTTTCGACCGATCTTTTTGATCGTTTTGTACATTTCAAGCTGCGTGCGTGATATTTTTGTTGGGAGAGAATTTTTTTTTTTTTTTCCTTCCCAATATAACATTAAATTAACAATTACAAAATATGATTCTGATGTCTAAACTTGAGACTAAGAAGGATAAAAAGGGTATGATAAACTTTAAATATTTTTTTATTTTATGATGTTTAAAGAGTAAGTATTCTTATTACACATGTATTATACATGTATTATACATATATATATATATATATATATATATATATATATATATATATATATATATGTACCTTTTTTTAATTTTTATATTATTTTGAAAAATTTAATATACTAGATATTTTTACTAAATATTCAACTACCAAGAAATTTATGTTGAAAACGAGGGAGTTGTGCTATAGCCATAATACAGTCTCGCACTCTTGAGAAAAATGTTCACGCCGTGGTATTCGTGGTTTCTGCGTGTCAGACGAAACGCGTAGCGAGTGCGTGCAAGTGGAACCGAGAGGATTATAAAGAGACAAGCGCGAGACTGAGGAAAAAGAAAGATCCCGCGTGTAATTTTAGCAACGTGCGTAAACGTTAAGAGATGGCATACGCCGAGGGTGAAGATGGTTTAATAATATACACGGGATCGTCCAACTGGCGCGAATGCGATAATAAACGATGCGACGTATACGAGTGTGCGCGCTGATACGACGCGTCTTCTTTTGCGAGGTGGATTTATGTGATTATTGCCGTTGCAAGGGAACTAAGGGAAAGAATGCGGTTGTCGGTCCTCGATATAGCAGATGCGAGTACAGTTTCTTTTTACATCTTGGAATAAAAATATACAATCGTAATTGGAATAAAATAATAAATACCTCGTACTGTATACGAATTGATGATTCGAAACGTAAGACGTGTATATGTCTGATATAAAATATACAATAATATTTATAATTCTCGAGAAAAATTTTAATACCATTAATATATCGGATATTGGAGATAAAATTCTCGTTTATTATTTGTCATCATTGAGAATTCGGTCTTATTCGACTATACGAGCCGCGAAATTATGTCGTCGATATCGTCGCCTACCATCAATCTTTTCCGAGTACTTGCGGAACATACGTTCTTGTCTGTCCGAAACAGGGTGCGACGTTCGACCGTGCGCGCGAATATTGCGACGATATAATTATTCGAAACTCACGATGGCAAGAGTAACGCATGCAAAATGACGTATCTCGGCCGGTTTTTTATCCCCGCGAAAATTCGCAGTGTCGTTCACGTCCGACACGTTGCACCGTGATACTTTCGGAAACAGAATACGTTATTTCGTGAAAGGAATGAAGGATGAAGAAGAGGCAGAATATAAGATACATAGAGATGAACGGAATGTTAACGAAATTGTATGTATTATTGTACAATCGTTCTGTAAAGATTGCACAATTATTCTTATTGAATAATCTTCAATTGTGGCGCGGTTGCCCTCTTTTGCGTTGCGCAAATATTCTTTGTTTGCCGCGATACTTTTTGGGAAAATACTAGCCGCGGTAAGAGCAGCGCTCGCGCCGCGCGGGTTTTCTCGTTAGGAAACGAGTCGACGCGCTTGTTGAGCATCGTTGAATTTCAAGGCGAGGCAGTGCCGAAGGGATTCTTGGTGCGAGGTATGCGGTAGGGCGAGCGCGGATTTTTTTTTTTTTTTTTTTTTTTGCCTGCGGAATAACTGCGAGAGAAATGTCGTGGTTGCTGCGGCAAAGCACGACGCAACCTCGACCCTAACGTTATCAAAATTCCAACTGTCTCGCCTTCCTCTCCTCTATCCATCGCTCCCTCTCGCACATGCTCCCCTCCCTCTCCTCTCCCCCCCCTCTCTCTTTCTCTCTCTCCTGCAATACCTGCTGATGCTGTGCTACAAAACGCCCCAGTGAACGGGAAGCATTTCCCACGGCACTCCGCGAGGTGAACAGAAAGGCCAGGCGAGGTATGTGTGTGTGTGGAAGGGAGGGGGGGGGGATAAAGGGAAGGGGACTTCGTGCATAATTCGGCAAGAAATCCCACGAGATGGTGGAAACCGTTCGAGTAGCGCGCGAGATTTTCTTACCGTATACGCGCCTTAATTAATCCCCTTTCAATTAGACGCCACGCCCTTCTTCATGCTGCGACAAAGTCCCAAAGGCGCGGAAGCTAATGTCTGCATCTGCAGTTAACACCTTCTCGAGAACGTGTAGATTCGAGCGGGTATGTCTGATTACCGTTTTCCCCTCTTGCAGTGATTTGTAATTGTCCGACTCAAATTGGCCTGATTTAAAGCATGGTATTATTAACGTTATTTAATTGCGTAATAGAATAATTAAAAGATTTCTATTTTTTTTTTCTAATTTGCTGTGTAAATCAATTCTTACAAACGCTATCTCGTTGTGATTTATAATCTCTGTTTAAAAAAAATAAAAATAAATAAATAAATAAATAAATAATTTATCGATTTTTATAGATATATATGATGCAGATATGAAAGATTAATTTATTATAATCATATTAATTTTAATAGTATTATGGATTTGTATTGTTGCTTATTGAAGAATATATTAATTATTAGCGATAGATATACTTATAGAATGAATGTATTCACATTCGTATATTATTAGGATATTATACATGTTATTACGATGATATGAAGAGAACTTATAATCTCGACATACTATATGGGAAGAGGGTCTCGTGTTTTATAACACCTATGCTTATCATCACACTTGAAATTCGGTTGTTGTGCAGCGCGTAGAACGATATATTTTAGCTATCTCTGATTTTAATCATAAATATATACGCGTGCTTTCTTTTGAAATTCAAACATACGTAGGATGTTTCAACATTAACATTTTTAATTGTGAATTTTTTGAAATTTGCATCAATTGAAAATCAAACAAAAATATTGTTATAAAATATCTTTAAACACCAGACTTTTAGCATTCAAAAATGAAATCTTTTTAAGATAAAAGGATAAGGGAATCAAAATTAATGGATGCAAATATTATAATGAAATTTAAAAAATTTTTAATGTTCTCTTTTTTCATTGAATTTCAATTTTAAATTAATTTTTATTAAAGGACTTATGTTAATTTATATTTACATTTAAAATTGAGAACTTACAAGGAAGCATATAATAATGTTCAAAATTGCTTATGGGTATTTTATATTAAAATCAAAAAATTCATAACGTCGGAGAAAGTGTCGATAATTTTAAAATTGCTGTATATCCAGATCACAGACGCATGCGCGCGCACACACACATAAAACATTTTCGATATAAGTACTAAGCGTATCAGGTGTGTTGAACTTACAATATCATGCTTTAATTATTTTTGGATTCTTGTAGTTAATCGTGGTTGAGGGAAAACTTTATGGAGAAAGCAATTATTAGTCTTCTCAATTTTCAACACACTATATTTCTTGGCAATTAAGTATTTAATGAAATTTGTATTAAACTTAGATTATATCTAGATACCTACTTAAAAAAAACTTAAGAACAAGAGTTTATTATATATTAATAGGTTCTAATTTAATAAAACCTTTAAATTATTTATAATTATCGCCGTTTCAACAATCGTAATCCTTTTTAGTCTCGATTGAAAAGTGCTTTAGCGATTATGGAATTTCTATATACTTATCTGTAATTAAATTGTACTCTTTACATATTGGACGATACTTTACATTTCACATATCTCTCGATATTCATCAATTAGTGCGTGTAAACGCACAAATATTGATTCATATATTATGGTATAACAATCGTAAAATTAAATTTATTAATATTTATTCGCGAATTTGTTACTGCGAAGCAATGGACGTGATAATTTTGACAGATTTTAATAAAAGTAAAGTTGAAGTGTTCGCATTTTTTAAATTATTTTTCAAGCGGATCGATCGTGCGTAAAACTAACGAAAAATTGTCGAGAGATTATTGAACGATAATGTTAGCTTTCTAGAGAAAAATAGTTGAATGGAAATGTTGATCTATCTCTGAGAAATATTTTGATACTTTTCACGTTCCAAGTTTTCTCGCAAAATATATCGTGAAAAATACTCAAATTCGCGTCGAATTTCTATAAGAAAATTGTTCGCTCTTGTCATTAATCATTGTGACTTATATTCTTGACGAAAGTAATAATAAATGATACGCGCTCACCATAATTGTATTTACAGACGTCGATAAATTAACGATAGCTATCGCTATTTCGTGAAATTCCCTTAATAAGTTTTAGATCACATTTGTGGAATTCCTTCGTCAATATTCGATAGCAAGAAGAATAGTGGAAACAGCTAGTCCCTCAGGATATCTGCAATATAGAGAAATGGAATCCAAGCGAATATTCACCGAAGCAGAAATAACTACACATGACTTGACAATTACTGGAATAAAGCATGATATTTGCAAGCATTACTACCACATATATGAATCTTCTCGATATCGGCAAAAATTGCGTGTAAATTGCTACTCACTGCAAATATCAAACCACAAACAATTAACGCGCGGCGTAATTTTCTTGATTGCACAGTTTTGTATTTTTTACAAAAATTAAACATACGGTTATATTAATCATTAAAATTTAAATATTAATTTTGATTTATATCTTGTGTGGATTTCGAGTAATTATGTATTTCTGTAGGATCATGAGATGATAAAGTCCGCATATTCCCTGCGTAATTACCAGTTCTTTATAGATTCAGGCAGTGTACGTATATATGCCATGTTTTCTTTAGCGCTAATGCTGTTCTGTACGTTTAATTACTATAAAGGATGTTGAATGTTTGCCCACATAATCGTCAGAGTGTAATCGGTAGAACGAATCGTACTATGCATTTGAGTGGTATCAACTCTAGCGTATACCAAATTTCAATGCTATCTAATTGCTCACTTATGGTCGCATTCCCCAATTTAATTGCTCTACCGGGAGATCTTCGAGACGTCGAGTTCGCGAAGCGTCGATCGTAGTTGAATGCAGAAAATTTAGGCAGTTAGAAACAAACTGTGTAATGTACGCAGCTACTATACATGGTTGCTCCGAGACTAGTACTTGGATCGCTCCTAGTCGAGAGCGTGAATTCGCGGCTGGAAATTTCGCTCGTGAAGGGCAATTGGACGCGGTTATGCGAGAGAGAACCAACTACCGATGCAAATTGCGGATCAAATCCACTTTTGCTCCGCTATCTTTGGATGAAGTAAAATTTTCTAGTTTGTATGAGTCGTGTAAGGTATTATTTTCATAATATAATATTTTAACACACACACACATTCTCTCTCTCTCTCTCTCTCTCTCTCTCTCTCTCTCTCTCTCTCTCTTACTTTTAATATTCTCTTGAATCGATAAGAGCCAACAAATAAAATTTTGTAGTTGATTTCTTTTTCTTCATATCCTTGTTTGAACGTTTTGATCTTTTTTGTTGGTATAATAAAGATAGAGAATAAAACAGATGCTTAAGCGAGTCAATTCTTCGACATTACTTTAATACTTAAATATGGATGCTAACTTTTATTACAACTTTATTTAGCTGTTTTACTTTGTATGTCCGCAATAAAAAAAAATACACGTGTTGTATGAAATTGCAATGCGTGGGGCAAACATTCGCTAATAAAAGCGCTCACTTTCACAAGGTGTCCGCAAAGCGACTCTCTCATCGACCGCCCTTTAACAGCTCGTATATATATATATTCTATGTACGTCGCGAATGAGATGTAAAGTAATTAAATAAACTTCAGCGAATACTCGAAGCAATTAAGACTATAAGAAAATATTTCCCTTTTCCTTTAAGTCGCGGACGCAAAAAGCGTTTCGAGAGTATTAATTCTTTGACAATTGACGCTATATCGGAATAATAAAATTAACTCGGGCACTCCTCGACACGATTAAGTATCAATTAATTTTAATACGCAGCACCTGCATCTATTTGAGCAATTATTTTATGTAATAGGCGAGCTTCCTTCTTTATACGCGGTGATAGCGCTTTCGAGCACGGAGGCAATTATATCCGGTTTTAACAAACTAACAATTAAACAGTACTCTCTACATTCGCGTATACGCGTATCCAATGAATGCTGTTACGGTTACTGTTTGTTATTCCGGAACATATAATGAGACCCCAGTACGCGATGCTTTACACGTCCTCGATCTGGGATATAAATTTGTTTTCCAGATGCTTTTTCTGTCCAAACATACTTACACAGAATACGCTACGAAGCCATATTGCAAATGCGAGATATGTTGATAGCGCATACTTTTTATTTATAATCCATATGTTTGCATATAGCAAAATATATAATTTTACACTAGCAATAAAAGCTGATGCTTTGAACAATATTTATAAATGTCATAATCCATATCATTAAATTTATACATAATGAAGTTTGAGTATATGTTAAATTCAAAATATTAAAACTATTCGATATTTAGATTTTTTACGCAATTTTTATTTAAAAATATATTGTATTTCTTCCATGCATTTATAAATTATAAATTTATCGAGTTATAGGAGAATAAATAAAAGACGAACGCTTTTAATAAAAGTTACATTTGAATAATATATATATATATATATATATATACATTAACACACACACACACTTCATATTTTTCATAAGAATCCATCGAGTCAAGGCTTATGTATTCAAATAGAGTCGTTTGAAATCTGTCTGCTCTCTCGTTAATAAATCTATGCTCATGTAAAATAGGCGGGAAAAAACACTTCCTACTGTGCATTCAAGCGTCTGCTACCAATTACGCAATGGATTATTGGGGACTCAGTTTCTACGATCCGTTTGACCGAAAACGTTTCACGGCCGAGCTCCACCAGATGCGCCGGCATCAAAGCTTGCCGTGCTTGTTCGGTCTGGCGCACAGCATTCGACCGCGGAATAATTCAGATCCTGTCAAAAAAATGCGACGAACGAAAAATGATGTGAGAGCCGGCACTGTTTCGTCGAATTCGTATACATAAAACTTCATTACATAATTTTGGTATATATTCTAAATAAAGTCCATTTGTCTGCAAATAACGCGATATGTATAAATTTGTTTAAAATATGCGATATTTTACGTACTCATCGAAATTTGTTCTACGTAAAAAGTCTATAAATTATTATTTAACATACACGTGTTACACACACTCGTGTCTATCAAAATTTTATATTTTCGCGATATTTTGTATAATTTATCGCAAGAAAATTCAAAATGAATGATATATTTGAGTGTACGCTTATCTCTTGAGCAGCCGTCGCGTATAAAATATTAGTAGGCTGACACTTGATAACGGATGCGACTTGGTCCTTTCGGTCTTATGTGTCTATCGCGAGGTCGACCAAAAAGCTGTCGGATTAAAAGAAACGGCGGCGGCAGCTGCAAGGAATCGATCGTAGAAGGAATTGTGTTGGACGTTCGATCGTCTTGGGAATAATTCATACGTCCCTTGCGAAATTTTTGAAGGAAACGTTACGTGCCTCCAGTCTTGGACCGTCTCACCCTCTTCACAGACGGGTAATTGATTTTCCTTGCTACCTTAACACCCACGATTCAACGCGAACTTTTTACACTTCGCCACAGCTTTTGGCATCGATCCGGACACGCTTCGCGAGTTAGACAGTTTCTCGCTTAAAGTAGCAGCAATATTCGTTCGACTTTGCTTAAAAGAAGAAAGAGGGAGTAGCATTTATATGCTAAAGCAAATCTTTTTAAGATTGAATTCTAAAATATATGCCGATTGGGGGAATGTGCTAAAAAAAGGCAGGAAAGCTAAAGATTGGAAATTTTTAAAATATCCACATGTTTAGTTATTAATATATTCATGATCTAACATAAATGCTTTGCATATATATTGTATTTACATTTTTGTCAATGTGCTATGCGCATTTATTTTTTATAAAATTTAAATTTGTAATTTTGTAAAATTAAAAAAATGTTAATTTAAATCTATCTATTGCTCGATATTTTGAACAATTATAAGTGAATATGGCAATTCTTTTTCTCTTCTCTTTCTATCTTTAAGTTAAGAGAAAAGAAAGAGAGAAGAGAGATATTATAATCCACATACTAGGGGGTGATTAAAGAGCCTAACTTTTAAAGCACTGAGAAAAGCACGGAAAGGTGAAAAGGAAGAGGAGTATAAGCGGTAAGGATAATCGTCTAGGGCAATGAAACGCTAAACTAGAGGATAATGAGAAAAAATAATTTTAAAAAAATTAAAAGCATAGAACGTGACATATCGCGATCTTGAATCGTGCCTCTCTAGGCAGTTAGACTTGTGGATATTCTTGTGAGCGGAACCATGATAAAGTATGCAAATGCGTGCGAGATGGGCGGTGGCGTGAGAGAAAGGAACGCGAACAGAGAACGTGATGTGAGATTATGGATATGACAACGACACGCAGGGGGGCAGGGACGAAAGCTGGGAAATAGCGAATGGTTGTAAATCTAATTTGCGCAACATCGAGGATTACAGCGTTTCATTCATTAGCTCTTATTAGGCCGCATTATGTAAGAATGAGTCAACTCGCACAACCAGTCGGAAATTAAGAGCGTAGCCCTTTTGCCCGACTCTGTAACAAGAGTCCGCCTGTTGGTGCGCTCGTGCACGAATATGAACGGCGAGTCCAAGGATTATTGTTCCCCAAAGTGTACTCGACGCAGAACATAGCTAGAATTTTTCGTAAAACGCTGTCTGGCCTCATATAGTCTTTTCTCTTTAAGGGATTATTAAAATATGGAATTCTTATGTCTTTATTATAATTTCTTGCTTTCTGACGAGTACAATTATTATTTAATAATAGAGAGACAAATTAATCGTATAAATATATATAATTATATTTTAAATCTGTATAGAACGTTTAAATATATCTGCGAGACTAGTATTTCGCTTGGGAAGCATTAATATTTATTGCAACGTAACATTTCTAATATCGATCTCGTATTTAAAAGACTCGTATTTACGAGAATACATTTATGTACTTACATTCAGAATATAAATAATGTATTAATTACGTTTCAATTTTATTTGTAAAGTATAAAGGATATACGCTGACTCGATAAAATTTATTCAAAGATATATCGAAACGCATAAATTGTGCATCGAGCTCAAGTGCAATCTGTTTGCCCGGATATCCTGAAAAGATTTACGCAATACGAGTTGGATTGTGGTCAACTGTATGCACGAAGGGAATTACGCGACAATTTGTAATCAATCGACTAACTCGATATTATCGGTCATGCGAAGTATCCCGACAACTCGATATAACTTTCCTTAAAGCGAAGTTGTTCTTGTATGCAGCGAGATGCAAATGTCTCGCCTCACACAGGATAATTGCAGAGCTGATGTCCATTGATACAAGCTAAAGCACTTCGAGAGGTTTTCTATTATAGATAAATTTGCATAGCTTTCATATCGAGTACGTTATAATTCCTTAGAATATACACGTGCACGCTTTTTATTACGACTAATTGCGTAGCAACGCTCGAGAGCGCGTTTATTTTGTGCAGCAAATTGCGAGCTTTTATCACTGCGCTTTAATAATAACGTGAATTTATAAAGAGCATACGTAAAAATATGGCGTATATTCAATGTACCGGTATCAGAGCGTTTTCTTTTATCGTCTCATGAAAAATTCGCGCCGGGCATCGCGCACAAGCGTGTTTTATCTCGTGATCTCTGGCGCCGGCGCCATCCATCGAGAAAGTACCATCCATCAGCTATAACCAAGGTATCTCCGTATAAAGTCAATTGTTGTATTTTACAAAACGTATTAACCGCGAGCTCTGATCGATGTTCGCTCGTTACAACATCCGATGACATCACACTCGCATGCAAACGCATCGTGTTTTTTTTTGTTTCCGCCGCGAGGAAATATTGCGAAAGACATACGATATTTTATACAGCGAACGCGTTATGTGTCCAACGACATTCGCATTGAAAACGTCAAACGCGAGCATAAATCCTATTTTAGAATCCGAATTTTAGAAATCGAAATATACGAGTCGTATCACGATTGTGATCATTCATATTAATTAGGGATATATTTATATATTTCATGATTATATATAAATTTATAGATTATATTAAACGTGATGACAACTATTTTTTCCGCGTTCTTATCTTGTAAATATATAATTAAATAAATGAATCACTATAATTAAGTAGATAGATAAAATCGAGCGAATCCCAGTTACACTGGAGACAAAATGAATACGTACCTCATCTAGTTTAAAAGCAAGTTTTATATTTTTTTTTAATACACAAAAATATACCTTTTTTTTAATATTCAATTGAATTTAAAAAAATAATTATATAAGTTTCCAGACAAAAAGATAGGCCATGTGGGTCTCAAGCAAATTGACAGATAGAAGGGACTGATTGCTGTTATGCATCATTACACGTTTTACAAAGATCTAATCTCAATTTTAAATTGCCGAGACTTGCCTGCGGATTATATCGCGACGTTGTATAAAGGATTAATCTTCCTATCGAAGTTCTTATCGTCTTTTCGTTAAGACTTTATCACGAGGTTTTTTTTTTTTCGTTCCCAACGAATACGTGCTTTTTGCTACATCGGCTCGTTTACCTTGAGCAGCCAATGATCGGCAGGAAAGTAATTAAAGTAAACACGCTTCTCGCATACCCCACCAAAGAAATGCGTTCGCGGTAAATGCGCTTCTTCTATTTCGCGATCCTGTGCATCTTGTTATCATCTTACGGCGTCGAAATTCGTGTTCGATTCCTAAGTAAGAGGCTTCTCGAAGGTATTTGGAGAAAGGAGTCGTTACCATGCTGTGTTGTTTCGTCCGCCACTTCCTTGCAATCTGGAAAAAAGCGCCGTCAGGCGCTCACGTTCCCGGGATACGATACCATTCATTTGCTAAAGCAACGATAGAAATGTATACTACCAGCTTCTTGTTATAGAGGGAAATTCGTTTAATTAAGGAAGAACAGCCGCGCCTCGTCTAATATAAAAACGATTATTATTGTATGAATAATTTTTCTATTATAGCGGTTTAATATTTGTATTCTTGTCGGGCACATTTTCCTATGAAGTATTCGAAACATCGGTAAAACTTGATCGATAACGGGAAAAGCAAATCTTATCAAAATATTCTCTCGAACAAATCATTATGTCAGAGTGATCCTAAATAAGATAAGAAAAACTATACCCGTACGATGAATGCGAATTGTTCAGACGCACATATCCCGCTAACATCATTTTCCTTTTCTTCTTCATTCCTCGGTATATACGGTACACTTAATCAAAGATGAAATATATTTGGAGTAATAGATTTTATCTGAAAACGTGTTATGGATTCGTGCCGTTCGATGTCAGTGAGGTGAAAGCAAATGCTCATTCGAAAGAAATAAAAATTATAAAATAATTTATTTTGCTTTATTGGCTTTTGGCAGGATATTTGCTTGAGATTACAAATTTCATTTCATACTCGTAGCATATTAAATACATTTAATACATATTTAATTATTACATTAATTGGTACTCTCTCGGCACAGGAATAATAAAAATATAACCAGATTCGTTTTTGAAAACAGATTTTTCATGTAATAATAAAAATTAATTTTTTTTTTTTTTTTTTTAATTTCTTAGCTTTCTTTTATAATTTATTTTTTCATATAATAAAATATTTTTAATATAAAATTAAAAAGCTGTAGCGTATAATAATTTTATCAAATTTTTCCCAACTTCTTATTATATATATTTTTATCGAGATAAATAAACGAAAATTGTCATCAGACTGTATATACATATTTCCGCGAATTTATTTCTGATCCTTCTCTTTATTAAAACAATGTATATTTAAAATTATGATGAATAAAGCCATGAATATGTAAGATAATACAACGGCTTTTCAAATATTGAAATACAGAAACGTGAAATTATCGGTATTTCTTTTTCACGAAAAATAGCGGAATAGATTTTTTGATTGCTCCAGATGACGTTCTGTGGACATTTCTTTGGACATGCCCTAGCCGATTTATTAGTATAGTCTTTTGGATAAGCGCGAGCGTGACGAGTCCAATCGAGAATGATTTAACGATCCAACCATAAAAACATACAGTTTACATAAGTACGTCGTTGTCATTCGCGCCGGGGTAGAGGCGCAGAATCTTTTTAGATCTCTCTCTGGGACTGCACGGTTACAAGTGGTCCCTCGTTAAGGTTTCTTGTTAACGCTGAACGAGATAGAAATCTCAGGATATGAGCGCGTATGTGAGGGTAATCTTTGTCGAAGCGAGCTAAACTGCAGGATGTAATTTGTATACTGAACGCGCTTAGTTCGGTCGCGATATAAATTTAACGAACAGCCGTTTGTTTGTAGCAAAATTTTTTTTCCCCCCGATGCTTTATCGTTTTACCTTTTATTTTATAGAATATTATGCATGTCTATCCTGATATGTGTATTTTTTTCATCGTCAGATTATATTTATTTTATTAATAATGTATAGGGATAATAGGAATATTAATAGATATTAAAATAGCATAAAAACATCTTGTTAATATCTCCAAAAAAATATAAAAATGTAAAAATTTAAGATTACAAATTATTTAACATAATAATATAGGCAGTAATTAATAATCAATTAAAATTTATATTTACAATTTATAATTTTTGACAAAAATTGATTATATCGATTTAATTATTATATATATTTTTTCTTAATTAGTTTGTGTTGCAATTTGTATCGTGATAAAGCAATTAATACTGTGAGAAACATCTAAGATAAAATATTGCGAGCTACTATGCTGAAAGAAAATCTAAACGCGAGACCCACAACATATTCCAAAAATATCTTCTTTCCGGCCGGGACCTTTTGTCTCCAAGCTGGTGACATATGACACGTATCTTTAAGGGTCTCTTTCAGAATCACGTCTTTACGTCCAAAGCTTTTGAATGAAGGGTTAAACCCGTGAGCTATGAGTGGCATTAGAGCTGCATATGTTAAGTGCCAATGCAGCTGTAGTCTTTTTTCAGAAATAATCGTAGGTTATCGCATTCGTTATCGATTAAAATACATACATATTTAAAATAATACGAAGGAGGAACTGAAATCTATTTTAATTCTTTTAAATTAATAAAAATTCTGCAATACGCTTATTGAGAGTAACATTTTGATTTAGTATTTGTAAAATACGTAATTGTAAAATATTATGAGGTTTCCAAATTTTTTAACATTTTTATACCTCCTATTAAACTCAAGATAATACGTACATTGTTTTATATGTTTTCTAAAATTTTATGCTGTATAGCATTATATTATATTTTAAATTGTTGCATGCTTAACTTTGCTTCGATGCCGAATATTATATTTTGTATATATGTGGATATATACTAAAGTGTAAATAACTTAACTACAAAGTTTCCTTACACAATAACATAAAAAATGATTAGCTTGTACACAAGTATACCAAGTTATAAAAGGATACCCCCGACTGCTCGCAATAAAAAGCGACCCCGCGCGAACCTCCGCTTGGAACTCGTTGAAGCGATTTAAAAAGTTATTGGGTAAGCTGCCAAAAACTCTATTTTTGCGATATCCGCGCTACGTATATTTTTTACGTTGTAAGTTTTCGTAAACTTTGCAATCTGTGACGTTATGTCACTATGAACGTAGACAAATTTCTAAAAAGTTGTATCCGACGCGCGTATAGTTGCCAACAAACGATCTCTTTGCGCATGTCGTTCCTCTGATATTTTTAAATATTATTTTTATTCTGATTGTATTGGGGAAGATAGTTATGCAAATTTTAACTTTATTCCTCGTGTTATTGTGCCATTTGTCAAACTGTAGTATTTGTCTTCTCTTCTTTTCATAAACATGTTTTTTGCTCAAATAATATTCAATATTTTTCGAAATAACGCTACAATTTGCATTATTAGAGATGTCCAAAATATACGTGATGCTATCAATTACATCGAAAAAGGTTTCTATATAGTATCGTTTATTTATATGTCCAGTGATTATTCAGGCGCTAAGAAGCAATAGATACACGACCCTTCGGCGCGCATTTGTCTACAGTTAAGATCACTACAAATCAGTTCCCGACCTCGTCAATGGCGTCTAAAAATATCGGCTGTCCCTTCGGTAGTAAAGTGCTTGCATACGTTGGACGTCGTCTTTACGTGCCGGCATAAATATGTCGACGGAATTTGTGAGAGCACGAGCGTTTTTGGGTAGAGCCTGAGCGTTCTCGAGACGGTCTCGCGCGCTTCCTTATTTTTTCTTGTGTGAGGAATTCGGGGTTGAAATAATTGACACGGCAGCACATTGAGAAAACATCCAGGCGGGCACGCTCACGTAAACGCGCCTTTTTTCTTTACGACATTACACTTATGTAGAAATCAATTTACGCTCTCGTTAACATAACTGTTGAACCAACAGTCTCGCAGCTGCCGTAAATTTCTTCGACCATTAAGAAAAAACGAAAAATTAAAAGCAAAATCGATATAGTCTGGTGTTTATACGATACGCTTTGAAGCATTCAGTAGAGAAATTCTTTACTGCGATAAATAATTATATTTCTCTTTTACACTGCCTAAAATTTGAAAAGAAATAATATTAATATTAGACAATGTTGATTTATTCTAAATTTTTTAAAAATTGATTTCGATTTAATTTTTTTATCACAGTTATATATGCATTATTATATAAGCATTTTCTGTACAAGTTAATGTAAGAACTTTAGTTGACGATTGAAGTTTTGAGACAATACGCTCGTAATGATTTATAGTCTTTTTAGCTTCTTTAAAAAATTATATATAAATTATTAATGACACTTTTTCATATTTTTCTTAAAAATTTTAGAATTTATTTTGTAATGTACAGCATCATAAAAACTTTGATGCTTGTCGTTGGGATTAAAAGCGAATCGCGTTAACTTCGCCTGTACCGATAATGCGGCAGTTCGAAGAAGAACCGTGTAGCTTGATGACGTATTAAGCCGTCGACGTAGAGATGCGCGACAATGGCGCGTTTCGCGACGACAAGGAGCCAATTATCTCAGCAATTTCATTGGCGCTATGTATTCCGCGCACGTCATAGCAAAATACTCGGGTGTGCAGGTCACGAGCAATTACGATCTCAACGCCGACGCGACACGTTTTTGCCGGAAGGTCTCGAGAGCGCGATCTCCAAGATGGCCATGCCGGATACCTTTGGGATCCACGGATCTTCTTCCGCCCGTTTCTCAAAGCTTTTTGGATCGCCTCAACCGACAGGCGGTCGTGAAACGAGATAGAAATAACGACAAATCAAGCGCTAATTGCATCTACGCTGTGCAGGAGCGAACCTGTATAAGTACGACGATTACCGACTTATCGTCCTGCGACGGAGGGAAAATCCCTTTGGGGCGCGATTGACGGGAGGCGAACGAAGACTAATACATCAGCTCGCTCTTTCCCTTCCCCTCTCTCTCTCTCTCTTTCTCTCTCTCGGGATTATTTCAGGTGTACAAGACGTTAGTACGCCTCCACGAGCACGTTCGAAATTTCGATCACTCATTAACGGAGCCCTTCTTCGTCGCGGCGCCCGCCGCTTCGACATACCCGTACTAATTACACTTTCATAGTTGGGCCTGGGAACGCCTGGCAACGCCCGATAGATACCACCGCCGATTTAGCTCCTACTCGACTTTTCTCGTCGGAGGCGCCGCTACAGCTCGGTATCGCCAACATGCTGCTTCGGATCATTAATTATTCCTTTGGATCTTTATTACTAGCGTAACGTGTCTTGACGCGCGAGTTAGTTTAGCCGAGGATATACACTCATATTTTACATATATATTATATCATATATAATTAATTTCGTGCGCGAATATTTGCACTGTGTATATAAGAGAGATCGTTACGCTGTAATAATTATGTTTTATGTTGCGGGTATTTGTTAGGAATAGTAATGAGATATCAATGGCTGCAATTTATAATATCGATATCCTACTCTTTTAACGCCGAATTTATGTATCGATCTCTTTCGAAATTTTCGAAATTGATGATTACATACCGATAATCGACAGTATCGAATAAAATGATGGCAGATGTCGTAAAAGGAAAGTATAATGCAAATTTATAATATTTTTACTAAATAAAAATCATCTTGTCCTAGCATACGTTCTATTGATGTTAGATATGCGCGTCGCTCGACAAACATGATAACTATACAATTGTACATGGAGCTTCCTCCTGTCTCGTTTCCCACCGATCTGTTTGCTCGTCTCAGATTTCGTTATCTGATATTTTATTGTCCCTTTGTAACGGATGCACCGCAAGGGGTCACAAAGGTTGAACGCCCTTACTTTTCGACGTCGCGTGCTCTCCCGTGTTTCGTCGCATAGAATACTAACGATATTGTAACAGTAGCGATATTTATGTTTTATTATTTCGATGTCTCAGTATTGATACTTTTTGGCTGATACAAGTATCTCTTTACGATATCTTTTGTAATTAAATACGACAAACACGCGGCTACTTGAGTTTAATAGTACATTTTTTATACGGTGATATTTTTACACAGTGACATCGATTTTAATAATATATTATCTTTTACATTACGATATATCGATATCTAACATTATTGATTATTCATTTCTTTTCAATTTACATATTTATCGATATTGCCACGCAATATTATCAACGTCACGCAAATAGAGCTTGCACGGTCGCATCGGCACTGTTTTTGAGCTGCTCGTTAATACGGTGAAATTATTTGCGGGAATCCGGATACGCGCGATTTCTATCCGACTATATTTGAACATGAATTTATGTCCCGTCATGAGGTTTCACAATATCGAGACGACGGAGCGCGTAATTAGATTATTATTATTGGCGCGCGTTTCGGTTCCGTGCGTCGGCACAAATCATTTTCGTATACGATGTCGAAACGCTTTAGCATAACGTTACGCCCCTACTCATTATGTATCGCTGTTTATCACCGTTTGTACACCGTTTTTCCGGCGCGAGTAAGTGTTGTGCTATCGATACCCGTCTTAGAATCCATTGAACATGGACTGTCATGATTTTCTCGATGCAACGGTTTGCGAATAGTAGTACGCTGAAGATTTTCTCCCGGTCTGTCAGTTCGGTGCAAACACGTGTTAATCTTAGACACGCGTTGCGCGACTCTCGCGTGTTCGGAATAAATTAGTTCTCCGTATTAATGCGCGCAGTTGATTCGCAGAAGACTTTACGGCGATCTTGAATACGAGATTCTCGTCTTTGCGACGGATTCTCTTTGTTTAAGTATGATAAACGATCTTACTTGCAAACGAGCTCAATGTATGCGATATGCACTAGCCTCTTTATTCGATTCTGTTCCGAATGTCATAAGAAATTCTAATTTATGTCACGTCTCACATCTTTTCATAGTATTGATTTGCACTCGGTTATATCGGTAAATTTTACCAATCAGAGATAGAAATAGAATACATGGAATAAAGTATATATAATAATATAGAATAACTAATTTATAATATTTATGTATGCATAAAAAAATAAAGAGCATTATGTAAAATATTGTATATATAAGAAGGAGTGAAATCTCCGGAATAATAAATAGAAAAATACAATTTAGTATCGCAAAAATCAAGAAATTATGAATTCTCGGTTAAAAAAATGTACATTTTTTAAATAATATTATGCACATATATCGCACACATGACTCGCAATTAAAGTTCATCGAAAATCTATACGATTCCATGGGTATAGAAGCAATAAATCCTGTACCCGACTTAACGTTAATATTCGTCATATATGGTTGCGGATTTTTTAAAATCTTTCGCTGACTATAGGATGTTTTATGCAATCTTATCGGCAATAAAACAGAAGCGAAAATTGGTTGAAAATAATATTAATCTACTATTTTAAATCTTATAATGCACATCGGGCATTAATATTGCTATATATAAGATTTAACATATATTTTTTTTAAACGAATTTTATAACATTCTCTACCATAATGCCAGCGCGTTAGTCGTTTTTATAAAATTTATCATGTTCTATATCTCTGAATGTAATATTTCTATGGTTCGTATCTTGGAAACATTATTATATACAATATTATCTACGAACGGTTTCGTTCGTAAATCACCTCTTTCCGTAACGAGCAACAAGCGTAAAATTACGCAGGGATACGCCCCTTTTTGGAGCTATTGATATATCACGGTTGTCTACGATTTCATCTAATTATCCCTCCAGCATCACATATAAACGCTCCGTTTATCCGTATAATTCATGAGCTATAATTTCGTACCGGCAATTTCGAAACACGCGCTTGGTCGATCTATGCTGAACTGATATGCCGGTTAATCTTTATAGATAATCCAATTAAACTTCAACTCACAGCTAATATCCAAGTCAAAATCGCGCGCGAGCAATTAATTTCTGGCTTCATTCGATATTTACCTGCAACGCGGAAGAATGCCGAACGTCAAACGGTGATCAATGAACGGGACTACGACGCGAGAAAGGAACGATCTTTTTTTTTTATTTTTCTTTCTCAGAGATTCGATTCTCGTTTCTTATTCCCCTTCCAATCCGAGGATATATCTCACTGATCCGTAAATGTACGACGGAATGAATATACATCGTATAAATGGATCCAGAATCTGGTAACGATTATACGAACAAAAAGACAGCGCGATTGTGATAGCGACGGTAGGTGGTAGCGTGGACCGGCAAGCCCCGGAAGAGAGTTCGTCTCTCTCGCTTGATTAATTAAAACCAGGGCCGCGTATTCCCGAGGAATCGAATGTTGGCACATTCGAATGTGGCCGGATCGACGGAGGGCGAAAGCCGTCGTGCGCGGCCGTCTGGTTTTCAAACAGCGGCGCGGCGCAATTTGTCGGACGAGGAAAGGGTTTCTCGAATTTCCCCGGGCGATTTTCACGGACTGAGGAAAATCCTCTATATCCATCTGATCTGGGAATCTTCGTTCGGTTGAGACAATACTTTTTCCTACACTCCATTCTTTCCCACGTGCGCGTGTTTAGGCTGTGCGCACATCGGCGGTCAATTTACCCTTCGTATAATTTTGTATTGTACATATATATGTATTTTATATTGTATGTTGTGTATTTGCGTTGTTTGATGAGTGGCGAAACAAATATTTTTTATTCATTATTTAAATATTATTATTCAAAATTCGAAAAATTAAATTTATAAGATATTCTGAATTATCTATTTAAATTATTTTTATCACGACGACTTTTAATTAAGTTACTCGTACTCTATCACTTATCGCTTTTCACTTGCCGATGTGTACATGTCCTTACGTTCGGGTGAAACCCTCGTACGGTTACGGAATGGCGACAATCCCCGAAGAAATGGACCTTTGTTAAGGGTAGAAGGTCCCTACTCATGGAAGGCGTTAATCCGTATCCACGCCTTCGCCTTGGGGAAACGTCGAGTTATTTTGCGTCGAAGAGACGTAAATTGAATTGCTTATTCTAACAAAGTTTGATTTGTTTTTTTTTTGCATTTTTATTTTTTTTCATGTGCAATGGGTAAATGAAAGATTAGTTATTAATTGATTATCAGATATGTTATAGAAAAAATAATATTTTTATATTGTAATAAAACTGATTATCGAATTGGCAATTTGTGCTAATTCCGGGAAAAAAAAAAAAAAAAAAATCTTTGCGCGCGTATGAACAGAATATCGGGATAATAAATCTCGCTAGACTAATAAAACTTTGTCGTCGTTTTGTCGCGACAAAATCATGAAATTGCGTAATATAGTGCCAGGATAGCGAGTAATATCCGATTGATCGAAGAGCAAAGCTGCTTTAACATCTTCGTATGCTCGCGTATTATGAATCCTACTAAGCTTAAAACGAGCAGAACGAACTTAATAAGAAGGATCCGCTCGCTGTGCGCGCTGCTCGATGAGGAACATAAATTAACCGGGATTTTCGTTCTACGCGCAAAATGTACATCTCCGCGATAGTTTGCGAGTCGAGGGAATTGACTTTGCTATGTCTGAATATACTATTTATTTAGTTTCTATAAATTGTTTCATAATAAGTGGCTGGCAAAAGTTTGATCGGCGACAACTTCCATTGCATTGTTAGATTGTTAGATGTTAAATGTTGGATATCTCTTAATAATCTTGAATAAAAATTATCTTAAACCACAACCGATTTGGAATTGGAAAATAAAAAATTCAATTATCTATTTAAATTTTGAAGGATTTAAATACAGAATGTAATTAAAAATTTATATCTTGTAAATTATTGATCATGGTAACTTTGATTAGCTTGCAGCATTTGCTGATCGATCGTTTTGAAACTTCAATCGTGTATGAAACTTATGAAATATTAAGCTTATGTCACGAAACTGATATAAACCCGTAAACGGAATCTTGGAAGACTTTTGACTCATGGGACAAAGTTTCCATTAAGTACGCGAAAGAAGTCGGTCTTAAAGAGAATTCTATTTCTGACATTCGAACGCGGCCTGAAAGAGACGGGCGCTATAAAGTCAGGGGTAGAGAGGTTGGTGATAAGATTAGGCCAGTTTTTCACTCACCCATGGCGTCATACATATTGGATAGCATTCGAAGCGGGCGAGAAGGAACACCTGGGCGGCGCCTGCAAGCAATTTCGATGTCGTTTTATTCCCTTCGTGGATAAAAGTAATTATTCGCCTTTACCTTTGCCCTCCGGTCCCAAATGGCCGTTGCTGGATTTTTCGGCAAATATCTAGGAGCTTACTTTCTTATTTCTCGCACAATCGCATTTCGTACGAGGCATGGTGAACTCGCCGCGAATGGGGCGAATTTTATTCTATCTTGCGTTGTCGCGTATTTCTGTCGCGGAAATTACGAGGCGAATTTTTATCCTTTTTTAGGCATTATATACAATATATGCATACGTGCAAGAAAATAGAGATGCAAATCTGCAATCGCTAAACAATTCCGTATATAAATATCTTGTTGCAAAAAAATATGAAATAGAAGGAGAACGAGAAAAAAAGGGAGAGCATTATTAGAAACTTAGTGTGTGTATAGATGTATACATAAATATATTCCTTACGACAGACAGCAACATTTTGTATTGCAACCAACGATAAAGAAAATGATGAGATAATTCTTTTCATCCATTGTCATATCACCGTTTCTACTTCAATGTACTCTTTTTCTTAAAAGTGCACAATAGTGATGGAAAAAAGTGATAAACTATAAGTAATTTTCCACTTAATGTCTTGCCACTTTTTTCGGCATTCTGTTACAGTTCTGTCCTTAATAATAACTGACGTCTTTTTGATAAAATAAACCAGGCTTTCTTATTCTCGGTTGATGGCTTTTCATTCTTTTGTGTCATGTGTGAAAATGACAGACCTGTGTGCGCGAAAATCGATTTTCATCGTATAACAAACTCCTATCTCTTGTCAACGACTTTTTCTCTTGTTACTGATTGTAGAGCTCTTTACTAACGTCGTGGTGATGCACTGTCGCTGTTCAATTTTCCGGAAAATATCTGTAAGCTTCCCTGTCTTGTTTTTCGCGCGAGTGTGTTTTTGTGTTTCCCTTGAAATATATTGAAAGTGCGCAACTACGAGTCGAGTATTTCATTTATTCTTACAGAACGTGTGATACTGATATCGTTGAAAAGTCAATTTCCAGCGCGTGCCAAATGTCGGCCGACTTCTTATCTTTTGTCGCGTCTTTCTTTGTTGCTTCCTTTGTTGACCAAGTTCATGTACCAATATTATCTTACACTTGAGTCTAGAGCCTAAGTCCATTATAATTAAAAGTAGTTTCCAGAGTTACATTATATGTAAATAAAACATTATTTTCTTAATTGATTATGGAATATGAAATGTACGTCGAATTTATATCAATTATGTTTAGAGAATGTAAAACAAATATTAAATGCATTTAATAGAATTTAAAGTTTAATAACATTGTATATCTTTCAAATAAAAATATCCTGTAAAGATCGTTTCCTACATTTGTAGGCGGGAGTGTGCACAAGTGCACGCATATATATGAGGATTTATTATTATTCATAAAATTATCAATGTGTAACTAACAAATAATCTATTTGTATTTACTATCCTTTCCGCGTGCGCCATCATATATATTGATTAAATGTTCAATCTGGCTACCCTATATTTACATCACGTGCAATTTATTTGCTGCGTCGGATAGAGCGAAGCAATTAAGTGCTTTCGTCAAATGCAATTGCTAATAATTTGCGGTTGAAAGTGCAAAGACTCATATCGCATACGCGGAATCGTTTGTAATGTCATGTATAATCTTTATACGCTATAAGTTTACGAGCACCGTAAATTTTTTTGCGATGTACGCAAAACCGTCGAAGATTACATTGAGTTGTTGGTACTTTTATAAAATGTCTATATCTGAGGTGCAGTATATTATTTTTCAATAGCGTAGTAAAGAGAGAAAACGCGTGATAAAGTGACGCCATGGAAGAAAGACACGAGTAAAATTTTCAGAAATCTATTTACAATTTCGATCACAAAATTACTGACAAATTCTTCTTTGAAATTTTAATTATATCTCACGAAAAAAGCAAAAATAGAAGATAATAAAAATAGAATTTAGCCAATAAATTTATTTTAGTATATGTATATAGGACAACGTGCTATTCTTAGATTATCTGCAAAGCTCCGAAAAATTATTTTTTTATTTTTTCTCTTATGAAAATAATACCAAAATATATCAAGATACTATCTTTCACATAATATTATATTTTTAAAATATTGTATTGTTTATGAACTATATATGTAATAACTATATAAGATTATTTTTTATGATTCTTTCTTTTATTATATTACTGTTTATTCTGAACTCTAATAATTGCAATATATCGTTCCATTCGGGTTGTCTGCAGGTCGTGTTTACAGTCCCTTTGTATTTCACATTTCTATAAGAAAAAATAGAGAGAGGATGTGTTAAGGAGATATAATCATGTGTGGCGAATTGATATTTATTGACAAATAGAATTTTAAACATTCTGGACATATGTTATATGATATAAATAAACTTTGATGATACATTTCTAAAAATAGTTGCAGTAAATTAATAACTATTTTCTAATGATAAATTGAAAATTATCGAAACATTGTTATGATCAAATAGATACAACGTTTTTTAAATACATATAAATACAATTAAAAATTATTTCAGGCTTTTTATGTCAAAACATTTTATTATTTGTTGCATTATTAGCCATTATAATAAATTGATGCAAGTAATTTCACGCGTATTGCATAGCTTCAATCTCCGAGGTATCATGTGATAATGATGTCGGTACACGTAGATAAGGTACAAGCACTTTAATCGAGCTATTTGCAAAATGGTCCACTGACGCTTTTGATGATCTCGGTGCCCGTAAATATATCAGAGATTCTTATAAATCTCTTGAATAAATATTTGCACTTTTTATGTATTAAAATAATATGTTAATTCGAGATTTAAGAAGAAAAATAATTTTAAAATATTGACTTTTAACTTCTATATTCCTAATTTTATAAAGAATATCAAATTTTTCTTGCCACATTTATTATGTGCATTAACTTATGCAGATAGGGGAGAGAGGGAGGGGACATGTTTCTCATAAAATAATTCTATTAATGTAAAAGCGCTTAACACTTCCTCTATCTAATAACGTTGGCAATGGGCTATTAAATAAGGAGGGATACGCTTTAATATCCTTACTCGAACGACCACACGTAATTTTTTGATATCATAATAAAAAGAATGCGCGGTGTTTGCGTGTATCGCGGTAATCGGCTTATAGCCGAACTAATTATTGTCGTTATTGCTTGGTAGCGCGAGATATACATCGGTTAATTACTGCGCGATCACGCGGTAATGTGTAATTTTAATCTCACACCTTTGACGCGGAAAATACTCTAATGTGCTGGAATCGTAAATAACGTGGATTTCATCAATATTAATCATAAATCACATCAACCCTTTAAAACCATTTGGACAAAGATTCAATATTTTATGCCAATTTAAATATACTGATGTATATATATATATAATATTACGCGCGTAGAAGCGCGATTAAATGAATCGTTACTAATCAGGCTACTTTACGAGTGCATTTTCAATAAATTTATTTCATAAATTGCTATTATGTATTATTATAGAAACGTATGATATGATATGAGGTGGCCGAATGTATAAATGAAAATCGTGTATAAGCGCTGTCAGAACTGTGAGAAACGTAAAAATATAAATATATAATAAGAACTGATAATTTATATTAATTCAAATAATTAAAATTATTCTATTTTTGGTTTGTACGTGTTTTTTATGCCAGAATTTACGAATTTAACAAATTTAACGTAACACAGATAATATTTTTGCTAAATATAATTTATTAAATATACATGCGTGTGATATGTTATTCTCTATATTTGAGAGATTATTTATTCTCAAAGAAAATATTAGCTATAAAATTTTATTTCATACATATCAAAATCATATTTCTGTAAATTGTAAATGCAATGAGATATTAACAGCAATGAAAAAATGAAGGAACCTGCAACAAGACACACGAGACACATGGAGTATTGTCATTTTTTTAATTGATCAAAAGCCTTTCATTCCAAAATTTCAGAGCCAATTCCATGGAATTCTATATATATATATATATATACACTGTCAAACTTTTAAACTAAAACCGCTAAGCACATTGTCATTTTAATAGCAGTCGCGAACACTAATTCATTAGCAACATGACTGTAGCTTATTGCGGTGGCAGTGTGGAAAAAATATAGACAGTCTTTGAAATTGTTTTTAAATAATAAATATAACTCTCGAATAATCATAATATTTGATGAAACAATACCTGTGATACTCTTTCGAGATATCATATTGAATTTTACAAATATCATAGCTACGAAATATATTTGAAGGCAAGATCATGCGCCGTTTGCGAAACTCAGCTGTTTCTTGCATTGTACACAATAACTACGGTATTTTATTTAGCACATAAGAATGCTGTTGTCACATAGCTCCGTCTGAAACGCGATGCTAGAAGAACACCACTTTCATCCGTTGATTGTCCAGCGGGATTGTATGTTGGGGAGAATCGATTTACGGTCGCGCACAGGAGAATCGATTCGCGTATCGTGTCTTTGACCCGTATGCCTCGGCGTACAATTTCAGTTGGAACTTTTCAATTTCCTCCACGAGCGTGTGCACTGTTGACGGCTTTTCTCGTCCGAGTCATGGCAATCATCTTTCAATGTCTCTGTGCTATGCCAGAAGGTTATATGCAGATTTTGGACGAACTACGTGGACGATCCGGGAAATATCGTGACCTTATGATATATTCATAAAACTCGCGGTTCATCTCTCTTCCTTTTCTCTTATTTTCTCTTTCTCTCTGTCTCTTTTTCTTCATCGTCTATTACATATCACGAAGCCATGTTTTATCCCTTCAAACTCAAAGTAAAGAGATACGTGATTATCATACCACGCCGTTACCTATCAGACTTATGTTACTGATTTACTTTGAGAACTATCCTACGATATGCTCCGCTCTCACTCGGGAGAGATGGTAATTAATTAATACTATTTGTTAAATATAAATGTGTTAAATTCGCAAAAGTATCGTGGATGCGGAGCACGAAACTTGGTTATACTTCTTTATAACGGAACAATTTTCCGACTCGATAAAGAGCAAACGTCTGACCTAGACTGTAACCTCTCGAAGACATTGAGTGGAATAGCTGTTCGGAAAGAATGTTTACAGTAGAAGTTTCGTGCACGCAAGCAATGCGCATACGAAAAGTTGCGCAATTCTCTCTTTAAGGAGTAAAGTCGTGAAGATATTTTAATCGTTTAATAATTATTAAATACAGTACTGAAAAGAAAATGAATAGATATACATTTCTATTTTAATTACATTTATTTTCTAAAAGATCTCGTAAATTTTTTCTTTCATAGAAGAAGTACAGAGAAAATGTTATTTTGTTCTCACTTTTGGATACAACATACAACGGTTTTCTCTTCATATTATCGCGCGATGAAAAACATAGCGATTCATAATTAAAAGAAATGTAAACAATTTCCTAGCAAAAATTACGAACAGAATGCAATATTATATATGTTGTGTGCTAATTAGCAATTTTATTTTATCATGATTAGATATATCTGTATATATGTTTTTAATCGACGTACTATAATTGGTAAATAATAAATGCATCGATAAAAGAATAGTACAATCTTAATGGAAAAAGTTTTTTATCATATATGACGAAGATAATTTTCTATTGCGAAAAAAATGATACTTAAAAAAATTACAGGTTGAGACTGCCGAAATGTAAAATATTGATATTTAGTATATATTTTAAATTTTATACATCATTTTAATTATCCGCAGGAAACCTTTAGTGTGAATGTCGTCAATATAGAATGTTTTTCAATGTGGATTGCATCACCCCGTGAATAATATCGCGCAAAAAAAAAAAAATACATGAGATCTCTCAATCACTTTGGTGATCGCCATCAATCACCATCGTCATATTTTTGTGTGTATTATGTGCCAGGATATAATATGTCGATCGCGATCAGAAAAAGAATTTACCCTCCGCCAAATCGTTATCCACGCGAAAAAAATATATATATATATATATTTGGTAGGAAATTCTCATCGCTTGTCGGCAATTTAGCTTTTCCTCGAATGTTTTTCTCAAATGTAGACGGGAATTTTAAACATGAAAAAATTGTCATTTTTTTGCATCATGATTTCTGTCCTTTAAATCTCTACACAAAAGGGCAATGTTTTTTTTTTTGTTCATATTTCACATCGCGATTATTCCGTTGTAATTAACACAGACAATAATTTTTCATTATCTATAAATTTCTCTCTTTTCTTAGGAACATGATCTTAATTAATTTGCACTGAATTATTTTATTGTATTATATCGTAGTACGATCTATTTTATTTCATGTTTTTATATTTACTGGTAATTAAATTTTCTATTATTTAAAATATTATAGTAAAGAATATAACATCTCTCACATAAAACCATTTTATAAATTTTTTACTCGGAATCTTTTATTTTTAGATGAAAATTTACTCTATCTGCCCATTTAGGTCACACGTGCAGATGAGAACGCACCCACCCATAGATTAATCAAATTAAAAGGAATATGTATGAATATTATATGAACATTAATATTTATGATGGTTGCAAGGAATTAAGGAAAAAAATGAAACAGAAACACTAACGACTTTTAACTGTAATACTAACGTAGACGATCTTTATTTTCTCATATGATACATGTCTAATTTTAATATACTTTATATTATTAATAAAATTTTTATTATTTACTTGTGTAAATAATAAAAATTGTTTGACATTTTAATTATTAATTTTTTCAAAAATTGTACGATTGAGAATTGTGATCCTATAAAACTTTTCTAATAATACAATACCTGCACTTTGAAAAACTGATCGAAAGAAATATTGCTAATAAAAATATTTCGAAAATATACGATCGTTAATAAGTAATGTAACAAAATTGTAAAAGAAAACGAAGCGATTGAGAAAGAAAGAGAGTGAAAAACAGTGCGTATAATAGAAAATAATTTCAAGAAAAAAAAATTTATCATACTATTGATCGGTTGCTCATGTCGCAGTCAACGATGAAAGATATTATACAATATATGACTGTGTGCAACACGTTTTACTAAAGTTTGCAGCTTATAACGCGGTATCGCTCGTATTTCTCGCTATTTTGGTTGTCTCATGAGCCATTGCCCGTAAGCCGTATTAAGGATTTATCTACCTATCTAATATATCTTTCCCTCGTTCTCGCCGGTGATAGACGACAGCGTAGATTCCGGCGTAACGGCGGAGGCAACCTGCCCCGATCGATCGAGGAAGGAAAATTTGAAAAAACACCAGCGTCGACGAAACGCCGCGGCGCGCTTAATATTCTTTCAGGAAAGACTGCGACGTACCCCCGGATCGGCAAAGGGTTTTTGCCCCGGGACATTCGTCAGATCGTTCCGTATTACCCGTATACCCGTCTCTTGTGGAGCACGGAAGGCAGAATGCAGGACGTTCTCCCGAGGAACGACTCGTGAAAGAAACGAAGGCGATTTCTGGTCGGAGTAAACGAATGGTTGTTTATCGCTGCCGAAAATATTCCGGTTATCTGATTTCTTTCTCGAGAAAAATGTGGCTCACAAAAATTTCGTGATTTTTCTAGATTTCATTTGATGTAGACGAGAATTTCACTCGCGATAATGTCATTATTATTTGATTGGCATTAGGATATTTATATTTTTTTCACTCTGTCTTCTTATGACTGGTTTGAAATCCAATCGAGAGAAAGATAAGTTTTATCCTTAAATTTGCTTTATTTGCGAAAATGAATTTTTTAAAATATTGATATGTTTCATATAGATTTAATTTAGCTTGAAGTTATATATCACAAATTTAATATATTCATGTACACAGTTTTAATATACATATATAACTTATGTGTATCAAAGATGTATTGATTTATACAATATTAATATTATCTAACGAAATGTATTTACTTATTTTAGGAATTATATTGTTTATATTATTTTACACGAGAAATCATGTGCTTGAAATGTACATTCTAAATATCTAATTCCCTTTTTGAATATCTAGATAATTGATTTCTCCCGCAAAAACAATGCTCATATTTCCAATACAATCGATTTTAATATGATTTTAAATGAATAAAAAATTGATAGATTAATCGCAATGTAATAACCAAAGTATAACACTAAAATATTATTTTATTATATATAGTAATATACCGCTTGCACGAACTAAAATTATAGTATCGAATTTCGATAGGCTGGACCAAGTCAATGTATACAGGATCAATTTTTAAGCTGCTTTTCTCGAAAATGAAGCCTTCGAGAAAAAAACTTTATTCTGTATTTTCAACCTATTTTTACAAGAAATCGGTTTCTTTTCAACGAGTTTTGGCTGAGTTTGTATTTGAAAAGTTCTGATTGACGTTGAAAAAACATTTAAAGATATGAGATATATGAAACGGAATAGACAAAATGTCGCGTAATCTAAACTAGTTTCATTGGCGAATTTAAAATCCTCGAGTCCTTTGTATTAAAATTAAACTCACATTTTGTTTTTGCTTATATAACTTGTCAAACTTGTTTTGGCGTGCATCAATGGATGAATGGAAATAGAAGATTATTAATCAGGTCTTTATATCAAATCCGCTCATTTATTTTAATTTATTTTCTTAATCCTTTTAATCGCCAGAAAATATTTTTATTCGTGGAGCATGAGTAATCCATCAATAAGTAATTTATCGATTTTTAATAATTTATTATTAATAAGATTTATTTTTTATTTAAATCTAATTAAAGTAATTTATTAATTATTAAATACTAATTAAAATAAAAGTTAAATGTATGTTATAAAGAGATATGAAAAATATTTTTTTTCTGTTAAATTGTAATTCAGTAAAAGTAAATTCCAAATTAAATAAATGTACGAATGAAAAGAAGTGCGTAATATTGACGAACAAATATGCTTATTATCTGTATATTTTTCGCAATATGTGTGTTATTGATTATTTAATCATCATATTATATAAACATAATTATATAAATATATAAACACAATTTCATGCATCAATAACTTCTTGTTTATAAAGAATGGGAAAAAGAGAAAGAGAAAAAGAGAAAGAGGAAAAATGAGAAAAATTTTGGATAATGCGCAGAACTAAAAGAGTTCTTCGAGATTGTTCGCCTGAAAATCACATTGTGTAAGGAAGTATATTGCAGATACGGCTAATTCTTCCACAACGTAGAATCAAAATGTTTTCTGAAGGGGAATCGCCGCGCACATTAGCCGAATTCGATTTAACGGATCGTCTCCCCTTCTGTTTCCGGCCGCGAACAAAATCCCCGAAAATCCTCGGCAGAAAGTTGAGCACGATGGGATTGGAAAAATCGCGGTGCGGGGTTAAAAAAAAAAAAAGGGCGCGCTACATGCCCTTTCGTAAACACGGCACCCGTTCTCCTCTTTTCGTACATTTCGCTATTCGTTTCCTCCCTCACGCGCGCAGTCGTCGTAACCCACCCTCTGTCCACCTATTTCCTGCATTCTCGACTCTCCCTCCACCCTCGCTCGTTCTTTCGTCTCTATTCTCTATTCCGAGAATACTTCTTTTTCCCAATATAGAAATAGATCTCGTATAGGGGCGTGGCGAAGTACGATACGTCGTATAGGAAGAGAAATCGTCCTTTCGTAACAACCACCCACCCCGGCGGTCATCCCGTTGAACTCATATACACATTTCCATCCCCATCTTGGCCACTGCGGTCCGTGGGTTCTTTTCTACTAAGAAAAATTTTCTTGTTCGATTTGTTGGCGTGGAATAAATAATGAAGTTTTCTATTTATAGTCGCAGTAAGTCGATTGAGATCTACGTTTCCCAAGTAGCCTTTCATTTTGCATCGATGGTAAAGAATACCGATATTCTTACTGCGCTTGTCCGTTTACTTGGCTAAGATCTATGCGCGCAATAGTTTTCGTCGAATTTCCTCGTTCCAGCCCCATATTTATCTTCCAGGCGTAGTATTCGACATAGTAATGGGGAGCTATCGTAAATAAAGAAGTCGTTCGTCGTGAACGTATTGTCTGGTCGCATTTTCAGGGAAGGAACGGGAACTAAGATATTTGTCTTCTCAAGTTACATTCCCTCTATGATCCCCGTCCCATTATGTATTTTGTTCATTTTTTTATCGAGATGCAACGCGGATATCTGAATCGAAAAATAATATAATAATAGTAATAGAGAGAGAGAGAGAGAGAGAGAGAGAGAGAGAGAGAGAGAGAGAGAGAGAGGAAAGTAACATAATTAATATTATTCAAAATGAGATATTACAGTCATTCACTTTAGTGAATCATATTTAGCTCGGTACTGAATCATTAAAACAAATTGCTAATTAGTAAAGAAAATATCTCATTTGAAAAGTTTTGCTCACAGTTTTCTCATTTTGAGATAAATTTACACATAAAGAAGAAATCGAATTAAAAAATTCTTTGTATTTAATATCAAAATTATACGAATAAAAAAAGAAAATTAGTGAAATTGTTGACAGAAAGTCAACAAGGATAATTGTTCATGAAATTATTTAGTGGAAAGAGAGCTGGATATTCAAAAATATTTTAATTAATATATATATGAATATTAATTAAATATTATTTATAATTATTTAATTTACTATATGTCAATTATTTAAATCGTCATATTTTTATATTTAGTATAGTTACGGCTTTTTATTTCATCTTTTGATAGAATGTAACAATGAATAGCAAAATATAATTGATAAAGTACTTATAATACAATATATTTTAGCAAGAAATAATGAATTTCAAAAAATATTGTATAATTATGATGTTCTTTCTATTTAGTTATAATATAACACGGAATAAGTACATTTTTTTATATTTTTATTTATAAAAATTATTCTTGATTACTCGTTTTATTATTTTTTCGTACCGGTTCTGACTTTTTTGTAAACTGGTTTGCTGGTTATGACTGAAAATATCTCGATATTTCATTGTCAGTAAAAACAAACGAAGTTACGAGTCAAGAATATTATTCATTTGAAAAAAATTATTTCAATTGACGAGCTAGAATATGAATACTAGAATAAAGGAGAAACAAGTTCGAGCTTTTGTATATGATTAAATGCGTCATATGTCATGTATTCTTTCACATAAAAGCGGAAATGCGATTCTTTAAAGCCTTTTAGTTCTGTAGCCACATGCATTAACCGAGATAATCTTGAGCGAGTGTGTCGAGGAATACCGTTCATATATAAGTATTATATTTAGGTTTTAAGGCGTCCATCGTTTCTTATACTTTTGTAACTTTTATACAAACTTGCAGAAAGTCAGCATTCTTTTGGTAAAAGATAGAACGTAAGCTGCGTAAGATCCAATTCTTCTTTCCGGAGCTCGGATTCCGCTTACGTGGAACAATACTTGTGGAATTCATGAATTAGTCTTATCATCTTTTTCGTTTAAATTTGGTAGAAACTCTCTTTATCATTACAAAATTAAAGTCGAGACTTCTTATTTTGATATCAAGTCTTATTATGTACATAAAACGAATGCGTATTATAATATGACAAAATATGAGTGTAAAGATAATACAGAAAACATAAAGAGCTATATGACGAAAAGAAATGTACAGAAGTTGACTCTTAAGAGTAAATAAGATTTAGGTTGCGAGAGAAATCGTTAAGCCAGATCGGAAAAGTAACATTTGCACAGACCCGAAGGTGTGAAAATGCAGGCGGAATATCTCTGAGCCGCGAAGAAGAAATGAAATAAAGAAAGGGATGGTATTTCTGAGCTGATCTAAGATTACGATTCGAAGGGAAGAGAGAAGATACACCGTTGGCAAATATTCGCATCAAAAATCCTCGCTTCCATGCTGAAAAGCGCGATGAAAAGCTAACTGCTTACTTCTCGAACGATGCGGTTTTCCCACGAGTTGCTTTCTTATAAAAGGCGAATATAACGAAAATAGATTACAAAGGGCTTTAGGTACGTTATAGATACAACAGCTTAACTTTTAATAATAAAAGAAAAAAATATTTAAATTGTAAGCATTATATGCACACATTACATATATGGTATTATATTTTGTATCTATATGCTTTTTATTAAAGTTGTATGATTGAATATCAAAATCAGAAATGAATACCCAAGTAAATAAAATCATTTTTAATATATTATTTTCTTTTAAATTTATATATTATTAGATTTTTTTTTTTTTTAATTTATGATATTTAAATTTGTAAGATGGATATATCAAGTTATATTACTGCCGTGATTTTCTCTGAATATTTCTCATACGCTTACCATATAAAAACAATAAAATATTTCCTGAAAATATAATATACGGAAAATTTTTTACAATTATTGAAAAAGTAAAATAAAAATTTGTTTAGTATAATAAAATATTACTTTTGTACATTCGCGAGTTTGCGATAATTAATGTATTATTTTCCTTCTAAAACTGTGAATGCGGAAGATCGGATTGATAAGCGTACTATATATGGCAGCTTATTGGCCCAATTAGGGTATGGTCTCCGTTACATAATCGTCACGCATGACGTTAGCGAAAGAGAAAGATGGAGAGAGGAACGTGATCTCATTCAATATACATCAGCACTTCCTCTCATTATGAGTCATAACACAGTCATAATAAACGCCGCACGACCATGACCGGAGACCGCGGCATGGCGCCTAAACGTCAGATTCTAAACGATTGTCATATCCTTAAGAGGAGAGGAGAGAGGTCACGACTAGTTCACGTAGGTTCGGTAGCTCTGCGGGTACCCCAATCGACTATGTTTGTTTGACATATCCGAGGTTTGTATCTTCAAAGGGTCAAGATATCTGCTCTCTTCTCTTTCCGCTTGCTCTCGCTTTACGTATGGGTCCATATGGCATAGAATGTATAAATAACACACTCTGTTCTATTGTGGGATAAGTAAACCCTGAGGAACGTATGACGATAGACAAAGAGAGGGGCCGGGCTGACAAAGGGCGATGCGGAGAGATGAGGACGAGGAAAGAAGGGAAAATGTTAGAGCCGGAAAATGGTGGCTGAAGAGAGGCACACTTCACTTCGGTATGCTTGACACGACGGCAGAAATGAGAAGGAAAACGTGATACCACGTGCGGCGAAAATTGGCGGAGACTGCAGACTAGCGAGTGTCGGAAAATAAAAGATAACCAGGGCTGGTGCTCGTTTAGAGCTGCCTATTTTGAAACGGAAGTTTTTACGGAAAGAAGTTTCATGAAGGTGGATTAATTGTCAAAATTGCGAGTTTAGACGTGGTAAATACATGAGCATTTACTGCTTTAATATGTTCTCTCCGAAGAATTTAGTTTCTGCGCTCGTATAAGTTATGAAAAATATTCAAAAGATAAAAATATCTATTATAATAACGTTTTCCGGTTTCATAAAGCCATCAAAATGACTCGAATGATTGACGCGAAATAAGATTGATATTTGATTTTTAGTCAAAAACGTCAATTTTCATACAGTGCATTGCCGATTGTAAGACGATTATTCATGCCGCTTATTATGTATGCCGGTTATTATATATCATAGCATCTCCGCATTCTTGCCAAGAGTCACCACGCGAGGTCAAAGTGAACTTATGGATATTAGCACTGAGAAGATAATATGAATATGCTGGCGGTATCCAGCGTCGTAAATCAACGGTAAACGCGAGCGCGTTCGGGAAAGGCTCGTCCGCAGTACTCGCACTTTATCATTGCAGATGACGAAGACAGAAACGGTCTGCACGCCGGGAAGAATTGAGGTTGACAATCTTCCACGCTGCTCCTCGTTCTTCGATCGTCTCTGCCAACTTCTCGGGAGATTCGAGATTATGAATTAATTATCGTCGACCGTCACCGCGATGGATCCTCAATGACAAACAGAGCTCCCGTCGGTATAATCATTGTAATTAGAGAAAGGAAAGGAAGAGTTGCTTGAATAAATTGATTGTCGCACCTTTTCCCCTCAGTACTTTATTTGAAGACTATATACTCGTGTATATATGATATATATAGTAAGATGTATTTGCAAAAATAAGACAAATATTTTCACGCAAACATCTTATGTTTTCATCGGTAATTTATATATATAAATGCCGCAAATAATTGACGATTTGCGCTGCACTTGATAATAGCATTTTCCTACATTTATAGAATTTTTATTTTTTAGGAAAGATCTTCTTAAGTATCTTTATCTTTTTATTTTATTTGTTCTCTGCACAGAGGAAAGATACTTTATTCATTATATCTTTTTTTTTTTTTTTTTTTTTTTTACTTTATTACAGTCTAATTAAAATTCTTCAAAAGACAATTTTTGAACAATATGCCATCAATAATAATATTAATTGTTGACAAAAAATTTTTCACTTCCGTATTAATTAAATATGACCTATTTTTATTATGTGACATGCAAAAATATATATCACGGATATGTACACATTTTTTTTAACGTTTTTGGCACGCGAATTTCAATTTCGAATAGCATGTCTCCAAGCATAATGGATGAGTGGTATTTTAAGAAGTTGGGTATCTTCACCTTAAAATTATAGTAGTAAAGAATGTTCCTGTACGTAATACGATCAGCTACTCCATATGACAGTGCCATTTTTCTGCCGGCCAATTGCAGGCCATGTATGCGACGCAAGTCGCTTCTTCACATGCATATCGCGCGTACATTTTTGGCGCAGTCGAGAGATCCACCCGCGTTTGCAAAGAGACACGTACGAGCACATCCTCTGTAGGTTACATGCAGACATTTTCTTCTCAATTCTCAAAGCGAAATATACATTTTTTCTCATATCCGGCAAGTTTCATCGCGATTCGCATCTTTAATCTTTAATGTGGGGGGAAAAAAAAACCCGTTCGTCCAACCTTTATTTTATATTATTAACGGTAAAAATCAATATTTTTTATCATAAAATTTTACCTCAGAAATCAAAATAATTCGGCACGATGTCAGAAAATACGATAAATTTTCATATCGCGATGGAATTGATTTTAACTGTTTGAATTTTAAATCCGACAAATTCTCTGATTGTGTGTGTTCAGATATTTAAAATATCACAAAGAAATTTTGCACTGAGATACTTGATTATAATACGTGATATATTATAGCCAAGAAGGGCGAAATTACAAAGCAAATTCATTACATATGTTACACAGCCATTTATCTATACCATTAATTATTATTATTGATCATTAATTACATCATTCGTAACGAGCCATTATTAGACGCAATATGAAATTGTAAATAGTAAAATGACCAACTACTCTATTGATTACCGATTATCGCTTCATGGCTGCCAAAAATATGTACAATTTATTCGCACATTGTTGAGAATTTATTCTGTCGAGTGAGTTGCGTAGGCGTAGGCAAATTGATAGGGTATTCTTGTATTTCGAGATATCAATGCATCTATATGCTACAATTCGTTACGCACAGGCAAACACACACAGGCGCCGTTAAAATAAAATAGTCGATCGCGTTAGCGGCACGGCTCTCGAATGTGCGATAAAAACTGCCCGATTCGCGATGCAAATGCGAATCTTATGCGTGTGCACCGTGTATGCACGAAATTACTCTTTTCGAGGGGAGGCGACAACGCGTTAAACGCGACTAAGCGCGGTCGCGTCGCCGCTCTCGCTGATGGAAGCGTTGACGGCTGTTGGCCTCTCGGAGGGCATTTGTTCGTGCCGCGTGTTGACATTGCATTAGCCCGGGAACAATTACTCGCGTATCGATCATCGGGTTCGAGTGTAATTGGTCCCGATGTGGTTCGCCGGTCTATCGGGTACTTAAACCGCCGCGCGCGGAATACATCGTCGAGTTGTCTGAAAAACCGATTTTCGATCGATAAAATCGCCGTGCGGAGATGCATCCCGCATTTCAGCGGGAATGAAAATCGAGGCTGCTTCATTAAACCGGCTAATTAAGTAAGAGTACGCGAGGCATGGAATTATGAACGTATCTCGTTACCATCCCATCAGCGTTTTTTTCCGACACTTTTTCTCTCTCTCTCTCTCTCTCTCTTACTCTTGACTTATGATTGACGTATCTAATAATCAAGTTAATAGAATTTATTGCACATCTTAATATACGTACTTAATTACTACATATTTTTTATTATTCACGGAAATATTATTTACTAAGAAAAATATAATTTTCTTATATATATATATATATATATATATATATATATATATATAAGAAACCTTAATGTATATATTTCACAACTTCATTTTAATTTTTATGTCACATTAGAATGAAAAAATTTATGTACTTATTTTAGATCAGAAAAATATTTTATTTTATATTTATTCGATGTTTCGTTTCGTGCTTTTTTACAATACAAATATATTATAATATTGTTTAAATAAAAATCATAGATATGAAAAAGTAGATCAGCTTTTAAACAGCTTGTTAACATACAAATAGTAATACCTAATTGAAGAATATACATATTACAGATCGTTTTTCATTTCGATCCGATCATTCCGTCCGCGAAATCCATTTAGTACAATACGAGCGATTTAATGCAACCTACGTGTGGGGGCTTAACGAATGGAAATGCTCGAAACCATGCCAATGGTATGATCCGTTTTCGTAATTGTGCACAAGCCTCCCCGGTTCTAATGATGAGGATTACCAATGATTCAACTCTCGCTTGTGACACGCTACATTAAATTGCACGGCACTGTCGATACTTGTCTGGTAACAGTGATCATTCCTCATAGTTATCGAAAATGTCAGTTTAATTAATACCCTCGACAGGAGCGTATAGGATAACGTATTGATTGGCACAAAGCATTAAGCACCCCGTTAATCCAATACAATTCAATATTCGCCAATTACCGCAGCATCATGTGATTCTAATCATTTCCATGAAATTTCTCATTCGAAAAAAGACCAATTAATATTTTTATTACGCATTTGCAATAATAATTTTAATTAACGTATGTGATGAATATGATTTATTATTACTTGATATTATTAATAGTATGTAAATAATATGCAACAAAATATATAGTTGATTTAAAATTGGTCGCGGAATTTAAAGCACAAAGGCATATTTTTGCATATGTATAATAAACACAACATATATTAACGCACGGATATCATGTTACAATAACAGTATTTAACATATAAGTGAATTAATTATTATTTCAATGTACATTAATAGTACATATGTATATGAGACTATTTTAAGCAATAATTGACTTTGCTTATGAATAAAGTTTTTTCATTTTATCTAAAAAATTACATCTATTATATTATTATTATTATTATTATTATCGACAAAGTATCAGTTAAAAAAAATTCGTGAATGTTCTATATATATATGTATAGTCGTACGTATAAATAATAATAATAATTTATATACATCATAAAAATAATCTTATATGCATCTTAATTTATAAGAATGCTCTTTTCACAATGTGAGGTAACTTAAAAATTAAAATAAAAAATCTAAGCAAGAGTCGAGTGTCGTCGAATTAAATATCTCATTTATTACTCTACTCACATAGCTCACAAAGTGATCTCATAAAATTGACGGTGTAAACTGAGTTTTAACGAGGGTTCTTAACTAAGTTTATCATGGTCTCTATATGTCCTTCCTCGTTGTACTCGCGTATTTGCGTCCAGCTGTGTCTACGCTCGTATATATACTTTGAGCACGCAATAAAAAAACATCCTCGGAATGGCAACGACCCCTCGTGTTTGCTTTAATGCAGATAGAGAGAACAAGGGTCAATGACATCCATATTCAGTTTATCTCTTTATCTATTGGGAAAAAAAAAAATAAAAAATTATTTATATGCATATTTCTTTGATGTTTACAATTATTTCGTATCTTTTTATAATTTCTTTTCTTTTTCTAAAACATGATTATATGTTGAGAAATTTGTGTCATTTAGTTTATATAGATTATAGAGTTTATAATTTCTACGTAACTTGGAAGACTACATGCAGCATAGATAATTAAAAGTTTCTCGCTATAATTCGGAACGTTCTATCCAGATGTTTCAAAATCTAACAGCTATACTACTTGGTAATGGAGTTTATAGGAGAGAAATTTTACACTCGTATTGTAGAATGCAGTCAGTTCTAATAGAGAGAAATATTTTACTCCGAAATTTCTCTTCTAATGGCGTATATAATACCGGAAGTTCAGAATATCGATTGGACACGAATTTATTTGCGTCGCAAGTAGGAATGTCTCTTTTTTTCCAATGGAGAAGAGCCAAATGAAGGGAGGCTCTCTACCTTCTCTTTGACAAATGTCGTATCGTTATCCATGTTCTAAGATCCTAATGGAATGCAAAAGGCTTTTACAGTCTGTCTAGCAAGTGAATGCAATCGTGTGTCTTTTGAGGCTTTTGACTGGTGTTTAACGATTAATATCTATAGAGATTTCCAGATACAAAGGAGAATGCACAAGTATATAATTACAGTACAAAATTAATTTGCGAAATGAAATTGAACATATAATTCATTATATGTGATTTACATGTAGGGCGGAAATATTTATACATTATGTAATGTTGAAGTATAAAATCATTGTTGACAATAACGTAAATTATAAACACAGCATGAATGATATTATTGCAAAACACATTATTACGAAAGGCACCGTACTTATCAGATCATTATATTTTTTGTTATTTATATTACCAAATATACAATATATTAAAATAAAATGATTTAACGGGTTATCTACTAAACATGCAGTCGGTGTCTCGCTAAGGAGAAATGGAGAATTCGAATCGATGACGCGAAAGATGCACCAGGAACCGTTGTTGAGGACAGATGCGCAGAGAACGTAACAACAATCGTTGATTCACTTGGCAAATTTCCGTCGTGCCGAATAAACGTCGACATTGAGACGGGATCGCGTTGTAATTAGAGACGAGTCCGAGCTTCACCACGCCGGAAGAAAGGTCGGTTTTGCCGACGATCCTGAAGCAGTCGTCTCGTTGAAACTTTCGTGACTGCTCACGACTCGCGCGGGCATTGAAGGCGAAGAGAGTCGAGGCAGTTTCCGCTCTGGTGAATTTATCAGGACCTACCGAGACTTCGTTACCGTCGTTATATTGTTCCACCATGAGCCTGGCAATTTTATTCGCGTGGGAGACACATCGCTGTGATACACAGCGCGTTGGAAACTCGGGCCGTAAGAACGAGGTAAAAGTAAACGGGTATTGCATTAGCAGCGAGGTTTTCTGACGTTTTATTTCCAAAGTCATGTTCTTATCAAATTACTGGAACCCTTTGAAGCCAATTTCTCCTATCGTAATTCTTGACATTAATTCGCTCGGGAAATAATTTTATGTGTTTTATGCCAGCACACACAAATTAATTAACAAGTTTATCCACGCAGAGATTTTTAAGAATTTATAATATACTTAAATTTTTTAAGTCTTCCGGATGTCCGCAAAAATTGTCTATGGAGGAGATTTCAAAATAATTATTTGTTTCTTGCGATTAATTATGCGATTTTTAGCTTAAGTTTATTGTATGAAATTTTTACAAATTTTTTAGAGATAAAAGCACATTTTTATAAAACTAAAATTTTTTTAATTGCCTTTTTTTTTAAACTATTGTTTTCGTATTGCGTTATATTGCGTCCTATGCATTGTTTGTAGAATATATTGGTAGTTTTCGTCTTCTTATACTAAGCTCGGCTTATTGTTTTAGTGGCCTCGTGCATCTTCAGAGAAGGTAATGGAAGGTTCACCGCAGCGCGCACAGAAGCTTTTCCTATCACGTTCATAAATCACTTGTTTTTCACCTCGACAAAACCTCTCTCCCAATAATTAGCTCGTAACTTATAACCGCGCAATATCGTAAAGGTTATCAGAATAACGGAGGTTATTAGCAACAAAGTTATTAGATTCGCGAGAATGTTTTCTTTAGAATAGCTGGCATTAGTTAGTTTGCTGTCCCGACTTTTTATACGAATACTTTATTCGTAGCTTTGTATGTATGTATTATATAAATTACAAAATTTAGCATTTTTAGTAATTGAAATATCTATAAGATCTTTAAAATCTATTTTCTCATCCACGAATGAAGTTGCTAGTTTCGGAATACAATAGCGTTGCGAATATGGAATATTATTTTAGTATTTTTTTGGTATCGTAAGTTTTGAAATCTTTGATCTTTGTAATTGCAAGAAGATAATTTATTTTATAAATTTTTAATTGTGCATAATTCTAGAAATAATATGTTGCGTCGGTATTGAAAGTCGCTATCTTTCTCAATTTGGCCTTCTCGTTATCTGGCTATAAATATGCACGTTTCCTATATGCACGAGTGAATAGAAATACGTAATCTTCAAGAGAGGTATATGTATACCTGGTACTCACCGAAAAGTGGAATAGATCTCAGACTATCTCGCTAGGCGGTCTATTGTTCGCTTTTAATCGGCCCATTCAACGCTTTAGATCTGCGACTGCAGATTTCCTGTTTCGCTTCTCTTTTTACCCTATCTTGCTCTATTCGACCTGCTATCCTTGTCGCCTCGTAAATTTACTTTGCACCGTACATTCGATCGAGTACTTCATGCTTGCAGATCAAGCGTTTGCTAGCACGGCTACAGAATATTCGTGCGATACAACCGATCTTTGCCGTGAATTGGACGGTATGCTTATAATGATGGAAAAAAAAAAAAAATATATCACTAATGTTTCAATACTACAGATTTAATGCGTAAGAAATAATTATTTTTGTTAAAGACATTTATAATTGTAGAATATTATCAATGACTTATATTTGTGTATTTATATGTAATTATTTTTTAAAGCAAATCAAAATCGATGCGATATTGTTATTCTTAATATAAATTTTGTATCTAGATCCAGCATTGCTTAAAAACGATTTACGGATTGCAAATAATTTGGAAATAATTCCAGACATATGGTTGTTACGCGATATTTCGTATATTTTCTAGAATATGACGTTACGAACGTCATCTTGAACTATGGAATTTGTGCTATTTACATAGTTTTACTTCTATCTAAATACTGAAAGTACCGTAGATATTATAATATACGTTTAATTATTCATCAACGGGAAATATAACGTAGAAAAAAAATCTTTAAAAATTATACTTGAAGAAATAACATATCATCTAGTAAAATTATTATTTATTTAAAATCTGGTCGTCTCTAAAATTGAATCAGTTTTCAAACGAAAAATGTCAAGAAAAGTACATCTAAAATCATTATTAAGATTATAATTAGAAGTGAACTGTGTAAATCTACCTCCTTAGAAGTAAAAGAAAATTCTACATGTGTGTTTTTCACATACTTTTACATATTTCCATTCCACAACGTGCACTCTTCCTTTCACGATCTCTCCGTTTGTCTCACTTCTTCCCGTAGTCACCTGGGTTTGGTTTTACATCTGTCTGTTAATTGCTGCATTTTGCTTACGAAATCAGATTATTGTGACAGCTGTCGAGTGCAGCTTACACGGCGCTTTCGCGTCCGCTAGTGTATTTCTCTGAATGCAATTTGTGAACTGAGCTACAAACATCAATTTCGAGAATTTACATTTGTAATCGAACGGTCTTTCGAAACGGATTTGGTCTTTCTCTTTATCGGAACTAACTGACTCGATTTTATTTTATCTATATTCGCAGACGATTAATTTTTTCGCGTGATTGCATTTCGCTAGTTTAAATACATTTTAACGATTATTTTAGAGATACAAAGTTTTTTTTATGATGTGCACGTGGCACACATTGTAAAACCACCCTTATCGAAAAATCGATAGATCGTATTTTAACTAGTAGAAAGAAGATACCCGATCCGTGATAAAATTAGCTGGCAGTATTAATATTTAAATTTTATAAATTATATAATTAATAGTTATGTAATTACTGTGTTTTGTTTATTTATCAACTTTTTTATTTTGAAAATTTAACTCTGCTATAAAAGGAGAATTATCATCAAATCTTCTCGGGAATTTTAAAAATTATTATAAATTATTAAATTGAATTATGAAATCAAACTTAATTATTAAATTATTAAAAATTAAATATTAAATTATTTTCAAGATTTTTTATTTATAAAAATATAAAAAACGGTGAAATGTACGTTGGATGCGGATCCAATTAACTTAGTAAATTAATTAATGCATACATTATCGCATCGAAAGTTTAAAGTTGTACATTCTCGAGTGCGTAACGTTAACCAACACGAGACGGGTTGCATTTAGAAATATACGAGACTATTAATGGTCTCGCGAGGTTGCTTGTGCTTGCTGCGACATTTGAATTTTTGATTCAGCACGCTTTAAAAACGTACTTGTTAAAATATTCATATACATATGTATGATTTGTCGTTTAATGGAGAAATGTTTCACAGTTTCAATTACATATGCGTCCGTCACGCACACGCGTCCGAAGTATTGCTCCCCTCGATGCGACATTCTCGTTATGAGTTCATTCTTACGCGCCGAATTACGTTATCGTGACGACTTTACCTAACGACAAACCGTATCGTGTACTTAAGTAATTGTTGCTTCCTTCCGTTCTTTTAGGCGAGATCGTAGATTTGTGGCATGTTACGCTATTGTATTTTAGCCGAGAGAAATACGATATTAAAATTCTATCTATTATTTGTCCTGCGATTCGAATTCAATGTTGCAGACTCTAAAAATCGAACACCAGTTTTTTTGGAATATTACTTTTTTTTTTTTTTTTTTTTTTGTAGAACAGTATTTAAAAAATAATGTTAGAATTCGTGTAAATAAACGTGGCAGAGTAATTTATTCAACATGATGCATGAAGATTATATATGATAGTTGAAATGAGATGAAATAACCTCTAATCTGTTCTCTAATGTCGGTTAGTAACATTTTATGTCAATTGGTCATCGTGATTTTATATCTGTTAATTACCTTAGTGTAATGAGTTTCGCAGAGACAAATGTATACGTTTATTCGAGAGAATTGAATAATATAATGGTAACAGTATATCTATTTATAATCGGACGAATCCCCAAAGAAATACTGAAAATATTAGCGATTTCAGGAATATCCAGAAGTAGCACATAATTATGGATATTATACGAGGATAAAATAACATGAAATATAATATATAACAAACGTAATTAAAAAATATATTTTTTCCAGAGAAAAATTAACATAGATACCAGGTAGTAAAGAATAAATTTTAAAGAATAAATACTTGATTTAATACAATATATTCTTTAAAATATATTAGTATTTTTATTATTAATATCGATTATAGTTTATATTATATCTTCGCATAATGTCACATTATTGCTTGTATTCTAAGAATTCTTAGAGATATGAAGCATTTTATTCTTAAAACAACTTTAGCGATATAAACGGTCAGCAGTTTTTAACACTGATTTTAGATGCGCGTTATATTCGTTGAGATATGCTGTAAAAATCTCTATCCAGGTGCTTGCGCAATGTCGAAGCCGACAGAGTTCATTCGTCGCGCAAGAATAAAATCGCGATTCTTGGTACCCGCGACGAGTCTCCGGGTGAACGTCCCCTTTCTTCGAGATTATACACATGGAAGGAGGCAACCGAGCGTGCGCAAATCGATATGAATACCCGTTTCGATCGTGCACTTTTGATTCTGCCTGACGGGCAGAATGACGGAGAGAAACTGGAAAATGACGATGAGTCATGTCGCGAGTGCAATTATTCATTCTTCGATTCGTACTTACCTACACACATCCCCCCGTTTCAACGGGGTCTTGTATAGAGCTGTAAGCTCTCCTATCGAGCGGTAGATCTATCTATTTGTATAGCGCCGGTAAAAAAAGAGGCCGATAACAACAATAACGATGATGATCGCATGGCGAACTGTGGAAAGTGAATTGCACGATTCAGTTATCTCTTTATAATATTTTCCTCTCTATTTAATTCAGCGTACGCGAGCTTTTAAAATTTCGAATCTGCGAAAACTGTTACATTCGAAAATGATGCGAGGTGCATGACAATAATTTTCCATTTCTGAAGGAGTGAAAGGTTTAATGGAATTGCGGGAAATCCAACATTGGTAAGATGCACAAGCGCATAGTAATTTCAGGAGCTATTCAGAATTTTAAGCGGAGATCGATTGTTTTTCTTTCACGAGCATACGACATGCTTATTTTTTTTTTTTTTTTTTTAATGCTCGTGGTTAGCGGAGGTACTCGCATTGAAAGGAAGTTAATTTTTGCGCCTGAAATGGCGCATCGATGCAGCGACTTTTACACGGTGTCGCGCGAGAGCGCGACATCTAAAATGCAACGTTCGTTGCCTGAAGAGGAAAAGGATACACCTATATAGAGATTATATCGTGAATTGCGTCAATGTGGCATGATAATGGCTACTGCGGATGTATCGCGACGACGCATGAACGGGAAAATGAATAATCCAATGGCCACACGAGTGTGGCACGAAGTTTCCATGATTTACGAGACATATTGTCTCTTCCGCAATACGGATCGCTATTCTGTGGATTAATCTGATTTTGCGTAACGTGTATCATTTTGATGTCATGCGTTAGTAAAATATTTATTCAGATTTTTTAAGATTATATATTGCATAACAGAAAAACAGAGAAGCGTCGTAGAGATTTTGCGCAGGAATGTTTTTATTCTGGCTTCATTATTTCGCTCACGGAATCGATAAATATTTGATTTTTTATTATTGTAACAAAAATATTTTCAATAACTTTACCCCAACACACACACACACACACACACAAACATATATTTTTTAACATGATGTGGGCCGTGTTTTGAAAGTTACTGCTAATACTAAAAATTTATACTATACGTAACATTAACTGTAGATTTCCAGTACTGGCAATGAATTTCGAAACACGACTATGATAAGCAAATGTACATATGTGCACCAATAGAAACTAAACTCGATTCAGTTTCCTATATTGCTTCTCCGTGCTTATTATCTATCCGCCATGATTATCATTCTCGTCTGATTTACCGTGAAATTGAATCATCGCTGTTGAAAGCCCTGATCTTAATGTTTCGCTGTTGAATTAATGAACGGCATTGTATCGTGTTCAGAAATGTGCTCAAACGAGTATCGGTTACTATCGTCTCATCTTCTGCTTCTCGATTATTATTTCAAGATGATGTAGCAAAAAATGAAATATACGGACGGTAATCTTTCAGGTGAGATTTATTAGAGATATTCTATATATGCTGGAAGAGGTTGTAATCGGTTTGTGATTTAGAGACGATCCTCAGATATTGCGCCGGTGTACGAACGACAACGTCTCGATTATTCAATACCTGATTAAAATGAATGATAGATATGTAATCCAATTATTTCAAAAATTGTACATTTTCATATATCGATATTATTTCGGAGAGAATGTGTATGACATTTATTATGTTATAAGCTGTTCTGTCAAGTAATTATATAAATATAATAAACAAAACTGCGGACATAAGTTCGTATCTTTTAAAGGAGATTATAAAACTTTGCTGGAAATTATTAATATTTTTATATTATAAACTTAAGATGCAGTTTATATTTGTATTTACTTCTAAAGAGATTGTAAATTAAAAATGCAGATTAGGAGCAGATGTTGGCAAAGAAACAGTTTACAGAAAAAAATACATTTGCGTGTAACATAAAATTACTTATTATAAATCACATTCGAATAAATTAAAAAATAATAATGTTAGCAAATTTAGGGATTAAAAAGTGCAATGGGTAAATTACTATACTTTATAAGAGAAATTTTTTTATTTATTTTATTGCTTATTTTGTATTCACGGCGCAATGCAAAATGCAAAATAATCGTATATCCGCCGTTATTGAGGCACTTTTTCTTTACTTCCTATTGATCTGACTTCTTGGATTCTCATTCCCGTTGTCTCCGCTTGCAGCAGAAATTCTATTGTTCTGCTTGTCAGAGACATTCGAAGTATTATTGTCCTCGACTTTCCGGAAATCACACGACTCATCTCATGCAGAAGCATCTTTTGGGACCGATGATAGCTTAGGGGTGAAGGGGGGCAGGTAATTAATCGCTTTCTTTAACATCTGGCGCATTGCACGATTGTCACGGCTGAAAAATCACGGCTCCGTATTTTCACCGCACATTTTACGCTAAATCTAGCTCCCCCCCCCCCCCCTCTCTCTCTCTCTCTTTCTATCTAAGTCTTTTTTTTTTTTTAGATAATATTTTTTTGAGGTACGAAATGTAATATAAATTATTTTAAAACAATTTATTATATCTGAATATTATAAATTAAAAAACAAGATTAAACAAAATATATAAAAAAATTTAAGTGATAAATTCGATATATTTTTTAGAAGAACAGAATTTAATAACTAGATTTATAATATTATCTTATATTATTTTTAAATTTATAATTGTCTTAAATTTGACATATAAATTCTTCTTAATTTATGATATTTATTTATTTCGTTAAATATCGAGACCAGATAACGGAATAAAGTAGATAAACGATCACGTTATACAGTACGTATTGCAAAATATTTGATATATTACATGTTTTTACAGATTTATCATTATTCCCTCGCATAATAAACTCGTTTGAGAATGTAATCAAAATGTCTGCGGTTTCTATTTTCCGTTTCCGAAGTACATTGTGCTGGCAAGAGATCAAGATACCGCACGTAGCCACACTAACCTCCTTCACTGCCATTATCCTGCCCCAAAACGGACCGCGGTATAAGGGATGTCGGGTGATTACTTCGAGTAATTTTTAATAATGCGGAGATTATCGCGCTTCTTCTTAATTATGTAATCAAGGTTTTCATCTAAAAAAAGATTGTTATTTCTTAATTTAATACATACATATCATAAACGCATACTTGAAATTTAAATTTACATAACGCTATTTAATTATGCTCTATTATTTATATCAATAATATCTCAATGATGTTACACATCAAACAATTATTACTACTACTATTGTACTATCAATATTTTTAATATCCATACAAAATTATAATATAAACGTATTAGAAATTATAAATGTACAGAAAAAATACATGTGGCAAATACTTAGAAATAATAATAATATACAAACAAATGTCATAGCACATGTTTATAAAGTTTAGTTGTGTAATATTAATTTTACAATTAATAACATGTTGGTTTCCCCTGCCACCAAGTGCGCAATAACTGTTAGAATGTACTTTCAAAACAATTTAAAATTTGATTTTAATATACTCGTATACCATGACGTTCTTCATCATCGCACGTTCAAAATTTGTGTAAACCACTGGGCAGTTATAACAATGGTATAACGAGTGACCAAAGGTCCGATTTCACGTTTCACATTACATTCGATTTAATATTACATCGTACTTTCTATTACTATTACAGCGTAGGCTCTCTTGCCACGATGAAACCGCACACGATTCGATCAGGATTGTTACCGCAATGCGATATATTGTAGTTTCGCACAATTGCTCGGTAACCGTTGCCGAAATTACTGACTCTCGGCCATGAAGAGAGCTCACTTGTCTTTCTGTTGTTCACAAAAGGCTTGACACAATATCGGTCGTCTCGTGACTCACGAGCGCCAAAACTTTTTAAAGCTCCGCATTATGTAGCGTGCTCCACTGTGGACATACACACACACACACACACACACACACACACACACAAGCACACAACACAACGCGCGAACTCGAGTGCACCGTCTGGCCGTTCTTTCTCTCTTCCGGGAAAATTCCATCATCGCCCTTGTCAGAGACAATTGGAGTATTATCGTGTCTCCTCGACAACATCCGGAAACTCAGCGAATCGACGCGGCAAGAAACCTCTTAGAAAGACGTCGATAACCCTACGTCACCGTTAATAAAGGATCATCTCGGCCGCGAGCTCGGTCCTTGTCGTCGTCGCTGTTGTCGTTGCGTAGTTGTCATCGTCATCGTCCTCGTCCGCGTTATAGGAACTCTTTTGTTGACGAACGATTAGATACTTCCAATTGCCGATACTTAATCAAACTTATTATATCGGGCAATCCGGACTTTCGGCTCCTCGCCCACTTCGAGCGTCTAATCGCGAAACTTTCAAGGTTTTTGCCAGACAGCTGCTCTTTCCAGCGCGTCCTAAAGAAATACAGCTGTCTAGTTCGGTGATGTATCTGCCGCTTACGAGGATTTTTGTGAGCATTCTGCCGATATCAGGATAACGTTACCTCGAGGACTTCGCGAGTCCAAGAATCCCCATGAGTGGCTGCTGCGATGTCAATCCAGACGAGTGATGTGAAAACGAGAATTGCTTCGATTGGATATTGAGAGAACTATATCGCGATGTGACATTTAAAAAAGTTAAAGATATGGAAGGGAGAGAATTATTGTTACAATTTTTAATTATAAATTGTTCAAGTATATGGGAGAAAATATTTTAAATTCAACATTTATTTGTTTTAATATACATTTTTAAAAATATTTAAAAATATTTATATTTTCGCGACTTTTGTTTTTTTATTTTATTTGCTCGAAATTTTTTGATTTATATGTCTAAAGCTCAGCGATATATATATATATATATATATATATATCTGCGTTGTGTATCGGACGATCAATTTTCATTTAGCTATGTGAAAATCGCCATAAATTTCGCGAAAAAATTCGAACGCGCAGCCGGCCTTTTGCCGAAGCGCAGCGAAAATAAAATAAAAAGAAAACGAAATGTAGGATCTCTAGAAATCGGAAGTGCAGCGAGAAATTCCGAGTGTGCTAGTTGCAGTATATACAGCGCACCGATAAAAATGTCCGAATGCTCCTGATGGGCGTCCACATATATACACAAACATACTTGTGCGCAAACAGCATACACCTTGTACAGAGGCGAACCGTTTGTTAGCCGGCGAACCTGAAGAACGTTACATCACTCGGTTGGATAAGCCGGTACAGCGGAATATACTTGAGATTAGGAGCGCGATAATTTACTACCGGGACTCTTTTCCTCACGGTACGCCCGCCGTTCCGCTACGTCGTATCCGACTCTCGATTTCTTCACGTAGTCCACGGCCCGGCGTCTCGGTGCAGGGAAAAAAAACTCAATTAAGAGGACAAACGGTGGAGGTCGGAGTTGGAAAAACCGTGAAAAATGCGCGGCCGGACGGCGGACCGGGAAAATGCGCGTCCAATGATGCCAAGGCCCTGGCTTCGTATCGAGGCGAATTCCGACTCCCGCATTTTAGCTAGATGTACTATCTACAGTCAACACACACAACCCACACACACACACATACTTACGCGTAACCTCGCGCCCCGTGTATATAAGAAGATATCCCGGATACACACAGAAGAAAGGCGAGCAAGAGCGCCATTGCGACTGCATCTAGTCGGCCGGTTATAAGAAAACACAATAGTTTCGCAGTAGTTTAAAAGCGAGCACCGGCGATACGAACTCGCGAATACCGAGGGGTGGACGTCGTTTCGCCCTCCTCCGTTTTATCCTTGACTTGTAATCGCGGACTTAAGCGTATAAGGGCGGGGATCCGGCCTTTCCTCCCTCGTATCGTATCGTAACGCGAAATCATAAAGGCATTAAAAGGTAATACAGAATTTTTGCGACTCCCAAGTTCGTGTGCTTTTTGTATTTCCGATGGTGAAATGCTTTTACGATGACGCGATCGATCTGGAACTTTTTCTTTTATTATTCTACGATATATTGTGGAACGACAATGTATCGAATATTTTTGCACACACTGTTAAATATAGTATGCATAATGTCGCATTAAGCGCAGATAAACGCGCAAATTTAAAGAATTTAAAGCAAACTTTGATAGTTGTTTTCTAAAATGTATTTTATATATAATTTATAAATAAGCTATTTAAGTATCTCACTCAAAATGTGTTATTACATACGATTAACGTGTTAAACAATTTAAAATTTATTTTAAAATTTATTTACTTTGAACATTAAAAGTGAAAAAAAATATACACTAATTAAATCAAACATGTTGCTGGTAACTTTTTATAACTTTTTAATAGTTTAAAAGTTGTATTCTCAATCGTAAACCCCACGAAAAATCTACGCGAATAACAAAAAGCGTGACATAATTTATGATCTTGGAATTCGTTTTCTTTACGATTCGCAATATTATAATCATCGATCAAAGTCTCATCCATTCGCACACTTTTCGTACAATAACTCAATTTCTTCTATCAATCTAATATCATATTCTCTTTCTTGTATAATACCATATATATATGTATTGTATTGTACGAAAATGTTCCTATTTTAGTTTTATTCACTTTATAGCTATTTTATTGTCTTTCTGTAAAAAAAAATATGTCAGAACTATATAAATGCATTTAATATCGATTTATAACATTACCATATCACTTTCTGAACTAAAATCATTTGTATATCGCATATATAAAAAAAATTTGTTTGACGCAATACTTTATTTTACGAGTATCATGCTTCACCGATCCCGCGTTATATTCTTTAGTAACATGAATTCCGTTCACATGGCATAGATAATAATGTCCAACAGGTTCGAAAGCTTTTCGCAAGCCGAGCAGATTCTTCGGACTTTGCAGGGAACGGCAAGCGCTTTTCAACGACACAGGGAGCCAAGTAAAATCGAATCGAGAATTTCGTTTCATGTTCAGCTGACACATATTCGAGCAATCGTTTTGCATTCGGTTAGGTTGCTCTGTAACGAGAAGTGCAGGTATAAGAATGAAGTATGTATAGGCGATGTATGGCCGGAGGAGCGTTTCTATCTTCCCTGTGTGTACATTATGTTCGCCCGAGTGAGCAGAAATCCAAGAAACTACAAAGCCCATGCATCGTGTGCATTCCAATCGGATTCACAATACTCAGTTATAATGCATTCGAGTTCGGGCATCTTTCTTGGCTGCTGCGTTGCATTGATCGAGCGAGTTCCGGTGAGCGGCGGCGTCTCTTCGGCGACGCTCGTGCGATTTTTCATAGTAGTTTCTCTTTCACATTATCAAATAGTAACGTCAATACATCACTAGCTAATAGCTGGCATCGCGATTAACTCGCATTAAGCTCGTAGACGGGGGAGAATTTTTCCTTGGATCGGTCGCTGAAGGGTCGATGCTCGTTCGGCCTCTTTTATGACGAACAGTAGCCCGTGTGTGCGCGTTTATACGTCGGAAAAATGCTGCGTATACACGGCGCCACGATTCACGTTAAAAGAGCGATGAAGAGAGAAAAAGAGAGAGAGAGAGAGCACGTATGCATTTTTAAATGCGCCTACGCAACGGCGGCACTCATTAAGTTTCATTCGCCAAACAGCTACCGCGGCAGATTATGCTGTAAGAAGGGGGACGATGAAATGTGTGCCTTCTCTACGGCAGTGCTCGTTTTTGCATTCGGCGAATTTATGCTGAATTACCAGCGGCGTGTTTAATTCAGTGTCTGTGGTCTTATCGAGATTGCCAGTTCAATCATGTGGCGGAACTACGATTTTGCTGCGCTCGCCCGCCGATCGTTTTGCACGAATCAACGCGTTTATATTCCAATATTTGAATATCCCCGGCTGGGCATGTTATGTGGAATATGTTTATACGAGAAATGCAAGATAAATTGTTACACTGATTTACATGCCTATTTTTCGGTTACCTCCGATACCTGCCGTTAATTACTCTTTCGGGGCATTCCCTTTTACACGCTATCCAAAGTATTGTCTTCCTTTCTAGATAACTAATTTTCCAGCCATAACACATATAGAATTTTAAAATAGAATAGATATTAAATGTCATGCAAACATAAATAATTATTGAATATTTTTTATTAATTGGAACAAGTATTTTTTTTCTTCAAAAGAAATTTGAGACTATATTTTCTTTTACACCAGTACATCAGATTTTGGCTTGGATTTGCAAACTGTTTTCAAAGCATCTAGTTTATTTATTGTTCGAACATATTGATGCGATTGAAACCAATACTTGACAGATGAAGCAAACCGTATGCATTGATTGAATATCAGATCCCCTACTAACGCACTATCTTGTTATCAATATATTACATATACAATGGCATGTCACTGTGTCACATACAATATTGCTTGCGTTTGTTGTTTTTTTTTGTTTATGTTTATATTTTATCTTTTAATCTGCGTAAAGAATAATTATTATGATATAAAAAAATCCGTTATTTTTAAAAACAATTAAGCCAATAATGATTATTTCTTATTAATACGTCTTTTATAAAATTCTAATCAATAAATAGGCTAAATATAAAAAATAGGCTATCATTAATTACATTTGATTTAAAAACTCTATAATGTTAAGTAACCGAATAAACTATCGATGTTTCATTTAGATACTCCTCTTCTTATCTCTCGTTATTCGCCAACTAGTCGTAACCATCAACTCAACTTTTACATTTATAATTAAACATTTTATTTCCGCACATTGTTCGCAGCGAGCCAAGCTTTAAAAATATCTAGTTACGACTTCGTTGCACGAGCACGCGGAAATCGGGTACTTATGTTTTTACGGTTACATCGTGTCACGCCGTTTCTGCGGTTCTTCTTATTGTCCCCGAGGATTTTTGTGTCTCGTCTCTGGAGCAGTAAAAGCATAATTCTATTCGGAAGCTTCTCTCTCTCTCTCTCTCTCTCTCTCTCTCTCTCTCTCTCTCTCTTTTTTTGCCGTTACGTCGCGCATAGTGAAGTACTGTATTTTATTCGTGCTCGATGATGAAGTTATACGTTTCTCTGCTCTCACGCAATTACGATATTTTCTCGGGATTTGACATCCGACTGGCTGCACAGCCAGTTGCCGCTACATTTTCATTTGGTATTGCTGTATATTTTCACGTCACAATATATTCGTGCGCAAACATGCATATATATATATATATATACAAACACACACATTTTCTTTTTCTTTATTTTTGATTCCATTTTTTAACATGTTCTGTTTTTAGCTTCGATGTCGACCAGATTTTAAGATCGATTACATATCGCATTGTCTTTTCACTATTATACGTACATGCTGATGCATTTATTCATCAGAGACAAGGATTGGATTAGCGATGCGCGATCATTAGCATTCATTTTAGACGCGATATTGGCCATAAATCAAATAAAATGATGGAATATCAAAATAGGATGATTGATTTTGTATGTGTGTGTGAATTTTGCATCAGCGTATTTATCTGAATATATATTATCCGCGGATGTGCTTGATTGTCATACATTGAACTATAAAATTAAATACTTATTTAATCTCTCTGTTCGATTCATAATATGTAATATTTATTATATTTAATAAACGTCAGACATTATCTAAATCGCACATTTTGAACACGTTTTGTTAATGTAACAATATTAACATAACAAAAAATTAACAATTAGCAAATATATGAGAGATTCAATATTATTGTTTTAAAGATTATTAATTTTAATATATCTGATTTTAAAATACGCATTTACATGTTTCTTGAAAATAAATTAGAAATATTCAATCGTAGGCAAAATGATAGTTCAATATCGTGCAAAAAGGTGCATTTAGCTAATCAAAATTATACTTATGTTAGACACGCATATGTGGTAATTGGCTGGCGCAAGACTACTTTACGTAATTACAAACTTTCGTAATTGATGCGAAGCGGCGTGCATTCATGAGCAAAATGTCAACGCTCTCGGCTGGCATTTGTCGCGTTTAATATAACCCTGTGTATTTATGTCATTATAAGTAACGATTAAGTTGGCGCGCGCGCATCTTTCATCATTACGCGGACGTAGAAGTCCCATTTCCATTTATCCGGTTCAATATCCCCTTATTTTTGTTTGCGCGGAAGTGCAATTTGTCCCGGACAGTAATAACTTTTCAGATTGCCGACAGTCCGTTCTGGGTTCCGCCAATCTCCGCTTTTCTAGCGAGTGCAGTTCCCTATTCTCGAATTTCTTCGTGCTTCATTGTGATCTGTCGCCTGTCAGCGTTTTTAACAAACGGCCGCCAGTCGCCGAAAGTCAGATTCGAATTATTTTCCCCTCTCTTCTCTTTCCCCAAAAAAATGAAGACGTTCTGCATCATTATCGGAGAGCTGCAATTTTATCGCACACAATGTTGAAGCGAGATCGGCTAAATTTTTCGTCCACAATTTCTTATAAATTTAAGATCTTTTCGGATAATAATATAACTGTATTTTAATGAAAGAAAAAAGAAATAAGGAATTATATGAAGGCATTTGATATATAGAAAATAACGTATAAAAATATACTTTTTTTAAATATTACATAACAGTAAAATACAGCAATATATTTTGGTGATTTATATGAAATTATAGAATATCTCTTAAGACGTTTAAATTTTAATTAAAATGTTAGCAAAATTTTTTCGTATATATTTTCGGACGTTATCTCTGGAAAAAGCATAATCTATTATTTCCAGTAAAGAAGAAATCGGTGAACTAGAGATATCGCTTGCGGACGGGAAACGGTCGGGCAAATGCTAATGAAAAATCATGAATTTTCTACATGAATCATCCACCAGTCTCGATTGGAACGGCCAAACTTCGCGTAATAACTCAGACAAATTCGTTAACTCGTTTCGCAATATCCCTGCATACGTAACCGCATCGAAAATACGTTCCGATACGCTTTCGATGCTAAATCCGTTTGTTATTTTGATTTGATTTACTACTAACCCGTTTCATTTCTTTCTAAAATTGAAAGTTTTATCCTCGGTCTCTATTCTCTATACTCTATACAACGGCAATAAACTGGAACAGACATAAACGTATTCGACGAGGGATTTTTTATGATAAAGGTAAAGGACGCATTTCCTCTGCGGAGTATCTGTTTGCAAGTACGTTCTTTATACGAAGATGAAATATATCTATTATTGTTCGTATTAAATAAAGACTTCAATAAAAATAAGAGCTCCAATTAAAGCTTATTTTAATTTTGCGCTGCGCAATTTTACGAAATATTGTGTCATAATAAATTTATCTATCTACTCTTATCTTTCAACTAACCGAAATAATTGAAAGAATATTAGAATTAATCGATAATATAATACAATTAAATACAAATACTAATGGATACTAAATACAAGTCAATTTTAAATAATCTGCAAGCGTGCATTGATAATTATGACAATATCTTTTTCATGAAACAAATTCCAGAGATGAATACAAATCTGAAATATTAAAATGTAGACCACATTCGATTTAAATCTCATTATAAAATAAATTGAACCGTGTAATATCAATTTATATACTTTTATAATATCTTCGGTAATAAAGCTTAATGTGGAATACACAATATATTGAACTAAATAACTGAAACTCATTAATAACTTGATTAAATATTTCTTATTCTAAATAATTAACATCATATATATGAAACATTATACATTTTTACATTATATCTATTACATTGTATCGTAATAGTCAATATTTTTGCCGACATTTTTATGGTCACCGTTGTCCTATTTTTGAGTTAAATCACAAATTAATTGACGGCTGCATTGAAGATGCAAATTGCAATTTACTGGCCATATGTCGTGCATTTTTTATATATTTTTATTTTCTTACATAATATTGCTTATGTGGTTGAGAAGTGCGTCTCGCGTTCGAATAGAAGCATTCTTCTCGTGCTCTTAAATTGGTCACACGCTGGATAGAAACAAAAGGAACGCGAAGGAAAAAAAGCGTACACACAGGGCTTTGCAATTCTGATTGTAGTTATTCGCAGTTACGAGCGGAGCTTAATTTGCCTGAAGCTCGCCTTCGTCCGCGACGAGAGTGCTCGAATCGTATTGGAATTATACCGGATGGGCAGATTGGTGCAGCCAAGTCCGCATAGATATCGCGAAACTCACTGTCGAAGCTGTCGGAAGCGCGCTTTCGCAAATCGCGCCGATCATATTTAACGAAAATGGTTTTATTCGCGTCGATTGTACCATTTAATACTCTAGCGTGGAAATGCCATAGAAAGGCTTTACCTTTCAACGATATTTCCGGAATAATCTTTCCGTTCGGTTAAATCGACGTAATTTTATTGCAATCAAATCTGTTCGCAGCGACCGGAAAAACCAATGTTATTTTTTAAATGTGAGACGAGTGTGGATGCGTGTAATTTCTCCCAATATTGTGAGCGATACAATAATCTGAGTTATTTAAACCTAATAAGAATTTTAAATTAATTAAAAAAACTGGTACAAAAAATAATTGTAATCGATACTCATACTTGTCATATTTCTCGAAAATTAATAACGATTAATATTTAATCGATATTAGTATAAATCAGTTTTTTTTCTTATAAAAATATGTTTACTACATATTTATAAAGTTATCCATCTCTTTTTTATAAGTATTTTTATTTACTATATAATTGGGTATATAAGATATAAAGATGATTACAACTTGACTTTTTTTTTTCCCCCACGAATCGGATATATTAATTATTGACAGAAAAGATTGTATTACAATAATAATTTTTACTAGATTAATTAATACTAGTATTTTAAAATCATAACATTCAAAGTTAATCGTTTTATGATAACACGCAATTTTACTCTTATTTCGACATTCTCAATTGAAAGATATTAAGATTAATCTTTATACGAGCGGTCAAATTATCGTAATTTATCCAGAGTTTTGACGTTAAAGGCTAAGAGTATTCAAATTCACAATTTCTCTTCGTTACGCTACTCTCGATGCGATGGATCCCTGACTTCCTTTACTTGCAACACAGAGAAGACGAGTTGTTAAAACTTTGTTATAAATTTCAAAGTTGGAGAAAATGGGAAAGCGATGAGATGATGGCAGCGAAGGAAAAAGAACAAACGCAACCGCCTTTTATCAGAAAGAAACTCTACTTGCTAATTATATAGGAGAAGGAAATAAAAATTATCTTATGAATTATATTATACATGAACGGCATAGGCTATCGTAACATGTAGAGAATTTTTTTAACTTTCTTTAAAATATCATAATCTTTTAACTTCAAAGTTAAATATACATATATTCATCATGAATATCTGTATATGTATACTTTATTGCTTAATAAAAACGTTATTATTCAGCAATTTCGTGATGTACTTACTGTCGCTAATTCAGATATTCTTTCATTCAATCTATTTATCGAAAGCTCATTAAACTATTTTTCTTTTCATAATCTAAAAATGTTAATAGTAAATATTCTATATGTATGTAACCCGTATATAGAGTATTAGGCAGACCTTATTTATTGATTTCGTAAAATATATTACCGCCATAATATTGGCTTCTATCGCTTGCAGAAACGAGCGCCTTTATGAAAGTATAAAAATCCATCGTCTCAATTGACGTCGGCGAGCGAGGCAATTTTGTATTGCGTGGCGTATTTTCTTCTCCGAAAGAAGATGAAACGTTAAGTATTTCGTTAAATTAATTTTCTTTACAAATAATTAGTCGTATAAACGGCGCTCTATCGAGCATAAAAACTAGCTACGGTCTTGAAAGTTAAATATAAAGACACGTCAGGTAGTACAGCGCGGAATTTAATGCAAGGGGAACGAGTGTTGCGAGTTGCAAGTATATTGCTTCCCTCAAAAGAAATCCCGGGAAACTTAGTACCGGCGTCATGTCGATCTACATTTTTTACAATCTCTTTCAAACGAAAATTAAGCAGAAAAAAGCTTTTTCACCATATTATTCCTGGTAAATGTGAAAATTTTGTATTATTCGCCTTTAGAGGATCTAGCTGACATACTTTCGGCTGTGAATAAGAAATGCTCCGAATACGATTCCATTAAATTGTTCACAGAATGATCCAAGTGTTATTTTAAGAGACAAATTGTTTTTAATTTATAAAATCCATTTGCTTCCATATTTCACTCATTTATAGGATGTATAAGTTAAAATGACAATTATTTCTATTTCTTCCCCCCTCCCCTCTTCCCCCCCCCCTCTCTCTCTCTTTCTCTCTTTCTCTTTTATATCATATAATATATTTATATAAATTATTATTGATTGTGTGTAATCAAATATGATTATTTATGTGATTAAAAATGAATTATGTGTGTTACGTGATTAATTATTATATTAAATATATAGAAAAATGTTAAAATGTTTTGAAATTAATAATTTTGTATGTTCTTAGCGTTATATTAGTAGCATTTGCATTCTTGATATTTTTTTGTCATACTTATGAGTAGTGGCGCGATTTCTTGGCGCCGTCTGTTTCTTTCTTATTTCTGAGAACTTGGTGTAACATGTGTGCACTATATTAAACACTACATTAATTCAGCTCCTCCTATTCGAATAAACTCATTCCGCGTATAAGTCGCGGAATAAAATAAAATAAATTATTTATTTACTTAACCTACTTGCATGCAAATGTAATGGTGAACGCTTTATAAAATCTGTATACAAAATTAAATTTACACGAAGGGAAAAGAAATTCAGATGTTCGTATATATATATATATATATTTAACTACAATGTTTTAATTTTTTAAACATTATTATTATGATATAATGAGGAAATAATGAGGAAAAAATAAAAATAAGCGATGTAATTAGGAAACCGATTTTTTTATTTTATGAAATATATGCAGTGAAACGACACATTTTATATAATAAATTTTATGCAGTTTGCAAGAAAATATAAGCGATGAAATGTCAAGTATTTTTATTATACAATTAATGTACAATTAGTTATAATACAAATTAAACAAGATACATATATAGGTACGTATTTGTTATTTATTTAAAACGCTTACAAGAAAATATTCAATTTTAACCTTAGATTAAAACGGTCTGCAACGTATTTGAAAGCACATTTTTGTTAATGTTTTCGTAGAAGAGTTAATATACCATATATGCAATACACAAATACATAACATTATTTATGACCAAGCCATTAACATGTTATAATAAATGGAATGTGTCTGACAAAGGATTTAAATGTGCTGTCTAAATACGCTTTCGCACGGGCGTGAAAACGTACATCGCTCGCAGTAGTACAAGGTACCATATTTCCTAAAATATTACCAGCATAGCATATGTTTCTGATGCTTCTGAGGAGGGAACTAACCCCGTTTTGTTCTCACATTTGCGGCTTGTACTCAGTTCCGTATAGCCCGGAGATACTACGTAATAAGAGCGTCATTCTGCACCAAGAAGTCGCCGAGAGCTTCGCTTTCTCTCTCTCTCTCTCTCTCTCTCTCTCTCTCTCTCATTCTCTTACATTTTCTGTTTTAATACGAATGCGCGCTCGGAATGTGAATCCAGCGCTGATTCTATCCGGTTTAATAGGTCGAATCGTCGATAATCCCGGTATAACGGAGTTTCAGCAAAAAAACATTGTGCTTGTTCGAGTGCGAGGGTTAGTTTGCGGAGCACCTCGTATAGATTACGCGAAAATAGGGGGGAACGCGATGGCGAGGGGGAAGAATGGTTCAATGTATGTATATATAGATGAATACACGAAAGCTCGCGCATGCTTGTGTTTGCGGTTGCGTCTAGTTGCGAGAGAGATGGAGGAAGGGTAGAGAAGGGTAGACGAGGGAAATTGTCATTCGGCGGAATTGCAATTTCTCGCTGACGCGTGCTGTGCGATCTCTCGCGCGTCGAGTACATAAAAGCGGACTAATGATGCGCGCTAGACTTAATGCCCCGTTTCTGTTCTCATTTTCCCGAAAGGTGCGAGCTGCCTGCAAAAGGTCAGTCTTGAGGTAGTCCCGCCGGTGGTGCGACGTGGTCAGGAGGCGATTCTACGGTGCCATTATGATCTGCAGGAGGCACCGCTCTATTCTCTCAAGTGGTACCGGGGCAGGCATGAGTTCTACCGATTCTCACCCAGCGAGGATCCACCTATCAAGATCTTCAACATCTCCGGGATTTATGTAGACGTAAGTCACTTGACAGAATCGCGCACTCCAGAAACTTTTTGTCTCCGTTCAGATTGAATTCTTTTTTTTGCTTATATATTGAAAGTAATATATAATAGTATATTTCATGTCAAGTTTTCAAGTCTTTTTTGCTTTTTTTACGAAAATGCAAACTGAATAATTTCACTATTCACCTTTTATTTTATCAAAATAAGGTACAAAATTATACATAACGAAACTAGCTTTGTTTTAATGCACATTGTGCGCGAATATTCGTTTTCAGTAACACATTTTCGCTTTGACACCGATTGTAGAGACTTTCATTATATTATTTTTTAACTTTTAATATCAAATTTTTGTATCTTCTAGAATATTGATTCTTATTTACATCTTAATATTTCACGATCTCTTTAATCAAAAGTCGCTTTATTTAGATATATAATTCTTTCTTCTTAAAAATGAAATTTAATTAAACATTTTTTAATTGAGGGAATATATGTGTGTGTATATGTGAAAAGAATTTATTAATGTATAAATTTCGATAAAACGAGCGGGTTCATAAATTTTTGATGCTAGATATTTGATATTTAATAAATGTTAATAAAACATATCATTTTTGTACAGATATATACAAAATAATAATGTTATACAATAAGAACAAAAGCTTTTTTTTTTTTTTTTTTTTTTTTTTTTTTTTTTTTTTTTTTTTTTTTTTTCAAGAAATTGCGATTGGCAAAACATGTTACATAATCGATAAATGAAATTTAATCGAGCACAATTTTTTGTCTTGGATGAGATTAATTCTATTATAAATGCAGTGTAAAATTTGGTATTAAAATTTTATAGTAAGACGTAATTTCACTTCAATACATGTATTTAAAATTACTTTCACTTTTTGCGTTTATAGTTTTTTCTTTTTCTTTTTTCTTTTTTACGGAAGTTGTAGCACAGCTATAATTCTATTAATTTGAGCATTGCAAACATGCGGAAAAAGTTAAATCGTTAAAAAGAAAGATGCATCCGAAAGCTTAACGGTCGGTCACGCCGCGCCACTATCGAAGATATTTAGTAATTGGGGCACCTCTACACATATACACATACACATACGCGAGCCACACGGCTGCGGAACTACCGCTATTTTTTCGCGGCTCGAGCCGCGCAAATCGATGGGGGTGAGCGAACAACGAAATATGTGGCTTTATCGTATCACCGTAACGCAAACCACAACACCGGACGGTGTCTCGTTAACAGCACCCTTGACCGCTGTAATCGCCGTAAAAACAGTCGGCGCTTTTATCATCCCTCCAACATTTCCGTAGGCCTTTACGTACGTTGGGCACGGTGGTTTTCGGAATGGCGCGTCGCAACATCCCTGCACGCGCGCGCGCGCGCGTTGCGTCAAAAACAAACCGTTGTCCCATTGTGTATTTTCGGTACAGCCGAATGAACGATCTGACAAACCGTGACAACGCGCCGCCGCGCGTTCCCGTTTGCGTTTATCGTTTCGAAACACGGCCGAAACGCACCGCACGTGCGGTGGCCCCTTCTCTCCAGTGACGAACGGACAGGAAGTAATGTAGCGTACCCCGCGAGGGATGTATAAAAGCCTCGATTTCGAAAAAAATACGTTCGCCCGAAGTGACATCCGACGGTTCTCCTCCCCGGGGAGAAATTGCCGAGAAAAACTTGTTTTGTTACTTGGTCGGTTTTTTTTTTTTTTTTTTTTTTTTTTCCTTTTGGAGCGATATTTAATTTACTATGCGTTGTGTGTATCTCGCGGTAGGATCTACGTCGGAAATACGATTTTGTAGGATTTTGATGCGTAATCCTGTATTTCCGCGAATTTATATTAGAGTACTCCAGCCGCGATGTCAGATATGGGTTCATTTCATAGATCTTTATGGAAAATGAATCATAAGCACCAATCGTGTTCATAGGGCAGAAAAAAAATTATTTTCACGTTACATTATTTTTTGCATTATATTTGATTGGTTTGGCTTGATTATAAACGCAAATCATTGCGTTATCACACCATGTATCCTATCCGGAAATAAAAACTTTTCGTATAACAGATTTTACTCTACCTGTACGCAAAGGGCAATTTTTCTATGTGCGATTCCGTATATAGAAATTCTTTGTGTCTGCCGAAAGTGTTACATCGAGTTAACCAATTCGACTCAGTATTTGCGGAGTCAGAATCGCGAAACATTTACATAACGAGTTAACAAAGCAGCGCTCATGTAGGTATCGTAACGCGAGGTATTATATAATAACGTTAAAAGCGCGTTCGCAATGATATATAAAATCGCGATACTGCGCGTATCGAAACAGTTTAATGCAATTTGTTGCGCGTCCATCGCATCGAGTTTACAAATTGTACTGGATGATTTTTCCGAAACATTCACGTAAAACGGGCGAGAAAAGTATCCGTTCGAAATGATCGTGTCATTAAAAGCAACGAACCGATTTATCAGCAAACAAAAGGATCGACGCATGACTACGAGCACTAAGCTATTATTTCACAATGGCGTGTTCGAAGTCATAATAGCCTTCGTTCCCAATATCTACTTGCAATTCTCAAGCAAACCGAGTACCGATACGACCGATACTCATTCGAGAAGTGTAATAAATATCACACTTCCAGCATATTGATATCGTTGGGTTAGATTATTCTGATAGGAATTCAAACAAGCATTAGACAAGTAAGGATCTATGTGAAAGAGACAAAAATCTATCACGTTAAACATATTATATGATATAAACGTGATATTTTTTCAAAGATACAGTGTATTCAAAATTGATTGAGTAGGAATATTAAAATGACAGGAGAACAGCTGATTTAATTTTATAGTAATTAGTAGTAATAATATCATTTAATATATTTTAGAAAAGATTATTTTTATATTTGCAGAGAGAAATATAAGAAAAGATAGAGTAATAAAATTATATTGACAAAGAAAGGGGCGGGATTGCATCTACGTTGTTCCTCTCCGATGTACTCTGTCGCATATATCCGGTACCCTGCTCGAATAATTTCTCGCTTCATTAATTTTTTCATAAATTCGACAGATTGATAGCTTGCCTGATAGAATTCACATGTCTCGCACGCGGACATTAGTAGTCCACAGCAGATATTGAACATCTCGCGTGTCATCGCCAATCAAAGGAGAATAACAAGACGCTACTAGCCGGACGATAATTGGAGATTATATCCTAGATAGATAAGACCGACCGAGTGCTATTGTTTCATATTTATTCTTTCGGTACACGAGACGAGACTTTCGTCTCTGCTTCTGTGAAGTCAGTCAGAAAGCGCGTGCACGAAGACGGTCACATAAATCAACAAGGAAAGAGCTCACTTGCCCCTTTCACGCTCCTTTTCCAGATCGTCAAAGAGCTTGCAGTTCACCCTTCCTTTTTCTCGCTCCAGTCATCGGCCCGTCCCCGCTCACTTGTGCTTCTTCCTCTTTCATTATTTAAGCTCTGCTAATTATGCATGCTTCGTTTTGCCTGTTCCGATTAAACCCTTCTCTACCCGGCTTCTCTGCAGCACGCGGGGCTGCTTCATCTCTCCTTCCGTTAGCAACTTGCCTTTTCGGGCCACTTTAGTCGAGTGCCGGATAATTTCCTGATAAGGTGACTATTCCCTCGAGTGGACCAGCCATTCCTCGATATGACGAAAGCTAAGATATTTATGGAATATTTAGTGAAACGGGAGAGGCGCCGTATATTCTTTTCAAGAGTTTTAATTTCATATATTTAGAGAAAATCTTTAAAAAAATTTATAATTATTTTTACACCGTGCTCAGTAAACGTAAATATTTTTTTGAGTAATTAAGAGCAATTGTGTGTCATACAGCGCAAATACACATAAAGTATAAGCTAATAAAAAAGATAACATCACGTTTTAATATTCAGTAATACGGTTAGTAATTACCGGCGCGCACGACGGTATTGCGAAACCATGAATATCTAATCTCGTCAACGCGTAATATCTTTCAACAAATGAGATTACATAAAATCCATGTTACCATGTAACATGTAAATGATATTACGACTTCGCCGCGGCGTAATAACCTAGGCTGGCGCCTACGCCGCGACACGCATATACTTCCATTCGCTCTCTACATCTTATACGAATGTGTGTTTCAGCCTGACAACTCGAACCAGAGCCAGGTAACGCTCCGCAAAGTCGACTTCGGCCTCTCGGGTACATTCAGCTGCGAAGTTACGGCAGACGCGCCGACCTTCTCCACGGCCAGCGGCACGAAGAATCTTACTGTAGTGTGTAAGTACGTGCTCCACGTTATTATACGGTATCATGAAACTCAGCGCACGCACGAGGCAGACTGCCAGTCCTCTCTTTACCCAAAGCTATAGTTTTACGCATGAGCGAATTAACCGAGCAACATCCTGAGAAAGAGATTCTTTTTTTTTCCCCCAAATTAAATTAAATCAGGGAAACATAATTTATGCGTACGGGAACTGATGCTCAATTATAACACACTCGCAATACTTTCGAGCATTTGCGAGTGTATATTTGGAAACGAAGCAGAATTATATTTTCAGTAATAATGTGAAATTGATTTTTGCTGTAAAAATGATTTTGTGATGAGCGAAATTAAAAGTAACAATCGTTTCGTGGGTTTTTTATATAGTAACATTTATAGGATATTTTAAATTTATAATTTGGAGAATGTTCATGTGCAAGATTGCATTAGCGATAATGTTTTTCATTTCAATCAAAGTGGCGTAAAAAGTTTTAATATAATATTTCAGTTTTGATGCGAAGATAATATTTTATCAAATTACAAACGATGAATAATTAAAGCTAGCGTAATAATTTCATATATTTTCTTTAAACTATATATTTTATATGAAAATTTGTTACGAGAGCAATTTACTTTTATATAAATATTTTGTTTATTCAATTAAAAAATAAATCTAATTCCAAAATTATCGTCGTATATTGCGTTTGTAATTTTCTGATCTTAACTTCTGATTTTACTTTGTAATGATTCTACTTACCTATTATTGCTAATCTTAATTTTTATACATACATACATATATATATATATATTTGCTTACTATAAAAACAAAAATTAAAAAAGTTATAATATAACAAATAATTTTTAAATTGGAATATAAATCTATATTTTTAAATTTCTAGTATAATTCGAAACTTAATATAATATATACACTGAATTATATCAAACAGTAAGATATCGTAGCTATGAGAAATTTAAAGAATTGTAAATGCTTCTTTGTGTGTCAACATCACTTGTGTGAACTCTCTCATCTCCGTAATATATTTGTGCAATGTAGAGTCGTAAGTTGAAGTACTCAAGGAGTCATGCATATTCGCGCTGCAAAACGCACAGCTGGCGGTGAAAGTTCTCTCGTCATCGTTATTAACTCTGTCGCGTTTGATCCGCCTATTGAATCTAATCTATATATATGTGTGTGTCATCCTCTTCATCGCTGAATTGATATGAGCTTGTCGTACATGTTCGTTCGGTACGATATATATTTAGTCGGGCAACATCTCATCCCAATTTGCATGCGTATATGGTACATCGTGCAATTCTCATGACTGTACAATTATATATAATATGTGTCTAAAGTATCCAAATATCTATGAAGGATGTTATAGGCAATTTTATTTATGTGAAATTATGAATCTGTCACACACGTGCAGATATTTTAAAAATCCGAATTGAGAACGATAAGATAAACTATAGTTGGCAAAATTCCATTTTAGAGATTCATATACGTTGCGCAGAATTCGAACTTGCGACGTTCATTAAGGAAATTAGTTTATCATCCTAGCATCATCAGTACGGATGTAATTTATCGCACGAAATATATAAAGTTAAACTCGTGTAATTAAAAGTATGTCATTTTGCATTCCGTTGATAATCGTGTCACAAACTCGATAAACTGAATTGCAAATCACTCATTTAATACGTATAACTGATAGATTTCATAACGAATATTAATCAAGTTGTTTATCACATATGGTGTAAATATAAATATCACACAAGTATTGTATATTTATATCGAGTACAGATATATAATTTCATAAAACCTGTCAAGTATTTATAGCATAATTTAAATATTGTCCCATAAATTTTGAACATTACATTACATCATATATTCATATATAAAATTCATTACATGTAAGATAAGAATTTGCTTTAAGTTTTTTTAAATATAATTTTTTTCACGTATGATGAATTTTGCAAAAGCGATGTTTCCTTCTAAACGCTTGATTTTCTTATTGCGATGATCAATCTTCTTATTTTTTAATTCGTTTTATTGCTTGAAAAAAATCCCATATAGCCGATTAATTTTGCGAGTATCTGGAGATTTCTACTTTGACGTTTGTGCTATCAGATGTAAGAGACTCTCGACATATTCGAAGATAAACGACATATCAGGAAATGTAGTAATTTTGCTCATAAATCTATCCGCGCGTTAAACTCGTCAAATGTTTATGTTATAAATTACTAATGCATTATCGGCGCCACCGCGGGTATTTCTTTTTTACAATAATTTTTTTTATGGGAGATTAAAGTAATTAATGCAAGACAGAAAAAAATCAAAACTCGAAGAACTTGCTTATGTTTGTATCTTTATACTTGTATCCATTATAACACGCGTATAAAACTCGGTTGTGTGTAATGGCATATTATCGCATAAAGTCAACGTATAAAAGGAGAGAGATACAAGTTTTAGAAAACTTTTAATTTACTAATTTTTTAGCGAACTATTCCGCTTATGGTACACTATTAAACAAAAGTTTTTTATTATTTTGTCGCATCTACAGTGTGTGTATATTCGTAGATAAAAATCAGTCTTATATTAAATTGATGTGCGCGGAATTCTTTACAAATTGCTTTAGTATCGTTATTTAAATTATATTTTATTCCTTTTTCAAAATATCTGTAATATTGACACGTAAAGTTATAATACCATGTTTTCTTTTTAAATAACATACGTGTAAAAAATAATAAAGAACACTATATCGTAAAATCGAGTAATAGTCATATGTGAATTATATCGACAATCAATGCTGCTAGTGATAGTTTATCTTTATTGTGGTTTGTGTGAAAAGTTATAGGATATCATATACATTCTATATTGAAATTTTTCTTTCTATTTTCATTATATAAATAATTTATTAAAAAAGACCTTTTTATTAGAATTTTACTTATTGTGTACAGGTAAAGATTTAATGACAAACATTTTTTTATATACGGCTATAATATTTGATACTTATTTCTTTGCGTTATATTCTAGTTTGTTGAGAGGAAAATAATTCAATATAAACATTATTTTTGCACATGTAGAACATAATTGTTTTACTTTTTTAACTAAGTAAGTCTAATATTAATTATACATTGTTATACATAACAACGTATGCATTATAAAATTATTTAAAATTTATTTAATAATATGTAAAATATAGATTTTTTATGTTTTATTAAGTAAAATTTTACCATTATTATTCCATGAATATTATGTGACGAAATTGGGCAATAAAATGACTTCTTTTTATCACATAAAAGAAATTATTCTTAGAAAATATGTACTGCCATCTTTATTTTTAGAAGAAAAAAAGTTTATATTTTACAATTCTGTGTCGAGAGGCTTCAATAAACAATCTATCTCACGATTCAATAGGTGAAAATATGCTTGAATATTAGAAATTCTTTCTCAATTCACGTCTCTGTTGCATCTTTTACACAAAATGGAAACAGAATGCTGAATCTAGCGATACATTCAACGCAATATATTATTAATATGCCAATTGCGCACAATGTGCATTAGAATTAAAAATAATTTTTATTTTATAATGTATTCAACGTGCAACCGCGTGTGATTACTTGCGTAAAGACTTATGTAAATTTGGATTAGTAAAATATGTATTGTATACTGTTTCTTGACAGAATTGTATATAGCAATAGCAAAGTCGTGAGCGCGTAAACTCGTGAAACGATATTACTGAATTATCTAACTATACGCGAGCGTTATATTGTAAGCGTACACAGCATCATGAGTAACACGGCACACTCCATCATTTCATTATTTCATGTCCGACGAGCTATGGTATTTCTAGAAAGCATTCCATCAAAAAGAAAATTCACTGGAAACCTCGTTAGGAATGAAACGTTGGATCCTTTGAAATTGCACAAAGCTGTCCAGTATAAAGTAACTCAACATCTTTTTTATAATTACATTATATGTGACAGTTAGGTATATGATGCACAGGTTATTCTGGACTCCGTGCACTTCATCCGGGCAAAGCTTTTTGAAAATTTATTTGACTCCGTAACGAATTTTCCGAACTCAAGATTTTTTTAAAGAACACACAGAGAGAGAGAAAAAGAGAGAAATAGACTGAGAAAAAAGTAACATTTCTTTCTCTTTTTTATAACTTTTGAATTTTTAATATCTTTGCAATTAAATCTTTATTAAAGCAAAATATACTTGAAATTAATTTCAAAGTATTTCTGCACTCGTGAAACTTAATTTATCAAATATCGTTGAATTTCGATGTTGTATTTCAAATCTATAAAATAATTATATTCTACTTTGATCTCTAGTATTTTTAATTAAATTATTTTAGGCAATATATTTTTAGGATATTATAAATATGGATAAAGTTAATTTATAACTTAAATGTGTCATACACTTGTGTACATTCTATTTTTTATTGTTACTTTTAAATTTGAAAGTAATTGATCTTAGCTTATTTTAAGGATTAAAAAAAAGACAATATATAAAAAAAATTTCTCGAAATTTATATTGGCTATTTTTACGAACTAAAATAACAAATTTCATAAAATTTTATTTTAGGATAATAAAAGTTTCAAAAAATAATTAAAATTAAATTAAACACGCGCAAACTTACGTTCACATATATCTGGTTTTACTTATTAATTTTAGTACATATACATTAAGGTAAATATTATAATTATCGCTTAATTAATATTGTAAACTAGATTATAAACTAGAACATGCAATACGTACGGTACAAAAGTTATGATGATTGTTGATATTTACTCTCTTGCGTTGACTGTGTCATGATACGTTTAGATATGCTTGTATCTTTCATTAGTATTTTGAAATGATAAATATTTGAGATAGCAATGAGTTTTAAGAGCTATACATTTTTTAACCAATTTGGAATCGATTTTTTCCACGGTGAAAAGGTAATAAGATTCATTTATTTGCCAATCTTTCACATAAAATGATAATTCTTACAGCATTATGGTAAAATGCATTGTATAAGATATAATATTTTAATATATGTAAAATTGTGGAAAGATTTTTGAGAATCTTGCATAATTTTAATTTATACAAGTGCAATTGCGTATCAAGAAGATTGCACATTATGTTAATTTCAAAATTTCTACATAACTCGTATTCTAACGTTCTCATGAATGTAAAACAGATTCACACCTTAATATGTATAACGCTTGACAGTAGTGAACAGTATATCAAAATTGCTCGTAGTTCTGCTTAAGCACGTTTCTCTCAATATATTATATCAACAAATACGTAACAATCTGAATCATCTCCCCCAAACATTTGCTAAGTTCTCCTGAGTTCTTATTAAGTTCTATTCTTGCAAATGCTCAAGACATTTTTATTCTTTTTTAATTATTGAAGATCTTAAATATGCACGCATACACACAGATTACGTACATATATTTGTCCATATATAGAAGCGTGTATTATCAAAATATATTATTGTTGGAAAATGTTTGACTCGCGATTAAAAATTTGATTGCATACCTTTTCGTGATTTCTCGTAATGTTTAATAGAAATAGAATATTTACTTTAGCAATTTATCTTATTATATGATAAATAATATCACAGCAAAAAAAAATTACTTTGTATTTTTATAAAATAGGAAATAGAAATTTTTTCGATAAAGATATTACATGGATTAAAATTCATGATACGATTTAATTCAAACTATGTTTAACATTATTATAGCGAAATTTATGCAGTCTATAAATATAATACTATTTCTACTATAAAAAAAGAAAACTGAAGAAGTGTGTCACATTTAATTGATACAGTTCTTTTCATTTACGAGGCATATTGGAAGACAACCATGAAAAATATGTGTGTATGTGGTAGTATTTATATCATACCAACTATGAAATTGACTTCCGATAAGCGGAGAACAAGATTAATGATCGAATGATCGCGATGGTTGTCGAAATTTCTGGCAACCGTTGGCCATTTTAACCTGCAAAATAAAAGGATCAGTCATATCGTTTAATATCCCAGCTATCAAACGCAGACGAATGCGTTTATATAGGATGTTTAAAAAAAACCATTCAACATTTATATGATAAGACACAGTAAACATACTGAGTAAAAAAAGCTTAATAAATATAGGTCGAAAGCTGAACCGTTTCTGAGATATAAATATTTTTGTTAGTATTACGATTGACTTACTGGCTTCTACGTATCGCATGCGATGTTTACCTCAGTGTTTATAAACCGTTTTGAATGTGTGTGTTTTCATTCAATTTCCATACATACTTCATAACAGAAGATTCCACCGACAATCAGTTAGTTGTCATCAACCGGCGATTGCGGATCTTTGCGATTAGCAAGGAGATGCCAAGCGTGTGGAAATATGGAAATATGGAAATGGAAGGAGGACATATGGATCATTTTCTGTAAATATCGAGATAAAGATTTAGACAGATTATCTTCTTCTCACGTTGCATGTGTGTCCTATCTACCATATAAATATTAAATAGTTTTTTTTTTTTTTTTAATACCCTGTATAAAATATTTTGAAAATGTTCTGCATTGATAACAAATCAAAACGAATTAAATTTTGTAATTGGATTATTTCAAGTAATAGATGTTTGCAATCGTTTAAGAAGAGAAAGCAAATCAATGTCTTCCTAAAAACTCTTTCATTTCTAAATTAAATTATTTTACATCTTAAAGAAGGAATAGAGTGTGCAGAATACTTCTCATTTTTCATCTTTACATCAAATATTTGTTCACATATTACGCGTTTATTATTTTATTAGCTAAGTGAATCTGAAAAAATGGGATTACTTTTTAATAGTTTATTATTGTAGCATTTATTAATTTTTATTTATTGCTTATGAATTTTTTGTATATATGTCTCTCGTGTTGGAATTTTTTTTCTTTCGTTTCATGACTATTGCCAGTCATCTTGCGTTTCTATTTCCTCTTCTTCCGGTAGTACTTTAACTTTTATTTTTACTCCCGTCTATTCCCGATGCTCCTTCGTTAAATATTTAAAGGTTTCCTCTTTTTCACCGAGTTGCTGTAAATGTATGATGTTCATTTTTTAGCAGATCCCAATGTAGAAAACTTACTACCATGTTTTCTGTTATTCTGCGCTTCACAATTATAGTATTACCAAATAGTATCATATTATTATTTTGCAAGGCAATTTCAATATTCTCAGTTTCATCTACATGATTAACGAATGTTGCGCAAGACAGATGGATACTTGAAAAGAATATTCGATGCAATAACGATAGTGATAGTGACGGAGTTTCATTTTTAACACATAATCTCTCATCGATCACAGCGGTATCCGAGATTCGTTACGAGTTTGGCAGAGACATAATATCCACGGATCGTCTTCTTTATTAGCAGCACTCAAATCCAGATGGAGAATCTTTCATAGTAAGACGGTGTGCTATTCGCATCTCGGACGGGATATGAATTTCATATTTTACGATAATATCGCGGGATGTTCTCGTAGCATAAACGAATCTTGCAGTTTTCACATGCTTATCGGAAAATCGTATCTATACTTGAATTTTTTATACTTGAACATTACCTTTCCTCGTACCTTATGTCCGTTTTTCCATATCCTAACGATATTGCGTTGAAATTGATACAATCAAAATGATAAATGGATATCATAACATATAATTAATTGAAATACGGAACGAGAAGAAGACTTAGCGCAAATATGACAGGATCTTTTACGTCACAGTAAAAGTTTTATTGCGTAATACTCTTGCGAAGCCTGACAGTTACACGTTTCCCTTACTTTTTGTTCCATTCTTCATTTTGTTATTTTTTAGAAAAAGTTTGGGTAGAAATACAAATCATAATTATGAATTTTATAACGATAAACGTTAATAAAGCTTTAATAACAAGGAAATGTAAAGTTGAAAATACTCTTTGCAGGAAAACATGCAATATCGTGTAGTTTCAATTATACTCTCTCTCTCTCTCTTTTTCACCTACTTTAAACTATTTAATATTGCTTCAAGTAATATTAAATTTTTCTATTGACTTACTCAAATTATATTTCCTTGGAATAATTTAAATTTTTGTTTACGTTTGTTCTTCATTATACAACCTATCTGATAAATATTAATCATTCGTGAATATGTATTTGCATTGAGCGAGGAATAAAGATGTTTCAAAAAGCGTATATTTTTATCAATTTTCTATATCTTGCTCGATAATTCATAGATGAAACATAGCGAAATAACTGCGATTCGATTAATCGTTCTATCGTTTTACGAGTCGGCGGTTTATCGTCGCCTCGGGCAGGACTTAGGAGGCTCGATAGTTATTCCTTTCACTTGAGTTACTAGCAATAGCTTCCGGTTTCATCTCAAGTTGGCTTCAAGTGCTTCACTGTATAAAGTATAGTAAAGCACTTGAAGTCTGTAGTTAAGAACGTGAGAATAATCGAAAAGTTCAAGTAGTAGTACGAAAAAAATATATATTACAATACATTATAGAAATGAATCAATCGAAAATTTTTATTGAAACATTTTCTATATTTATCACATTAGTATTTTATTAGAATAAGGAAACCAGAGAAAGATGGTAACATTGATGCAAATCATAACAGAATTGATAAATAGTATATAACTTAAAATAATTTTGATTTATCATATGTGAATATTCCATATTTTCGCAATATTATAAGCTTTGTTGATAATTTTACCAAATTTTATTTGCGCAATATTTAAATAATTTTAAATACATAAATATATACAAGATGTGTTTGCAAATTTGCTTTTAATATTCTCATTACAAATTTGCGTTTAATATTCTCATTTAACAAACGCAATTAAATTATCTGTTTTATGGCTAGATATTATTGAAACCATCTCATTAATCGAAGATCAAATTAATGCAGAGATTCGGTTTTTCATAAATCGCTCGTTATAACAACATGTCACGTATTTGTTCGAGAAATATCTTACTCTAAATATAACATTAAATGGATAGTGAGCTTTTTATTTAAATATTTTTATTTAAATAAACGCCAGTAACGCGATTTTTTAATATGATTAATGTGTTTATATATAATTTTTCTATAATTTGTACATAACACATGTACATGTAACGAGAAGGAAATAAAGATACTTTTCGCACAAATACGCAAAATTTGTATGTCTTTTAATTTTTGTGAGTAAAGCATAAAGTGAACCTTTAATATCTTTGACCGTTGCAGATTTTCATAGTTTATTGATAAAATTGTAGTGCTTTGTAAATTGACTAAATCGTTTAAATATAATATTTCTACGCGATATATAAATTGAAGGAAGATGTAATAAACAAAGAATTTTAAGTTTTACAATAATATAAATTTTAACAATAATATAAATAAATATTTTATTAGCTATTGCAAATTTCTGTTCTATCGCGGATTTTTTATTTACGTATGTCTGAAATTTTTTTAAAAATCTCATCATCTCTACATATTTTTTATTCCGTATCTGAAATATTGCGACGATTAGTAAATTTCCGATACAAAGTTTTTGCTTTATCATTTCACTCAAGTCCGTTTACCGTTCGGCGACAATGATCGGCCGCTATTCACGGATACTTGATTTTACAGCAGACAAACAAGCTTTTAATCACAGTTTCAGTTTGGAGCTATTGTCTTTGCATCACAACGCCCCGCGTTTACCCAATTCGCGCTACTGCCGGCAAAATCAATATCCCGCGTACTGCGCTTAATATTTTTCCACGGGGTCACACGTCCGTAACTGCCTTTTGAGGGTAGCGTCGGGATTACGCAATATACGTACACCCCATTGTGCTCCGTAGGAGCGCATAAAGCTAGCGACATAACGGACTCCTCATTGGCGCTTGAATATTGGATAAGTTTGGCGGCGAGCACGAGGCAAACGGGACGATTACGGCATTCGCCGCCCCGCATCGCCGGACTTTAGGTTTCGTTGACAATGACTATAAGAAAGACCCGCAAAATTATTATGTTTCAGCTCTGCCCGATGGGAGACCCGTTATCGTATCGGAACGCGAGCGCTACGATATAGGAGACATGTTGAGGGCAAATTGCAGCCTGCCGTCATCGAAGCCACCGGTTCACCTCTCATTCACGCTGAACAACATGCCGGTAAGTGATGCCTATCGACACGACGATTGTCATATTATCCAATCAGAGAGAGGGGAAATATGTGCGTTAGTGATTGAGTTTCGACACTGCATTCGCTTAGATAATCTTTCCGGAAAAATATTTAGCGAAATTGAAACGTCCACTTTAAGTATATTAAATGGGAGCGGGAGGGGGAAATTATATTGGTTATTAATTAATTTATTCTACCGAAAAGTGAAAATTTTTTAAATTTTTATTTTTGCTATCACGACATGTTCATTATATGTATATATATTATGTCAATCAACGATTGATTCGTTCTGAAGCGGTAGAAAATTAGTCAAGTGTAATAAAAGCGTAAAAATCGTTGAAATGTACATGTTAATATATAAAATATTTCGAATCGTGGACGTTTTTTCGTTTTTTCTCCATTCAGCGTTTTTTTAGCTTTACAGTATCCAATCGGAATACGTTTTTCTCACATCTTCTCGCTTGAAATGGATCTTTTTATAAAAATTGTTAAATCGAAGACTATTTGCTTTTACCACCCCATAAAACTCGTAAGCCTCATTGAAAGTGCGCGAGATTTCGATATCGATTTTCAATTTACAATATATATATATATCTACATTGCTGTGCTATTATCATCACCGCCAATGTTTATTGTAATAGGAAACTTCTCTGATCGTTCGAAAAGAAAATCATTTCCGTCACGTTACTGTTTTTCCTTTATCACATACTCGAAATGTAGATGCTATTTATTATATCAGCTTTTAACCGATGCGCAGAGAATTTGCACAGATTTACCCACTACGAGGGAACGTTTAGAGAAACTTAATTTAGTCCGAAATAATTCTGACATTTTATAGCGTTGCAAAGTTATTCAGAATGTTAACAAGCTTTTCGCGAGAAGCAAATTGACATCTTGAAGGGGATTAAGTGAATTTTTTTACTCTATGAAAATATGCAGTAATATACGTATCGCCTATTTGCTTTCTGGGCAATCTAATTCTTATGCCGAATAGAATGAAACCTCTACGCAGAATTAGAACACGGATGATTAAGCCTTATCCATCGCCTCTGAAGAGGTTTTATCAAGTCGCGTCCGCGCGATAGGAGAATTTGAATAATCGGATAATCCGTACAAAAGCCGTCAGGAATTACTGAACGAAATACTAATAACCGCGTGATATCGACAAAAATGTTGTCGAGTAACTTTCGCCGAGCGAAACACGCCTGCACAGACGTAGCCTTCGGCGATGCATTACCCATAATCTCCGGGGATGACGTCGCGGGACCTCATTTAGCCATTACGGCTAAATGCAAAGCGAAAGCATGGTCCATGCTTGATCGTCCGCAGAAATCCGAAACTTGCCACCGACTTTGATCGAGCAGAAACCCGTGCTGAATATGACATCCCATTCCCAGAAATGCTTTTTTAATACTAGAAACATTTTTGCCATTTTGTCCCTGACTTTGCATTATATGAAGAAGTTGCTGTCTTTTTTTTTTTTTTTTTTTTTTTTTTTTTTTTTTTTTTTTTTTTTTTTTTTTACATATATAATATACAATTATATATATATATATATATATTTGTCTTGTAGAACAAAATTACGAATTAAATTGATTAACAAGGAAACGTCCAAGTTGGTCATTGTCGAATATTTCGCATTAATCAAATATCAAATATGTCGAATTAATTTCTATTGAGAGAGAGAGAGAGAAGGAGGAAATTATTAGACTGGATAAATTCGATAATTTGTAATAGAGAACATCTTCCATATATATAAATTGTTTGAATTTTTAATGTTAATTTATATACATTTCTCTAATACCGTTTATTCTATAATATCATTATTTTATATATTCAAAGAGAAAAAAATTTGTACAATATATTTACTTTAATCGATTCACTCAGAATGATTGCTTGATAGCGAATCGTACTCTGTAAAATTATAATGATATTATCTTTCACTCGATGGTGTGATAGTACAATAAAAAGACGAGAAAATACAATTCCGAGGAAAATCAAGCATGGGTTTCTTTCTCCATAGGACCTGGGGAATTAGTATCGCACATATACGTAAGTGCGAGTAACGATGGAACAGCGCCGACGGGGGCAGTGAGAAGGGTAGTAACGAATTGCCCAGGTCAGGAACAACCGGGTCGGTCTGCTAGCTTCTTACGGCTAACGTCTTGTCGAGAAACTCGTCGAATTTGCAGGGAGCGTTTCTGAGAGCGTGGAAGATATCTTGTCGCGGAAACAACGGTTTCTTACGACCAGGGCGTTGCCAGTACAAGTTTACTCGCATCGGAAAAAGTAGTTCACTTTCAAGAAAAACTTTTAGCTTCAGTTGATCTCTTCTCTCCAAAAGATTTATTCTTTACTCGTCGAAAATCTTTTCAATTAATATTGTATAACTTCAGAATATATTTTTGTTAATTAATATATAAAGTTTTTTAAATGTTTGTATTTTGTTACTTCGGGATATAATTGTTTACAAATTTTATAAATACATAATTCACGTTCAGTGTAAATTGTAGTATCCGTGTGACAAATTACATCTAGTTTTCCGTTTAAAAGTTGCTACAGAATCAACTTTTAATGAAAAATATTGTCAGCTGCATTGTTTTTCATTTTTAGCAATATAATTTAATGGATAAAATAAAAGCTCAAAAGATCGAATTTTAGTATAATATACTTGCATAGTAATTCTTTCTTTTTCTTCTCTTTTCTTCTGTTCTCTCTCTCTCTCTCTCTCTCTCTCTCTCTCTTTCTTCTCTAAAGATTTTTATCTTCTAATCTTAAATTTTCTAAATAATTTATTAATTTTTTTGACGTATTTAATTTATATATTAATTTATTCTACAAATAATTTATTTTAAAATGACGATAATAATATAAACTAATATATATGTTGATATTCAAAATTATTGTAATTTGATTTTATTATGGTATGTTTATAAATGTATAAATTCAATGTACATATATTAAATGTGCTAATCAACTATTGATAATTATTGTGATACATTAATATAAATAATACATATTTGCAATATAAAATATGCAATATGTAATATCGACATTAAAGGACACATTATCAATAAAATATCTTATCTGTGGATGCAATAAATTAGAGATTACGGCATTTCCTGTCGATGATTACATTTCAAATTAGAATTCTAGATAAATTTAAATAGATAAACGATTGCAAATAATATATTGCTCACGCTTTTCCTGTTTTGCGCATGTAGGATATCATAAAAATATATAATATATACGCCAGGATATCTTTAATAATATTTAAATTAATAAATTACATTTTTTGAATGAAGTAGCATTGCAAAAGGGACGGTTTAATTCCAGATTATAATTTCGAATATTGAAATATATTTGTGTATCGCGTACAATAAATTTCTCTTGATTCTAATAATGTCAAGCGTGCGAAAAACACTTAAGATTTTTTAATTTGCAATGTATATAGTTGTATATAACGTACTTGCATCTTAAAGTAATATCAGTAAGTATCAGTACATTTAACATATTTACATATACTATTCGTAACCCAATATTCTTAAGGTTAATCTATGTGTCATCGCTGTTACGGATACGTATAAATTTTACGTAACTGACGCGCGTTCTTATGTAATATCAATATATGGTCCTTTAATACCTCATAACCCGGTATCGTAAACGGCTTTGGTTCACGTGCGATCTCGCTTATCTTACATCCGCGGTGCGCTTGTATAAGGCGTTGAGAATGGGCTTGTTTAGTCCTTCACGTCCGATACATAAACTGGTATCATTTCAAAGAGAAAATAAGTATAGGAAGCAAAAGAGTATTTTCTTTACCTATATTTATGCTAAGATCACTCACGATAATGTCATTTATTGTTAGTATAACATGATGGCTTATATATTATTTCTAGCTAATAGTCTGATTAAGTCATTGATTGACAGATATATTAAATTAAGACGACAAAAAAAAAGATTATATTAATTCGTAGAGTCAAACATCGATTTCGTTCTTTCTCCTTAAATCTCATCCCCGAAATACTACATTGAGATATTTTCACGACCATGAATCTTTCGCGCTTTATTTCGATCACACCTGTCTCTTCTTTTGCAATCATCCACGCTATTCGCGTCGCCTATACGAGATTCACACGTCTACGAATCTATCGGAATACCATGTATTACTGGATAATATGGGCGGGATTTATTATTTGAGATTTATTGTGGTTTTACGCGTCGCCCGATGCGTATAATCGAGTCTGGCGGTGACAAATTATGACTTTTCTGAGATATCTGTTCGATAAATTGCTCTTTATTTTCTCGTAATTTTATTTCTAACGAATTTATTGAATACTTTTCTGCAAGAGAGTTAGTGTTCGGTCTTTACAGTTTCATGATCTCCGTGTATCGATATTTTAATTTTTAATTTAGATTTGAATCTTTGATATGTTTGTTTTTATATTTACAACTGCTTGAGATAAAATAGCAAATGTTTGAGATTGATGATTTTAAAACAAAATAAAAACACGAGATGGAAAATTGATTTCCATGTAATGTTGTTATAAAATTAGTTTATAAAGAAATGTTTAAATATATGAAAGGATTTTACGAGGGATAATAAGTGCTTGGAATTTTTTAATGATTATTTTATTTTATTATATTTTATTTATATTTATAATGTTGTTAGTTATTCAACGATATCAACTATCTATTTGATTTTCTGTGCGAGATCCCGTTTACACAATTAAAAATTTTTTAATTAAAATTACGAAACATAAACTTTCTTAGAATTTATACTTTCAATTTGTTGATTATTTCGAAGAGCAGGTATATAGCTTGTTTGAGTTTCGCAATATATAGTACGAACAATATACTTTTTGTTATTCTTTGTACATCCCGGTACCAGTCTCTCAATTAAAAGCCGAGAAAAAAGCCGCGATTTGTTCGCATCTTATCGAAAACAGTGCTGAACTTTATCGCTACGAAACCGAGTTCGAAGGTTTCTGTGCAAATAGTCGGCATCGTTTGCCATCGTGTCCTTAATCAACTTATATAACCCGTGGTAACTTCTGCCAATTAGAAACATATATCCCGCGGGAAAGAAGGTCGGGATCGCAGCCGGTGCTGCGGGGAAGAGAAACTTTATCGAATCGTAAATCGTCATCTGAAAATAGCGCTCGCACCGATCATTGTCCGTGCACTTACGATTTTCCAGCACACCGGCGGGTATTTTCTTTCTCATGCTTTTCGGAGAACGGAACCGCGCGACCCCGTTGTTGTTTTTATAATCTTATGCGGTATCCGACGGATATTGTAAAACAGGGTAGAGCGATGGACTTGAGATACTATGCATAGTAAAATAACCTCCGGTGGTGCTAGTGAAAACATTATCTTAAATTGCCGGCGAAGTTTCGCCAGCTCTTTTCAATCGCGATACCAATACCGATCGCTTAGTACGTCACGGACCATGTTATTCAAGATTCAACGAATTGATCTTGAAGCTGCTTGGCTAACCAAGAGAAATATCCAATGGTTTCACTGTTTCTATATCGATTTTATACAATCACGTTGAAAGCACGACTACTATTCTAGTGGTTCTCAGGAATAAACAAAGAGACATAATATATTGATATGATATATGGTATTTATTGTGAAAAAAAAAAATATATATATATATATATATAATATTTTAAATTACGACGTTAAAGCGTAAAATGGAAATCTGAATCGACGGTTGCAAAGAAACCCCTTAAAGAATCATATGTTAATGAACAGACGATTACGTGCATGCATATGTGAAAACATATCACGAGTGATTCTTACTAAAGCTTTTTACCATGAATGGCAATATAATTAAATGACTTTCAAGAGCTCACATGCCAAGAACATACGCTGATTATTCGCGCGTTAAGCATGTCTCCGCCCGCCTTAACATCGCACGTTTTCTTGGTTGTTGGCCAACGCGACATTACTTTTGCATATATTTGAATATAAGGCTGGCGGAAACGATAGAATATTAAAAAGTAGCAATGTCTTTTTACTGCAGCTTGATTTCTGGACAGACTCACAACAGACGCAATTTGAATATCGCGTCCTAAAACTTTATAAAATACACATCTACGCGTCTTACACACAATATCTCTTTATCATTCAAGTATATTTATATATTCATTATATTTTGATCAGCCCATACATAAATTTTTTTTTATATGAAAATAACTTCTATAATATAACGAATAAAAAGAGGAATAAAAGGTACATTTTATGTTAAAAGTGCATTTATCGCAAAATTGATCGAAAAATTTCTCAGGCGAGCTTTGCGCGATCCCATTGAATTTACTGCATCATAAACCATGACTCCATGCACTGCTTGCAATTGCTGCACGATGCATCAAAAGCTTCGTTCAAAGTCGACACTTTGTTATCATTTTCCAGCGTAACACCTGCGTCTATACGAAAGTACTGTACGAGAGATGTACGAGCCGTCAAAAATCTATATGTATCTACCACGCGGAACAATAAATTTCTGATAATTCGTGATGCTTTTTGCGCATAGCATTAAATTCTGTTGTAATAATATTTTATGTAATCAATATTATTAAATGCTTCGTTTTGAATTATTGATTGAGAGAGAAATTTACAAATATATATTTATAGTTTACGCGAAATTCGAATTTACTGGGGAGATCGACGATGATGGTTACGCAAAATTTTATACTGGACTATTTAGCTACTCGGCTACTTAAATCCCCGATACAAAATTAAAGTGACGAAAAATATTTTTAAACAATTATTTCTTTAAATATTAAAAGCAGCACGAGATGTTATGCGCAGAAGCGTAAAGTTTAATATATCAACGATATTTCCTCATCTTCGCGGCAAATAGATAGACAGGTGTCTAAAGTGATAACGGAAAACGGTCCATCCTTTTCCACTACGACTTCGCTGGCCAGCACTGTCTACAAACACACCGGCCCACTTTCCCGCATGGCTTCGGCTATAATGAAATGCATCGCTCTTTGAGGGTTTAATCCGATGCAGATTAAAACCCCAGCTCCCATCCCGCCGTGAAACAAATTGCAGCGCAACCCCGCCGCAGAAGGAGGCAAGGGCGTTGGAGCTAATCCGACGCAAGGCTCACACAGCTTTTGTACCGGGAAATGAACGGAGACGTCTACGATGAGAATAATTCGAAACTCGTCGAGACTGCACTTTTCACCCTCCACGGAGGATGTCGAGTCTTGCTCAGTGTTAAATCTTGTCGCGGGTAAATTTAATTTTAATATCAACCGATATAAGAAAGTTTCTATCTGCAAAAATTCATTTTTTACGCATGATTTATTTATAAATTATATCCATGCGAGGGATATCAGTATTACAGAGGCATATCAAAAATCATTGAAGCAAAACGTTTCGCGCGTCGTCTCGCATCATCGTCGATTTTATTTTGTAACAGGCGACAGCAGAAAAAAGGAATTGAACCGGCTATCCACCCTTAACCTTCTACCCGGCCATCAACTTCTTTCTCCCCTGTTCCCGCGGTATCATACTCCTTCTCCTTCTCTTTCCTATTTTGCGTCGGCGTTGCTCTTTCTCTTCCTCGCACATACATACACACATATATCGGCTCATTCATTAAGTCTGGAGAACGTCCTCGCAATCTCTATAGGTTCGTCAGTAGATGTGTACACGACGTGCCGTTTGTTCTCCCCTGAAACTCGAGATGTCCTCCTCGGATAACATGGCGAGACCATGATGGCTAGCACACACAAATATATATGAAGCTAGCGCACACTCGCGAGATCACGACACGAAGCGATAGAGTCACCGAAAGATAATGAAAGCTTATACCCGCGATCTACGGCTGCGAACGAGACGAACGATTGCAAGCCTTCACCCGGCGCGAACAGCTTTTTTTTTTTCTTTGTGAGAAACAGCATCTCTTATCTTCAAGTGACATTGGATTAGAGGACTGACACACAAAAAGCTATCCAAATCAGACATCTTGGCGTCATTTTATTCTGTCAGTCGACGATTACTTATTCGCTCACTTTCTCTTTCTTTATCGTGCAATAAAAATTGAAATGATTGAAGAGATAACGAGTCGTATGAATAAAAATGAAGTAAGAAGTGAATACAATAACTTTTCAACCCTTTAGAGTACTTTTCCGCAGACTATTCCAGATCTACGGAATTATTTTTCTTTATCTATGGATTCTTTAATTTAAACTTTGAATGAAAATGGAACGAATCGTACAGTACGTATATGTAAATCGCAATCTAAATGCACTCGTCAATCATATAATAGACAAAACTAATTTTAGCAAAGATATTACACATACACAAGTACAATATGTTATGTAGTTGGCCGTAACATTGTATATTTATTCTTGTAATATATAACAAACTGAGCAAAAGTAAATGTCATTATATTATATTTTGAACCATAGAATAAGATCCCCAACCGAGTTAACTGTATTTTTACGGAAATATCTGTTTTTGCAGACAGTAAATGTCTCTTTTATGCATATTTTCATTCAGCTTTTGCCGTAAGCTTTCACAGAAAATAGTGAATATATTTTGCAAGACATTTCTCAATAAATAAAGACATCTCATTTTATTCATATAATGTATTAGATATAACAAAACAAAAAAAAAATGGATAAAATTATCATAAGAATGTGTAAAACTTTTCTGAATAATTTTTCAAAGTATGTATTTTTATTGTAAGCCAATAGAAACCTCTGAAATTCCGAAATTATATGACTTGGAATACTAAATTGTATCGGTTATTCAAAAAGGTAATTAAATAATTTTAATTCAGAAACTTATCACTAATAGATTATTATTATTAAAATAAGATAATGTTGCATCAATTTAATTTAATTAATGGCATAGGACTGATCATTAAAGAACAAAGCATATTTCTCTGTTTAGCTGAATTAAATTTGTTGCAAAATTTAAGGATATTAAAGCAAATCACACATTTGTATGGTCCCATTGTAACTAGAGATTGCTGTATGAAATTCCTCTTTACAGAAACAACTCCAGAGTATATGTCGCCATTTTATTAATGTAGTTCTGGTGCAGTTGACTATTTTGATAAACAGCACTATAAATTTTATTACATTGTTACAATTGTAATATTATATCAGCAATAGGATAGAATACTTTAATAAAATGTGCTCTGCAAATTATTAACGTGAGATTTGTGACCTGCTTACTGACCAATTAATATTTCGCAAATGTCTCTACAGCTGTGCGTAACATAGATATCACGCGAAAGTTATTAACTATTCAATAAACAATAAATTGTATGATCAATATATACATCGTAAGCATTGACGAACGGTATTTAAATTCTATATAAATATTATATTCATGCAAATGAGCATTTTATGCATTCTTATAATTGCAATCAATATAATCGACACGTACGTATCTTCCTTTTTTGCGGATTCGATTATTTTAAAAAATACATGATAAAGTATAGAAAAAAATTCAAAAGAGAAAAAGAGTTTTTATAAATTGATGAAATGGCGTGATGAAATAATCAAATCCCAACTGTATGATTCTCCTAGTTAGCAATACACACATGATGATCGTACTGGGAATTATAAACTTTATTTGATTATATTGTACTAACAATGGGAGAAACATTGTTAATTTTTTTTCGCGTTTTTACAATTAAAGCAAGATATAGAAGAGTATGTGTTATTGACAAGAAAAATTGTTATTTACTGATTACATTAAAAATTTTTATTATTTAAATTTCGGTAGATTTTCTCTTCTCTTTTTCTTTCTCTCTTACTCTCTTTACATATTCTATATTATATGTATTATTTTATACATTATTTATAAGAAAAAAAAAACATATTACTTTTTCTATGACAGTTTATCACACTAATACGATAAATCGTAATAAATTCGTTTCAATTGAAGAATTTGGATGATTAAACCGCTGTAGAAATGTAAAGAAGCGTGTGTATTAATTCATAATAAATAAGTAAATTTAATATCGCTATATAAATATGCATGCATTGTATGCGTGTATGCGTGTATTTGAAATAAATTAACATGTACGCAACGAACCGCGGTAGTTTATTGTTACATGCCTTTTGAGTCTTACGTCACTAAAACAATGCAAACAATCATCTTCTACAGTGTGCACAAGTAGAATGAAATTAAATACGTTACAATTGTTAATAGTCAGCGAATACGGTAAAGAGTCAAACAAAACCACCCCAAGCAGATTAAGAACAGAAAAAAAAAAATAAAAGATTGTAAACATCGTGCGCTTCAAAGAGTTGATGTCTCCTGTTGCCATGCATAGAAAGCGGATCCGAGGGTTGAATATCTTTTGTTTTCTATCTATAAAAATTTCTTTATATGATCCAAGATAAAGCAGCTTCGCCTCCTTTATACATGTGTATAAAAGCCTCTTTACGTATGTGTGAAAAAAATATCAAAATATTAATAAAGAATTCAGAAATATTATATTTTTTTCGGCACGTTTGTATATTGCGTGCTTAGTTCTATCCAATTATACCCAAAGACATCATGCAAGTAGCATTAAGTTGTATCTCAAATGCATATCCGATCGCGATAGATGAGATTAATAGCAACGCAGCATTAAATTTTTCCGGACGTTTCCCGTCATGCAACCGGCGTGTGACCCAGATACCTTTATATACGAAGCGAGAGAATTCAGTAAGGGGAGATAGTTGAATCTCGATTTACACAGCTTAAAGGGTATTCGTACATAAGTTGTCGGGCGCCGTCCTTTGTACATCCCTAATAAGCCATATTTCTCCCCGAGCGATGATGTTGAGCCTGTTGACCGATGTTGATCGATAGAATCACAATCGGCTGATCTCGTATTCAACGTTCGCGAGTCCATCGTTGAGCGCGTTACGGTGGTATACGCACAGTGAATACGCACGCGTACGAACAGCCATCACGAGCGCATTAGCGCGCGCACGCCTTGCACCGTGCGCACGCATCGCCAATGGGGTTGCTCTACTCCGGTGTCGAATAGCTATTACAATTTACACGCAGTAATATGTACCGCCGAATTAAGCCCCGAGTCCTGCTAATTGTGATTAAGTTTAATTCGCACGGACGTGCCCCCCCCTCCCCCTCCCCCCTCCCCTCCTTACCCTCACCCTGATGGGATGAAGAATGGCGAGCGGCGGCTGCTTCCCGTTTGACGTTCTACCTGCCAATGCCGTTTTGCGCTGTGGCGTTTGCAGCCTCGGTGTGTATCCGACGTATAACCGCTCTATATCATTGTAGGGTACACACTTATATATGTACACGCGCGTATAATTTCACGTTCGTCGGTACCAGCGGATTATCGGTCAATAACACCGAAGAAAATCGTATCTAGCTTCCTGCGGTCTGCCCTCGAGGCTTCAACTTCGTCGACTTTCATTAAGCAATCGTAATGAGGATAGAGAGAGAAAGAGAGAGAGGAGACAAGATTACGGGGAATGAGAGGCAAATGATAAGAGAGAGAACAGACGCGAGAAAGAGATGAAGCGGGGCCACTTAACGAATCATCGATAAACTCCCGGCATGACATCGTCACGATCGCCGTCGTCGTAATGGAACGAATAAATGTACACGAAACTCATTGTTTTCCATCCAGAAAGATCCTTTCGTACAGACATCGAGACTGGATGTCTCTCGGGCTTGTCTCGTCTATATAATGATTTCTCCCCTAAAACTACCAACTAGTCGTCCACTGTGTTCTTCCTCGCTTCGTCAATTTCTCTCTCTCTCTCTCTCACACACACACACACATACACATACACACATTGTCCTTTATTCCCTGACGCGTTTCCGGCGTTTGCTTGTATTTCGCACACGTTTCGCTTCCTTTCAATCCCTCATTTCCATCCGCCCGTACACCCTCTTTCTCTTTATCCGTGTTTCCGCGTTCACTTCGTTACTCGTCAACCCCATGACCGAACTTCAGACCTACGCGGTCTAATAAAGCTGGTGTATAGTATGCGTATGCTTGACACGCGCACATCAATGCACATAGACACACGGATACACGACACACATTATCGCGAGCCGCCAGTTTCGTTTCGCCGATAGTACACGATAGCGAAGCGCGTGAGATGCTTGTCCACTTTACTGAAAGGAACTGTGCTCTCTACAGCCGGCGCCGGCGGTAAATTGAAGCTGATACCGTATAGTCGATTCAAACGGCTGACGAGTTTATCGGGAAGCTTAACCGGTCGCTGGATACTACCGACTTTAATCTAAATGCGCCGGATGTACAGTTAGAGACAAACGACTAATGCCAGTCTGTCGTCCGAACATAACATCTAGGAAAACTTAAGCGAGATAGTTGGCTAAGTTGCCTATATAAAATGAAACGAATCAGAGTTTAATCGATAGATTACGAGCTAATTTCTGAAACATATTGTGAAAGTGATAAAAAAAAATGGAAATTTATCTAAATCTATCACAACATACTCGAGCGTACAGCACATACGAACTGTCATTCAAAATTAGTATCCATTTAAGACGTAATGAAGGCTCCACGCTGTTGCAATTTAAAAATTCATCAGCATTCTCCGTGCGAACAAAGAATTAGTGATGAAGTACGTCTATAGATTACGTATTATAGGAAGGTCACGATGACGCGGATAAAAATCCAGATTAATGTACACTCGGGAAATTTGCTTCGGCGGTAATATATTTATGCGATGGATTTTTAACTGCCGCATAAATCTCCGCTGCTTTCGTGTTAAAAAATCCAAAGAAAGTCGGAAAAGTCGTCAGAATCTCCGAATATCCGAGCTCACTTGAAATAGCGCGAACTTATTCAAAGTTATAAGACGAGGATTCAAAAACTATCGTGTTGCCTGATAGTATTTCGATGCAAAGCCTTTGTTAATGTACGAACAAGGGGTTTCCACAATTGCGAATGTACATTGTGCCCGTTATCATCAACGAAGCCAAGGCGTGCGGATGTCTCGAACGACGCGCATTGTTAAGATAATATTTTGCGAAGTTAAATTCGGCAAAGATTTTTGGCCCGTGTGTAACTTTCCAAGACGATAGAGAGGTCACTATCTAGCAGATTTCCCAAGCTCAACAGAAATATGCTAAATTTACTGCGAGTTGCAGACGGCGGACTAAATACCCACTCTCGCCTCGTCCTCGGCGTAATGTAATCCTGTCGGTTTATCCTTTGGCTCAAGGAAACTTGCAGCTGGTGTCCCGCACTTTCAAAACACGCTACGATACGGACTCTTCTTTAATTTTCCTTTGGATAATAAATTATTTCCTTGCTAATGAGTTTTATACGCTGGAAATATGTTATATTTCTTGTTATATAGTTATACAGAATGTCTACTTTCCGGAAAAACGTGGAAAATCCAGGAATTCCCAGAGAATTTTTTTTTTTTAATTTTCTCTTTAATAATTTTGTTCTTATACTAAAAGCAATTCGCCAATAAGTCAAGATGTAAATTATGTGTTTAAAATATATTATAAATCACACATCTTTATTTATATATCTAATGTCTTAACAAAATATCTAAAATGCAGTACGTTTTTTATTTTAATTTTTAGTGACAAAAAATGAAAATGTTATGTAAGTTAAAAATCTTTATTTTAATGAAAACTTTTTTTTTTTTTTTCTCAGTACATTTGTAAATCTAATACTTGAAACTTAAATGGATTTGTGTTTTTCTTTCGTATGAGTGAAAAGCATTTGAAAATGCGTACAATAAAAAATCTTATTTTAGAAAGGTGCATCAAAAAATCTTTAAAATATTCTTTTTATCTGGAATTTTGAACAAAAATATCTAGGAAATTTTCAGAAAGTTGTCTCTCTCTCTCTCTCTCTCCTTCTTTTTTGGCATATTTTTAATATTAAAAATTGCCCGACTTTATTATGTCAGTGTCAAAAATGACAATTGTTAGATTCATGAATACCCACATCAAGTTGACGTCGCAGTAACAGCAGATTGTCTCTATCCCATTACAACACACTGGTCATTATACTACTGCAAGTAATGCATGCAAATTACATTATAGTCATCATGTTGCTGCAGTTACTCGATCAACTTTACCGCAATTCAGTTTTGTGTACTGTGTCTCTTCCGTAACTTTCATATAAACGCTTTTAAAAGTTTGCTGACACAACGGATTAAAATGCATCTGTTAACAACATTGTTGCTTTACCATGTATATCTTTTCCATTAACGTTATAACGAAAGGATTATATGACTAATGAACAGAGATTAATTTTTAAAAATATTCTATAATATATTATAATATAGCGAAATTGCTGTAATAAAGAGTGTGTTATCGACATTGAAATATAACTTACCAATTAAAGGTAATAATTGTTTCAATAAATTTTTGGCGAATCGATCGCAGAGCAAATACAATGAAATAACCTTCTTTGCACCCGAGTAATAGTGATGCACAATAACTAACATTGCTGTTCCTCAATATAATAAAAAATAAATAGACGCACATTTTCTTCGAAAGCTTTTAAAGACGCAACGGCGTGTAGAAATTAGGCTGCAGTGCGCCAGCAATCGAGTATCAAATAGGACTAGCAACAATTCGCATACGGGAAAGGCAGCATTAATTACCTCCATAAATCAAAACGTTAATGCACGGGCGCGCGGCTAATTGCACGAAAGACCATGTAACACGCTTGGTCCCCCGGACTGGTCCCGAGGAATCTGAGATTCACGCGACATTCACGAGAAATGACAGCGTATCTCATTGTCGCGTCGGTGCACGCCACGCGTGCATCCCCCGATGTTACGTTCGAAATTAATTCATCGTGTCTCGAAAGGAAGGGAAGAGAGGGCACGTATTGTTTCCATATTCCGATTCGTCTTTGAAACAGTTTTATTTTTAGTCTCTCCGGAATATATTCCCCTCCGGCCACAATCAAGGGGCAATCGGATATCGAACGAACAGACGATGAACAGTGACGACGGGATAGAGATTTGAACGCGGGAGTGTGAGTTGAAAGCGGAATGCGCGCAATAGGCGAAGAGCAGCTTTTGTCTCGCAATGTCTACCGTAAACCGACGATCTTATTGCGAAAGCTGTGGCGGCTTTGAAGTCGCGCACGAGAGACAAGGAGAAAGAACTGAGCTGAGCGGAGCAGGAGGGCTACTACGACTATCGCGCGGTGACGCAGGACGAAAGGTAGGGAAGAAGAAGCAAAAGGCGAACAGAGCGCGGACCCTCCTCCTCCCTCTGAGCTTTAACGCGAGACAGCGCGCGACAAAGGAGGAGGACGGGGGTGAGAGACAAGAGCCCCCTAGAGGGTTCAATCGTCGTGGAGCATAAAGCACCGACGGCACACATCGACGAAAAGATAGAACGTCGCTTAAGCGTCGTCGTGACCAATGGCCTGGAATGCCTTCTTTTCCGGTATCGGGCCAACGATGCGTTATACGTCGTAGCCGAGTTATACACGTACTCATAATTTTTCGAGGAAGACGGAAAGAAGGTCACGATAGTGAGAGAGGGAGGGAGGGTGGAGAGGAAGAGACCGAGATGCCGACGAAGGAAGAAGAAACAGGAAGGGCGCGCGTGTTGCAACCTCCCTCCTTTTCGATAGGACACGTTATATCGACTAGATCGATCTTATCGTTCCTTCGCACCGTCGAAATATCACGAACGTATACCGACTACGTAACATCTGCGCGACTGTTTGTTCTAGGTCACACGCGAAATCGTAGTATGGTCACGTATAGAAATATATTCGGTATCACACACACACACACACACACAGGTCCCGATGACGCGACTTTTCTTCCGTTCTTACTGTTTTAATATAAGTTCGGACTTGTTTCCGATATAGCGCGCGCCTTACGTAATTTTCGAGCAATAAATCACATTCTCAAAGTTAAGTAAGATATATGTATATATGATTGTATATAGGGATAATATCATCTAATGTTTAACGATAATTATACAGACGTCGAATAGAGAGCGTGTCGCGATGACGGTCAATGGCTGCGCTTTATTATCGTAACATTCGTTTCTATATCATTAGTTTTATGGACGTGTCCTCGATTCCGCTTTGCTCTCGAGCTATTAACCTCCACCTTCATCGGTATCTATCCGCTCTTCAGATCGATCCCCCACTGTCGCCGGCACAGGGGGGGGTTACGCTCATAGGTCACCGGTTAATACTTTACGAACGCTTTCCGCCTAGGGAAGAAAAGAATTCTGGCTGAAGAAAGTAGGTTACGCCGCCATCGGATGGGTCGCGATGACAGCCTCGCCGTCATGATTCGCGAGTGACAGTTGGACCACATCCCGGAGATGATGCGCGAGAATACACTCGCATACCACCGTATATCTATGACGGAGCGATAATACCCACGGTGCGGGGAATGTCTCTGCCTGAAACGACGACGACTACCGACACTCGGATCGACGAGCACACGGAAAACAGAATGGATAATCACACCTACACTCTCATGAATAAAGTCTCGCTAGATTTCTCTGACATAAAGAAAAAAAAAATTTCCAATATTAGGAAGATGGAGTAAAATTTGTTTATTTATCACTGCAAGCGGTGCGACAGTCTATCGAGAATTGCAACCGTTTGTTGTTTTCTAATTATTATCGACGATTGAAGATCTTCTCATTCTCTTATTTAACTCGATAATTTTTTCTATCTAATCGTGAGATAAAAAAAAATTTTATTCATGATAAATATTTTATAATTCTTTTACTAAAGTGTAATGTAAGTGGAATTTTTTTAAAAAAACCTCTACGCATTATATTCAAATATTTCGTAGGTGTACGAAATATTGGCGTATAAAGCTGCACATGATCGTACCTTACTCCATTCCGATTCACCGTGCACCTGTCGCACGCGCAAACGACAAAACCATATTTCAGAAGAGCACGCGAAATGGCTCATGGTATAAAACGATCCAACTACTCCGTACAGATCCGCATTCCTCGGTGTCTATCTCCGCCAATTGGCCAGAAGAGAGTTCGACACGGTTCGTGGCCCATAAAGTTTAATCGCCGTTATTTCGCGGAGGATATGTATCGCGCTTCTCTCGGGCTATTCGCGTACGCTCGGCCCCCGTACAGATAGTAACTCGTGAGCTAGACACTTTTAAATATCCCGTCCAACACGTCCCCGGATATATCGGATTTTCCGCGATCGCGGTAGCCGTTGACCATAGCCCGAGGCGAAGTTCGCGAAATCCGTGGGGCTATAAATTTCACGGCGGCGCATGAGGTCGGTGGGCGCCGGCGTCGCGTCGAGGCGCCATCGATACGAAAATTAATCGAACATCCGAGAATTGAAAGTAAACGACTTCTGGGTGAAAGCGGATCATAAATAGAGCTGCGGAATGCATTAATAACCGCGGACGTGCGCGCGTTTACGGGCCAATGGTAATGGCGATGATCGTTTGTCCATTCGAGTGACGTCTCCGTTTTTATTGCCGTTTTATATCCACTATCGTATTATAGTTTGCAAGATTTCTTCGTACCCCACAGCGAGGGAAAAAAAAATCAAGCTATTCGATGTTGTCTCGTATCCAATGATTTATTGATGCTCAAAAAAGAAAAAGAGTGTGCTTATCTCGACGTGTTTATTACTGTATCGCGAAATGATTTTCTTTCCGTGTCCATACAATTTGATATTTACAGGCTATCTCAATCGTTTACAAATAACATAAGTGCACCACGAATGCAGAAAAATATTCATCCTACACATCGATCTAGTTTTATTTCTCGACCTGAAATTCCGTACAGCTAAATGCCTCAAATTGCGTATTTATCATTACCTTTGATGCTGTATGACAGTTTTCTTCATTTTATAAATGATGTCGTATAACGCAAAAGCCCTCTGACGTATGTTGGGAGACATATTTACCGAAACGAATCCCGTTCGGACTATTTACTCGACGACTCTTGACAGAAACTACCAGAGGACTAAGGTTGTTCTTACAAATGTTGCGAATGCGATTTATACAAAGAGACAAACCGCGTGCAACATGCACTTCTCTTCTTAGATGCAATTTCAGATAAAAACTTTAAGGATACTTTAGAATTATAACGTCACGCAAATTATAATATTTAAATTGATAATTAATTATTAATGTTAATTATAAATCAATTTCATTTGTGCATTATTTAATATCAATGTATTATACATATAATTTTTTAGTTACATTCAATTATATTTAACAAAATTTTAATTTTAAAGATTTAACCGTGAAAATATATATAAGTATGAAAATTTTAAAGCTGCAAAAAGCACAGAAGTAATGGTTTTCATCACATTTTTATTAAAGAAAATTACACTTTGAAAGATCTAAAGCAGTTGTCGTTAAAATATGTATTTAGACTGTTTCATTTGCCATTGCAATGTAGATTCTTTAATAGGTTTCGAGTCAGTCTACTATTTAAGAAAATTTGAAGGATGGCTGGCGCAATTTGTCGAATTTCAACATTTAACATTATATCTCGGCAATTAATCTGTGAATTATTTAAATACAAAGCAAAGCTTGCTTGAAAACGAAGAAAACATTATTTGTAAAATATTATTCATGTAAACTCTTTAATTCTCATTTGCTTATGGCGTAATAAATATCGATTTCTCGATATTATTAAATCTGCGTACTTCTAATTTAACATGTCTTTTGACATTTGTGACTGAAATGCAACGGTAATAATTTCGAATACTCTTTATATCTGCTTGTAATAATTTATTCGTTGATTAATTGAAAACTTGATAAAGAATTTCATGTGCTGTATGACGCCGTATCTGATTATAGACATTATTTATGAGAATATCAATATTATATTTATCAAATTAAAACTTAATGTTAATATTAAAATATAAAATTTAACGATAGCTCAAAAAATATAGTCTTTTATGTTATTTTCAATCTTTACGTTTTTTAACATGAGGAGCATGAAGCGTCATTAAATCTTTTAGCTTCTCACGTACAATACTGTAACGCGAGTAAGCAGCTGCTTGATCAAAGTATACCGAAGATGTTACGCTGCAAACTCGAATTTGAAACTATTTCGTTAAGTATTAACGCGACCGTAAATTAGTATATTGCACACACCACTCCACATATCGTTGTAATCTCTGTGCTGTTGAGAAACTGATTTTCAAGCTGATACTTTCGATCCATGCGCACACATTTTGCGAATACTACTTTCGAAAGCTCTCGTACTTGTGCATATCAAACGACCGCCATTTGACGGATTGTGCACTTAAGGGTTTTTACGCGCCCACCTGCCCCCGAAATCCCGTCAGAAAATTCGAATCGCGTGCCTTACGGATCGCACGGCGAAGCGTAACCTGACAGGGGATCAAGCCGAGGAGTTCGTTCTCGACCACCGCCGCGAGAAAGGATCTACTCCCCTTGATTCCTCCCTACGAATTCTAACGTACTTTTTCTTCGCACCTGAGATATATCTTTCCAGAATCGGGACTCGCGCAATCACGCTCGAGTATCTCGATTCGCATAAATCTCCCGTAACTCGCAACGGATATGAAAGAGAGAGGGAGGGAAAGGGAGAGGAAAGGAGAGGCTCTTCCCCCTCGTGACAAGTACACGCGTAATAGGAGAAAGCTTTAAGGGCGGCTCTGAATCCGGTGTGGGGTACGATTGAACAATGAATTCAAAACAGGTTGAAATACCCCGAATCTCCATCGTCGCGGCTAACGCAATTATGCGCACTGACATTCGCGTATTCTCTTTATGTGACGCGATGCGGACCCATTATACCTCACTGGCGAAAATTATGTTTTATCGGCAGACCGTAAGGTACAAACGCGACTCTGGCACTGTAAAAAAGAAGATTAATTATTCGTAATGGATACGTCATTTTGATGTTGAAACGCAAATTTTGCGACACACGTGGTACACGCGATAAGCGAGATTGTTCGGATAGCAGCGGGGAAGTTACAGCCGAGGAATTTACAAAAGTTTCCCTTTGATCATCATTTCGGAATTCAAAAGCGAATGCATTGAATGATGAAATTTCTAGATATACTCGACGAAACTACTCACTCTTGCGTTTAAATATGTGCGAATAACTGTAAAAGAATTTGTGATATCCACGAAATTCTTTCACATTTTTACGTTCCCTGCAAAAATCTAAAAAGTGTATATACAATATATTACTGAAACAACTATAGCGAATTAAAATGTTTTGTTTAAAATAAAAAAAAAATAAAAAAAATCTAAAACCGAAACTATTTAACATGACGCAAAAGACACATCAAATTTCATATATATGTATAATTTCTGTTTATTAAATATTTCTTCAATAATATCGTCATTCATTTGCTAGCTTTCATGAATTACACAAGGCAATCTCGATCAACTAGAATAAGCGAAAAGTAGGTAATCATGAGAAGGACGAATGTTTCGTCTTAATCGAGAGATCTACTAGTGCGAAGTATAGTTGGTTATGGAAGCAGCTGTGTTACCGAGTCTCGAAATTGTATACCGGGATCACCGCTAACCACAAACTAAATCCTTTGAGGGATCAAAAGGATCTTATCCTTCGAGTTGTTGACCTTTGTGACACGATATGCTCCTGCTATTGGATACGGTGTCAGTAACTTCGGCGTCGCGTAAGTAATCAACAGCGACGCGCATAATGCCCCTTGTTACGGATTAGTACGCCCGATAGCATTGCGTATATAACTGACTTGAATGCCAGTGATCATTCGGAGGCAGCATTCGCTTTAGTAAACAGAATATACATACAGGGTAAATTGCACCTGTCCGCTGTAAAAGTAGTGTTATGTCTAATTATGAAGAAAATGAAAGGAAAGCCCTTTTTCTATTTTTATGGATATTTATAGTATATTGATTCTTTATGAGAATTTAAAAATTTGAGTTAATGTATGTGTTGATGAGATTAATTAAACATTTAGCATCTTATTCTACTTGCAAAAACAGAATGTCATTCTGAAAAGTTACAATAAAATTCATAAAGATTGCGCGATATTGGGAATAATCATTTGATGATCATCTAATAGGATATAATCCTCACGTACAGATGAAGAGAAAACATATTAACAAAGAAGTAAAAGAATTGTGATTTTAGAATTTTACTGGATTCTGAGATCTCATTAAATTCTCAGTGACAGGCGACTGGCAAAAGGAAGAGATTAGGCGTTATAAATCACTCTTAGCAAGATGTATATTCGCTTGAAGGAGGATACGGGCTATGGATTCCTGCTCAAATCCGTTAGTCTTCCGTACTCGTACGGCACTCTTACGTAGCGCAATTTTCGCGAAAAGGAGGCAGGGAAGAGAGCTCTCGAGTGGCTCTCGCAACTCGGAAACGAGGAGTGCCAGCACTCTGGCCGACCCGAAAGCACATACTTCCCTCTCTTCCTTCTTCTATCCTTTCGCTTGCTATACATCCGGCTCTTTACAGTCGCTTCCTGTACACTCGCATATATAATTCCCGCAGCTTTCGTTACACAACCGCTGTTAATATTCTCACCTCGTACAAGATCGGGCCCCTCACGATTCGGCCGCGTAACACGTCGTTCCTTCGCATATTCTACCAACACTTAGATGGTTTGTACATATTGTACATATATTTAATGTACAATATGTTTAGAGCTGTTTGTCTCAAATTTTAGTTTCACTCTGAAACATTTTATCAATAATTATCTTCTCATATATATGTATTAATAAATATATTAATAAATTAGTGAGGAAAAGTTTGTTTAAAATTATTTTATTAATTATTTAAAAAACTGTTTTTATTTCTTGAATTTAATTCGTCGAAGGTCTTTAAAATAAAGACTTTCGACAAATTTTTTATTTTTTAATTTGATATAATTTCATCACTATTAATTTCTCGAAATTGTAGCTATCGCTATTTTCTCGTTTGATCTGTGGTATCTGTCGTTGAAAGGACACATTCGGCGAGTCTCGGGCACTCTGTATACTCTATTAAATTGCATGAACAAGCAGAGTCTGAAGGGCGGATATTACCACGAATATACCATGATATCACGCTCGTAGTATCTCAGAGGCTTATCATGGTTTCTATTTTTGTCTTTCGAATTCTATTTTATACATTTTTCATTGTATCAAGAAATATCAAAAGATCCCATCATACTCTATTACCATTATTATTTATTTTCCTCTTAGAAGATAATCCGGATTAAAGTTAAAAACTCGTGATCCGGAGACAGTACGATGCTTGGTCATAAGATTAAGTGTTTCCTTAAAAATTCCGTTAATTAGTGAGTAAAGTAACTTTTGACACGCGAAAGTAAGAGAATTTCTCGCAATTAAGATCTAATTTATCCACACTTGTACGCGCGAATTATTGTACATGTATATCTTTCTTTATATTATCCATACATTATCAGAGTGAAACAGAACGTAACTGTGTGTCAGATTAAGACTCGTGTCGTACTTGCGAGATGAAACCTCGATGTGATAAGAAACCGATGTGTCAATCGCGCACGATTCTTCATCTCGGGATTGAAGCACGGCGACGTATCCGTTAACAGAAAGCGGCAACTGTTATCGCAGAATCATCGATCAGAGTATACAAGAGGGACGCGACGTCGAAGAGAAACTGCAAACGTTTGCCCTGGACGTTCGGCCTGTTTCGAATGGCACCCCGTGTGGCAATGCGCGTTCCGAGCTCATATACGCCGTGATTTATCGTATTCGCGTGTGCAACCGCATGTAGTCGCGTCACTCCGCGCGGTCGGTGGATCAGATCTGTCCCATAGATCATGGAGACCGAACGTATGTATGCGCGCAACGAATAACACGGAAGTGAAATAAAACAGAAAGGCTCACTAGCTCTCCCTGAATGACTAAAAAAAGAGCCATCGAAATGGAGAAAAACGAAGATTCATTCTCGTCAGTTGACGCACGGCTAAAAACGAAACGCGTTGTCGAACTTAATGCACTAGTATGGATGATATTTCGATTTTCTCTCTCTCTTTTTCTCTCTAACGCGGTTTTTTTTTTCGTATATTTCACTTTGTAAGGGACCGGCAATACCGGACAAAGTTTGATAACTAATTAAACTAAGCCTAACAAAGACTACATTACATTTGCAAAAGTTAGTACAAAGTCTTACAAAGGTAAAAGGAAGCGAACTTTCCTTCAATCACATCGGTATAACTAAAGTATGAAGAATGGTGACCTTTTTCAGCGTTGAGGTAATAATTGTTTTTATTGTTATAAAGAAATGAAAGAAAATTAATATAATCAAATCAAATCTTGATGTTACAAATAATGAATTATTCAATGATGTAACATAAATTTTCATTCAATTTTCAATAGATTTTGCTTGAGCTGAAAATTTGACTCAAGAATTTTAATCAAAAAATATCTGATATGAAAATTAAGAAATTTTTTACGACAAGGTTCAATTAAATTTTTTATGCCTTTGAAAAGATTTGCAGTTGAGAGGATGTGTGCGCATCTTCAAAAACACTTGATATATCTGGTGCGCAGCTTGAAACGAGCTTCGCCAAGTGTAAAAAATGTTACGTAAACTTTATGATTGGATGAAAAAGCAATACTTGCAAGATTCAAAACTTAGAAAATTGACCTGTCAAAGTGCAAACGTGAAATGTAAAAATGTGTGCAACAAAAATATATATCCGTAAACATATACTTTACATAAGTATACGAATTTAACTTTTAATATGTTGGCTGTAAACGTCGACATCGGCTACACACAGGCTTTGCTTTTATTATATGCTACTAGATACGTGTGGAGGACATCAATCGTGTGCTCTATTATTAATAATTATTACATACTCGTATTATGTGTTATTTCAGCCGTACCATTGTGTCAATCAAATTATGTAATGCATTAACTTATCAGCTACTGCAGCTGTTACGTTAAAACAAAATAAACGCATTCTATAATGTAAACGTAACATGCACTTCGCTTTTCACGGGTTAAAGGTGCATTAGACAATACGACAAAAAAGCAATATAAAGCAGATACGTTGACGAAAACGTGCATCGGAAGAAAACTAATGTCGCAGCCTTCGTAGACAGTCGATTGATTGGCAAAATATGCTCGAGTAAACTCCAGCAAGGGAGGAAGAAGATTTCTCTCGAGCCGATCGTCGACGTTCGAGTTGCGCCTTTTCATTTCTCTTCTCTGCCGGAAAAGCACGATTTCTCTTTTTTTTTTTTATTTCCGTCCTGTGGAGATGGTTCTTTCTTTCCTCTCTCGATATCGCCAGTATCCTCCTTAAGCATTGATAGCAATAACGAGCGCAGACAAACCACGCGATAGTAGTTGCCAATTTCTTTTTATATTCTTAAACTGTTCTATCATATCGTATGCAATATTCCCGCGATGTCCTTTAGTCTAATCAATCGCGGTATCTGGGCAGAAAGCAGATTCGTGGAGCTCGTTACGAACGGGCGGCTACAGTCCAGACACGTCCGCCTATACTCTGCCGTAGACAAGCAAGCTTGTAAAAAGGATACCTGAAGAATCCTTTATAAGATCGATTCTGCTTTCGAGCATTGGCTTTTGGCTTCTTTTTCCCGCCGCACGTTTTGCCACGAGCGTCCTTTTATTCAAGTCGCTTCGAATGATCCTCCCACCTTTCCGTCTCCCCCGTTTGGTTAACTCGATATCATCCCCTGCAGCTCGAGCACTTACGCCAGCGATAAACGACGCTTAAATACCGGTTGGATCTCGACCCAATATAGAATTTCGCTCGAGGAAGGATTTCGCTATAGTCGCTAAAGAAGGCGGCCGGGATCGGGGGGCAACTAGGGAGAAATTGGACTGCTCGCGGTATCTATGGCTACCTTAACCGTGCACGGATGCATATATCCGCACGTCTGTAGATACGATATCCGCGCCACCATCGCGGTCAAAATTTGCATGCATGCTGGGCCAACATCTTTCCAAGGAACTCGACTTATCGGGTATCTATCGCCTCTCTTACGAAAGGAAAGAGATAGCTGCGCTGATGCACGAAAATTCGCTAGATGGCGGCAAGCTTGGATATCACTTTGAACTTTCTGCAGAAACGCATTGCAGCACTTTGCCGTCTACCTGTGTAATCGTAAAGATAGACAGATGCTCGTCACTTACTTTTTCATATAGAAATTCTCCAGTACATATAAGAATATTTTTATACGTTTCTTTGTAACGGTAATTTAAAATAATTATTATAACATAAATTACATTACGATTAAAATAATAAGTAATATTGAAATATTGTCTGAAAATGCTACGAGCTATTTGTTGACAACATAAAGCTTTTAAAGCAAAGATTATATCGATATCTTTTCTTTAATCTGTTTATTATATAGGACTTTTATATTTATTTCATATTTTATATTTATTTTTAAATTTATTAACGAAAAATTGGGATAATATTATTTTTAATGTAAATGTATTCTGATCCGCGTATACAAAAAATAATGTTTTACATATTCGAAATCTAGAATCAATAAAAAACACGAGTTAATACCTAGAGGTACAGCACAAAATTATTTCAAGATATACGATTCGAAGAATGCCACTAATTAGAACGAGTAGGAGAATACAAAAGATCGCGGACTATTGTTCCGGAAAAGAAAAAGGAAGTAGCGCTGCTACAGCTGGCACAAGAGAGACTCCCGTAATATCCCATTTCGAGACGACGCTAAAGCCACGACGTAAATGAGTCAACCTACTACCTACGAGAACAAGTCCGGTCGGGAGTTATATTTCATAAGTGAGCGGTTGCACCGAAAACCGCGCGACACTTCAAAGGTGCCGCGGGAGAGGCTCGAGGTCTGCATAAAATAACCGAGGTCAAAAGTATCTCGTTTCTCGCACGACGACACGCCCGTCCGCATAAATTCGAAGATCAAACTGTCATTGCAAAGGTTTCTCGCATGGCTACGCTCTTAGGTGTAATGCACACTCCGAATTGCAAGCAGTGACGTTTCGAGACGTAAGCCCGGGGCACGAGATCTGTTTGTGTCGTATGTATACCGGTTGTTATTGTGCGCGGCTCACCCAGGGTGAGCTGTCCATCATGGGGTTAGTACGTAAACAAACATGCAACGTGATGCATTACGGCGGTGATGCAATCCACGTAGCGATAATGACGGTAGTTTCACCGATAGATACATTTCGATATACAGTCTTGGGTTTTAATATCATTAATGAAGCTTCGTAAACCGCATCTTGTTCACCGACGTAACTTCTTGAACGTCACAATTTTTTACGGTTTTTTTCTAATTAAAACTATATGCGGAAGATTTAATCTACATCACTTTTTTTTTTGTCATATGAAAGTCATTTGCAAGCGCTCTTCGCGATTCACACGGGATATCTTACAATTAATTCGTGATTGAAATACAAAGAAAAGTATAACAACAGGCTGCTAGGATCAAATAGGTCTATTTAAAGTAATTTTTTATAAAAATTTCATTTGTGTCTAGTACACATAGGGCGTTTTTATCTATTTTCGCATTGCTTCAGTCCCCATGGAGATAGTCGTATTTTTTCTCGATACCAATCGGATTCCACGTTCGCGATATCAATCGAATATATTGGTTTTCAGATATACGCGCGCATCGATTCAACAAGTACTGTACGTGCAATTAAATGTGCATTACTGCGAGATTTCATATCTCGTTCGCGTTGGTAGTGTGCGCAGCTCTGTAATGGCTTGCTGTGTAGCAGCATTTCTGGCGATATGCGTCTTGAATAGCAAAGAAAGAAAGAATTCCATTTTCAGATGACGAATAATGAAATTAGAAAATACAGGCTGTTCCGCAAAAAGCATAAATCAACGATAATAATAATATTTTCTCTTTATTTTGTTTCTCTTTCTCTCTCGTTTTGACAAATGTGAAAATAACTTTTTCTTTGCCTGGAAATTAAAAGCGTGATCTAATTTAGAAAATAATATTAAAAATCAAAAAAAAAAATTTAACCTGAAGATTGTAATGCCTCAGGATTGTAAGTAAATAAGAATAAATTAAAAAGAATTCCAATTTGAAGTAAATTTTATTTAAACAGAGCTATAATCATCTTTAAGAATGTTCACATATTTCAATTTTTGCTTATCTATGTACAATAAAAAAAAAAAAGCATAAAATGTTCTTTGTAGTATTATAAAAAAGCGTTACGACAAATTAGCTGAAAAATTTAGATTAATTTTTGAAAGCTCTTTTTTTAAAACAAGAAAAATGCGTTGTTTATACCATCTCTGGCTCGACAACTTTTATTATAATAATTTATTAAATTGTTCTCTTATATTAGAAATAATTTTAGATATATCCGCTTTAATTCGGTCTCGAATTTCTCGCTTGATTACTTAACTTAGATAACACATGACGTTACATCTATCTTAACCTTTGTAGGCTTTGTGAGGGAATGCGGGAATTCTAGAGAATGCGATAGAGTATGCGAAGCAAACATTGTTAGCGTTTCTACCTCTTCTCCATGTGTGCGAAATAATTTCCACATTTTCTAAACGCTCACATAAATAATATTTTGCAGCATTTATTTGTTTTAAGTATTTTTTTGTAAAATGCTTGTGAAAATAAATTTGTTGCTATAAAACATATTTTTAACAATTATTATAATTGCGATAAATGTTTATTAGATAGTAAGTTTGTTACTAATTCTGTGAGAAATTTATGATATTAGAAATAAAATGGAATATAATATCGATAATTAAATATTATAGAATAAAATTATATAACAACGATTTAATTATTCATTTAACTTCAAGTGAGCTTTACTTTAATGCATTTTTTATTTAGCCACTAAAATATTTAGTACTAAAAATTGGAAGTGTCTCTAAAAACAGAGGCAATAAAATCTTAATCGATGAAAAATCAACTTTGAGTTCGCTAAAGAATATTGAGAGAAGGCTTATAAATGAACCGTGAAACTTTTAACAAAAGTAGACAATTAGAAGATCGAAAAGAAAGTTTTGCCAGATCTTTACAAACTTACAAAGCCTTTGTTTGTCGAATCATGTACTTTCATTGAGGAACAAATTGCAAGATTATTCGGTTTTCAGTTTTGCATTATTTTTTTCTTCAAAATTTAATAGATATTACATTGCACGAATACATCATTATATAACAAAGCTCTTTTCGCAATATAATATTAGAGCGGGTTTCTTTTCTTTGATAAGACTAGCAACATTTAATCTCATAATAGAAAATTTCATGATCCGTTAGGCAAACTCAAGCGATTTTTTTAATTTTCCATTGCATAGGACAAGAAAGTGTGCTCGTGGGAAAAGAAATATAGCCTTCCTTTGGACGCTTACAAAGAAAATATCTGGCGCTTAAATATGACGTAGCGACCGCCTTCTCATAATCTGTATTCAACCGCTGTAATCACTTTCGCTCACTTCTTTCCAAGATTGAATTTCACGGTAGCTGTTTAAAAAGCAGAATTTATATTCGGCTGAGCGCACTTACTGCACCGGGGGATAAGCATCAATGCTACTTGGTCATTAATCATTGATCGAGATTCTTTTTTTGCTCTTGTCGTCGTATATCGCACTAGATCGTGCGAATTCTATAATTCTTCAATTGAGAAAAAAATGTGAAGTCAGCAACTACTCTCACTCGGCCAATATTGTTTGTTAAAGCTAACATTAAGCTTTTATAACGTTTAAATTGTTACAAATTGCAATATACCTATATTTATATCGAGATCTTTATTTAATAGTATCTCCCATTAAATTTTATTATTAATTAATTTATTTAATTATATTATATTCTGATATGTGTCAAACATTCTCTGATGAGAATATATTGTAAAAAGTATATATATATATATATATATATATATATATATATATATATATTTGATAGAAAAGTAAATATTTTATATTTATTTATATTTAATTATTAAACCTAACAACACAGTAGAGCTGGAAGATTAATTTTTTTATTTTTGTCTTTGAAGTAATTCAGAGCTCAGAGTGTACAGATTATTGAATTATTGTAAAATTTTGTATAAAACTGTAATGGCTTCTCACTATAAAGTTTTTTCATTATAGTTGTTTTCTGTTTGGCTTCATTTGATCGATCACGATCAGAAATTACTTTCTAAGGTTCAATTTCACAGCTGATTGTTATTTGCGAAGATTATATTACGTTTCTCTCGTAATTGTTTTAGATGTCTTAGATGTCTTTACATTTGTAAGTATTCTTACAATTAGTTTCTATAGGATGTACCAATAATAGGTCTACCGTGTAAACGCGCGAGCTATTTTATTTTCTTTGTTTACGTATAACAAAAAATATTTAACAATGATAAGAATAATAATTAATAATAAATTAATATATGTATCTGAAAATAAAAAATATTATATAACACATATCTTAGAGAAACATTTGCTTTTTTATATTGATTTAAACTTGCAATTAATATAAAATACTCTAGAAGAGAGAGAAATCTTCTGCCATATCAAAAATACGATGAGTAAAAACTCTATTGATCTATCGTCTACATTGATAAAAATTTCGATAAACTTCTTACGAATCATTTTATCGTACGATTCACCCGAATAACTCACTTTCGACGCCATCATGACTCCCGGAACGATAATGATCCATTAAGAAAGCCGGAACTCTGTCATTCCGGCCAATACTTTCGGTTCGCTCGTTGCCGCCGCGGCTTGACGAGAACCGATCTCGCGCAAAAAGACAAAAAAAGGAAAGAGAGAGAAAGAGAGAAGAAAAAAAAAGAAGCAGAGACATTAATCGGGAGAATACGGCGCCAGGAACGCGGGCCGAGTCTTTTAACTTTCCGTCGAACTGGAAACCCTCTTCTTTGTACTTGGCGCGGGACGTCGTTGAGTGCGCAGGATGACGAAAGAGAGCGGGGTGTAGGGCCTGGTAGGGCGAGTATTCGCCTCCCGATTCCGGATGAACGGATTTCGTTGAAAGCAGATTTACATTTCTCCGGCTCTCTCTACGGCTTCCCATTCTCTCACGCTCTATCCACCCCTCTCGCTGCGTTCGTAGCTTTTCTCGCGACATTTTCTTCATACAGTGTTCTAACGATGAACTCGCGCTTGATTTGTCGCAGGTGGAGGCGACCGCGAGGCAACAGCGGACGAAAGATGACGACGGGGCGCAATGGAGCGAGATCAATCTCCTCCTTCAACCCTTTCATTACGCGAACGGCCAGTTGACTCTACGTTGCACCGCGCAGATACCTAATGGCATCTACTTGAAGACGAGCGAACTCCAGCTCGGCACGGGTCTACGCGAGCCCGTGCCCGAAAGAGGTGACTATAAAAATTTTATTTCCATGTTCTGTAGTATCTTATAAACTGTCGGTCGCAGATTTTTGCGCCTCATAAATAAGCCGTTCTTCGGATGTCGCTACTCGTTGGCCGTTCTCACGAACTTTTGCGATATAACGTATTACACCCGATTCGATCATCCGAATCGAATGGCGTCGTTTAGAGATAATTATGTTGAATTGGAGAAAAATCGAAAATATTCTGCTAAACTTAGCTTATTGATTTAACACATTTCTCTAAATTACAATTTAATATTTTCATATTTATATGCTATATTCTCTTACTTCATCTAATTCGAGTCAATTATTTGAATAATAATTGAGTTTAGTTCCCAACATGAATATATTTAAGGAGAGAAGAAATATCCAAGGTCAACGTAAATTAAATCGAGTCTGATTAAGTTATCTCAAGTTAAATTATGTTCGATTAGAATCAGATTCCTCGCTATCCGATATCGCTATGTGCAATCTTACCTTAGAGGATTAGTATGATATCCTTCTCGGTAATTATAGCAAATTCAGTAGTAGAGCTCAACGAAAAGATCTTCGGGAGAGGAAGAGAGAAAGTGATAAATAGTAGAATAATTTTTGTTTAATATGTCACGAGATTATTTCATCTGGATGCTCGTCTCTATTTTTTTTTTGTTTTTTATAACTTTGTAATCTACATCAACACTCTGCGAGTAATAGTCGCGCGCGCTCAGGCTACTGGAGCCAGGATTAGTCGGTCGGTCGCACGGACTAATAAATTTCGAGAGCGGGGTCCACCCACTTGAAATCGGTAAGGAAGCCTCCGGTGCATGCTGCGCTCGCTTCCTGCACGCGACGTCGACGAGATTTAATTGAGCGGCCACGGTTATAACCGACGCTTCCATTACCCTTCCGCTTGACCGATCTGTCCTTTCGCCCTTTGCCCGCTGCATCCGTCGCCGTACCAACTTTCGTCGTCGCGTGTACGTGCGCAGTCACTGCTGCATCCATGACGTCTGCCGTTTCTCTCGTGGATGTTGCATAGATGCGAAATAATTCACGAGAACTTTGCTCGGAAATACAGATTAAAGTTGTGAATCTACTTGAAAATTCTTTAAAAGCCAATTGCTCGCGTTACAAGAACAATCCCAATGTATATCTCTCAAGTATTTTATTTTTTTATGAAGATTAATCTCCGTTCTAGAAAGAGATATAAATATATTGTATTTATATTTGTATTTAATTATATATTTTTTGAAAAAATTGCAATTAAATTATATATCAATATATTGTAATACTGTTTTTTTTTTTTTTTTTTTTTTTTTTTTTTTTTTTTTTTTTTTTTTTACAAGAAGAAGTAGATAAGAGTTATTTCTCAATGATACCATTAAAAAATTTTAATTTTACTAAATATTTAGCGCTTAGAAAATAATCACTGTCTTTTATTATAAAATTGGCCGACGCGCGATTGCTACATTTAACTTATTCAATCCCGATGCGTGTATGTGTGATGTTCAATCTCATTTCGACAAGTTCAATTTTGTTACAATCGTGCACTATTAATCCTGTGCCAGAGAGATCGGGAGCTAGTTTAAAACCTAGCTTTGAAATTGCAGCAGTATGTGTCAATAGATTACACTGATGCAACTCTCACTAGCAGTGTCCCCGTTGGCAATCCCAATTTTATGATCGCATTCGTACCCTGCGGAATCGAAAAGTATCGTCTGCCGATAATCTATATCCTGGTGTTTTGAATCTGACTCTCTCCATGGATTCTGTTCAAAATACGGGTGATTGGATACTTCCGCTCGCTCGACAGTCGGAAAAATATCCAGTGGGTTTTTGCGCATTGTGCAATTCGTCCCGGGAAAATACGATGAACGTATAAGCGCTGTTATACACTTTTTTGTCTCTTTTATATCTTGCTATGATATGGCGTTCCCCTGTTTTCCCAGAAAAGCCACACGTTATACATGAGTTTTATTGTTTGCTATTATGTATCATCCTGCGTATGGTTTTTTGGTTAATAAATACCATATTCCATTTTTCAACGTTGCACAATCCACGGTACGTAAATTGTTATCGCTACAATCTGACACGATATTCAGGCTTTCGTTTTACGTTGCTTCGAAAGTCTCCTTTCTTTTTATTATTTTAATCGAAATAGTCCCTTTTAAGAGATCTTCTTGTGAAATTTTATTTTAAAATTTAACGCAATATATATTTTATACAGATAGATAAAAACTATACAAATTGAGAATTTTCGAAAGAAGATTAACAATTTTCAAAAAACATTTTCAAATGGTCAACTTAAGAGAAATTATTACTAAGAAACGTAGCTAGCATTAAAAATATTAAAGAGAATTCAACATCAAAGACCTCCCAGAAACCATGGATGAAACGAGAAAACGTGGTACGAGAAAAGATTATATAGAAATTTTAAAGATTTTGTCTCTACATTTACGGATGTAATCTTTCATCGCGGAAAGATATAAAATATATTTGCGCTCACAGTATAATGTGAGAGATGTTGCCGTACATTTTTTAGGGATTTTCTTCCGCTAACGCGAAGTGAAGTTTAATATGTGAAACGGTTGCAAAATAGATGGATGACTTGAAGAGATGGTTGGCAGGTGTTGTCGCGAAGAATGTTCATGAATTCGCCGACGTAGTTGGCGTCTTGAAAAACTTCTTATCACGACATTGAGGATGATGCTGGCGAGCGCATGATATGCACCGCGTGTGTACCGCTTTAATATGTCAAGCTGATAAACTCGCGTTATTTCGATATATCCAATCAACTATGCAGTGGTAAACCAGAGTTATTTTGAGGTAGGTAATCAACTATGCTGCGGTGAACCGAAATATCACACGTAATATGAAACTAAAGTACAGCGTACAGATATTACAGTATCCATTGTTACAACAGTATAATACGTACATATGTCGCCTCATAAGTTAGAATATTTTCTATTTCTTAATGATTCTCGCACGTTTAAGAGGCGGATGCTGATGAATTCTGTTGGCGATATCAATAAAACATTTTGACGTATAATCTGTCGGGTAATCCCGTTTCCTAAAGTGCGCGCATACATGAATTTCGCGAAAATAAAAGAAAATCATTTGTACGCGAAACGAAATTAACGTGCGTACATTTAATCCTGTACACAAGTTGACCAGTTGCCAGCGGCGTAAATTTAATAAATCGCGGCGAAACGTAGGATTACGAAACATATAAAAATTTTGATTTTAGCGCATAGCGACATTTATCAAAAGTTGGTACACGTCTGACGGTACTATAATCACTTTTCCGCTGAGTCGTGTATTAATCCCTCGACATTTTTCGTTAAATATTATTCGCATATGTCGAGCTACTGTACTGTTAAACTATCGGGGAGCCTCGGTTCACCTCATATTTGTTTATTTTATAAAGGACGGAGGTCTATATTCCGACGAAAGCGAGACGTACATTTTATTTTCAATGACGTTTGCCCGATAACATTTAATAAGCGCCGATCGCATGCAGCATGCAACGTGCAGCATTCTATAAAAGACTTGTGTGGCATTTACGGAAAATAAAAGCGACCACAAAAATAGCATTTTTTGTTTACGTTAGTTTTTTTTTAACTCAATAACTCGCGTCTCTTATAGAACGTTCGATTTACATATAACATTGATGTAACATAATATACAACGTAGTAAAGCGGACGTTAATTTTTGCAATATTTTTTCTTTGCAATTCGATATACGTAACATCATTTTATAGTGAATGCATTTTTTGATTTAGCCATTTTATAACATATTTAATGCTAGAAAACTGTTATTGGGATAACGCAGTTTTAAATATTTTTCCCGTTTATATTTTGATATATATTTTATAGCTATTACAAATACATCAATTACTATATGTTGCATATAGCTGATATGTGTATTTATTCAACATTATGTAATTATTGTACTGTGTTTACAAAGTGAAATTAATAATATTTAATATAAACTGTATGACATAAAAAATAATACGTGTAAATATCAAAACATTTAATATAAATTTTATTTTACCCTATATAGAGTTAAAAATTTTACTTGTCAAATTGATGACATTAGTTTCACATTTCCTAAGTTTTTATTTTTTAACTTAAAACACATGCAATATATATCATATCAAAAATATAGTTGCATGAAATAAAAATGGAATAAATCTAGAATAACAGACAATATGTACAAATATCGTATATTTCTTGACTAAGATTGATCAATACTAGTTTCGCGTTCAAGTTACAGAATTTGTATACATGAATATTATCAGTTGAGTCAGGGAATATGCATTCGCCCCGAGATGATGTTATATAACATCTCCGCGCGCGTTACGCGAGATTGTCTTTGCTCTGAAGAGTTTGTTTCCACGCAGAAAAATTCGCGTCGTGTACGCGAAAGTTTAACGGCAGGCTAGTGCGGAATTTCCGTAGATTTCGATGTACGCGCCCGCCCTCGCCCCACATGCGAGACACGAAAGATTCGCTGCCTCGTTGGGGAAACTTGCCCGAGACGAGATGACGGCCCTCACGACGAAACTTGGGTTCTTCTCTTTCTCTCTCTTTTTCTCTGTGTCATCGTGTTACCTTCTCGTTCCTTCAGCCTTGATATATTCTTCCTCTAAAACCCCCTCTGTTCTCTATTCGCCAGCTTCGCGAATTATCCGAGCCCCGAGACGCTAATCTCACATGTACGACGACGAACGAAGCAAGAGGAAGGAGATTTGAATGTCTTTGGGCCTGAGGGATGCCATCTCGTTTGCAGTCAAACGAGTTACACTACAGTATATCCGTATATATTCTGCTTTTTAATATATATCTTAAAATACATAAAGTGATTTGGAACAGTATAGCTATACAGTTAGAAATAATTCCGTATTATTTCACTGGAACAAATTAATTTTACTATCGAACGTTTAATTAAATTGTCCGTACAATTTAAATCTCATTATCATATCTCATTAACGAAACCTTTTCGAGTGCATTATTTGTTTCATATAATTTACGCACAACATCTGTTTTATATATAGTTTGCTACGATTATTTGATACATAATCTTTTTATCAAGCGCATTTTAATAAACGTCATTTACAATTTATCAAAATTGTTTATCCCCGATACACTGGGAAACGTGAAAATTTTTTAATCATATCTCGACATATTTATAAAACTATTTGCATGATTATTTTACCTTCTAAATAAAGTATCAAATTTGGAGATACACGCCGTATACATAATTTAGCGTTAGCCGTGCTCGATCGAAGCGCAAGTATCCTGGACGCTCCTTTAAGAGTAGTTGTTATCAAAGCTTTGCATACCCGATTATACGCGGCTCTTGTTCCCGTGTAAACTCTACCGAGCGAAGAAAACGCGCAACGCTCTTCGATCGACTAACCGTCCTGGAGGCGACGCTTATCAGCTGGCCGGCTTCGCGCGCAGTAGACACAGCCGTCTCGTGTCAGCCAGATAGGGAAATGGCTCGCGCTGCGCTCCGACGCTCCGTTCGCTTCTACAGACGGCAGATGTGCAAAAGCCTGGATGATTGATCGCTGACACTCCCAATACTGTCATTATCGAAAGTGTCATGTAGGTGATCGTTTCAAGACCGATCAGGATAAACCTTTTTACCTTGAGCAACGTATTTGCAATATTTCAATTGAAACAATATGCCTTTTAAGTGTCGGTATTTTTAAAAAATTTGCACGGAAAAATTTCGGCTCTTGTCAGGAATCTACAAAATTCTGCGCTTAAAACAATTGAGTTTGAATTTAATTAATAAGCGACAGCAAAAGCACACAAAGTCTGCGAAAGAATAAATATAATTCCGAAATTAAGACAGCATGGTTATAGGAAATTTTCGAGTTACGTTGAATCGAGATTCTGTTCTCAAGTTGTGTACAAACTCATCTTCAGGTGTCTGAAATTTATTGGTTTATGTCGAACTTCACCGAGTTTCTGATTACTTGTAAATATCTGATTAGTTTCGAGCGTAGGAAAATAAATGGATTATCGTAAGACGTGGAAAATGAGGACTTTTCGATTTAAGCTTATCCTTTGGATAAAGAAGTTATCAGAGTGGCATCGGGCGCATTTATTTACATTCAAAACTTTTTATACGTATAATATATATAATACGTTATATATATATATGGTGTAAGAGCGTTGAAGTATTAGCTCCATTTTTCGAAAGCATATAATAATATTTTTGAAATATATTCCGAATAAAATATTTTATCGCGATATATCTTATTGTATATATTATTCTTTATTCTGCTATATCTTTCTATTACTTCCTTATATCATTTGTTTCAATATAAATCTGCACATAGCACAATTTATATATAGATATATATGAATCTCTTGGATTTTATTTGCTCTCTAGCAAAATTAAATTTAATTAATTATATTGAGATTTAATTTAACCGAATACATTACTAATTGCCACGATAAATGGTTGGTAATTTAAAGATACATTTTAATATTAAAATATCTTATAATTGGACAACTGCATCAATTGCATATAAATGACTTGTAATAACGGCATAGAAATGTTGCTCAGTTAATTGCGTGCAGCTTATAAAACTAACTTTTGAGTTCCTCGCATTGCGTATGGAGACTGTGCAAACGATGACAGAAACGCACTTTGCCTTTGTGTATTTAAGTGAATCGTTTCCTCCGAAACTTTCCGAGGACTCGTGACACAAACTTACGAGCACTGGGCTCATGTAGTTGACTGAAGAGTTTTTACATCAAGAACTCCCTAGATTTCGTCGCGGCGGCCTAGACCTCACGCACTTTTCAGGTCGCGACGGACGCTTTCAATCTCTCTGAAAGGCTCTTATTGAAAATCCATAAACGGTACCCCACATAAACTGTTTTTATACTTACATTGCATTTATACACGTCGCGTAAAAATCTGATTCCACGTTTACGAAGAGTATGAAGTTCTATTCAGCAACTTGCTTGTATATACATTTCCTATAAATATACGTCTCTGGAGCAACTCTGTATAAATTCACTCGGCATTTATTATGTTGTATATTCGTATGAACTTAATACGAAAGAGGTATTATTATATAGGGAAAGATACTTTTTTTTTTCCACTTATACATTTTCTAGCAAATTTAAAATAGTACGAAAAAATAAATTCTAAAATAGTCAATTTGTATAGTTGAAAGAAAAATTTTTGATGATATTTTGTACGTTAATATTTTACGGGATATTTAAATATGCATGAGAAAAAAGTATTGCGTATGGCGCAGCATGCGATATCAATCGTTACAGATGAGCAGATTATATTCATCATTTTTTATATACAAATGGGAAATATTTCAAAAGTAATATCAACGATCGCTATCGAGTGAGCCGCTTTCTGGAATGTTCGCGATTTTACTACCGTTCGCAAAACTCTCGTACATTTTGGAATAAATTTGATAGGAGCAGACTGGGGATACGTACATGGTAAACCACGACGATTGATAAGCGACCAAAGGAGATTTCGGTCCTCCTCAATTTTCAAACCTGTCAGAGCTTATTCCACTTTAGTCCCTCTACCTTCGCGCTACTGCCGTTACAGAAATTCATTCTCTTTTGCGCTCGTAGTAATTTCATTTCGTTCACTCCCTGTTTTCCGCAGGCGGCTGGTTGCTTGATTCGTACGTATTACTCCCTGGGCCGTGGTCGACAGAATTGTTTTTAGGAAATTGACTTTTCCACCCGACAGAAGGAACAATGCCCCGCGGAGGAAAATCCACTGACGTTCCACTTAATAGCGCTCCTCCTCCCCTTCACCTTTTGCGCGCCAGAGTTTCCATTTTGAAAGGGATTTCAACAGTTGACACGCCTCGCTTTGCCAACGAGATTTAATCTTGGACAGGAAGAAAAATGTCATTTTCCGCGAAATCCATCCCTAATAATCTATCGTATTTTAAATGTAAAATATTTTATGAAAGATATAATTATTTTTTACTTTGTTACTTTTATATATATATATATATTGTAACATAAATTTCACAAAATAGAAATTATATTTATTTTTGTGTCTGTCACAGATTTAAGGAACAGTATTTGGTTTTAATCAATTTTATCAAAATCATTCATAAAATATATATAAAAAAATGTTTCTCTTTCTGAGACAAGAAAAGATTCAATAGTATTAAAATCATTCATAACTGAATATTTAAATTTTTCCAAAAAATTAGATATCTTGTTTTATAATATAATTTTTTAGTCTTTATTCATATATTTTAACCGTTTGCTTGTAGGGTTTTAAAAGTATAATAATTCGTTCATTTTTTTCTTGTATCATATACAGAATGCATATAGATTAAGTGAGATATTTTTAAAAGCATTTTTAAAGAATATATAGTCGTGTGTATATATACAGTATGATCATACTTTGGATTACAACGATATTCGCGCATGACATATCTGTCAATGTGTCAACGTTAAAATCATGCTTATTACCTATACGCGCTTAGTTTTCATGTACGATAATGTGCTAAAACGTACAAGCCGAACTAAAATTAACTGATTATCGGCGACATATTTCTCGACGAATTTGATATCTATTCACCAGATTTCGTGCGCATTTCTGTCCGACAGACATGTGTCGTTATCACCGCTGTTATTGATTATAAGCGTGTCGATGTTGGACGTAGCGTTTGCGTAGTATAATGATGACGTTTTAATGGTATGAAACATAACGCAGAATGTGTTTACTAATCAATATCCAGTGATGCCAGGCGCACCACGTTATCCAATTCATACCTTATTTCTTTTGTTCATAATATACTCTGTGCCACTATAAAGATTTTGTATAAATTATTTAATCTAAAAAAATAAAGTTTCAACGAGGAGGATACGCTGATACGTGCCATCGTTCTGTGCAAATAGAGACCATGTAGCGCATATAAATTCTGCAAAGATACTAAAAATTCGAATACAGCGTAGAGAGAGTTTGTGATAAAATGTTCAACTTGGAAAAGCTTTCTCTCTTTTATTGAATGTTTTTCTTTTTTGCGATATGATGAATAATAAAAACTATAATCCAATTTTAATGCATAATTTTAATTTTAAATTGTTACAGGAAAGTTTTTCAAAGAGACTTAAAACCGATATCTCGACCTATTGTATTGAACATCATTCTTCAACTTTTTTTCACAATAAAATATCAATATTATAGAAAATTTTATTTCCTCTTTTAATATATTGTATTTATATCTCAGGTACATTATGTTATATTTTTTATTTAACGCACAATATAATTTTTTTTTTTCATATAAAATATTAAAGCATAAAAAGAGGGTTGAAATGTCACTGAAAAATTGAATGCAATATAAGAAAAAGATTTAAGAAAACTAACTTTTGATTTATTCATTGATGTATTATACAAGTATCTGAGATATATAAATCATTTATCATATATATTTTAGTATTAAAAATAATTTAATTACACTTTTACTCATTGTTAGAAATTACCTAAGCCTTGTCAGAGATTGTTTTATAACATTAACATTCGAAAAACGGCACTTGCCAATTGTGGTGAGAAATAGTAACCTTTTTCTAACATATGTTGCAGTAACCTCAGAAAACGGAAGCGACTCACACACCATGACGTTTGTGACAATACTCTGCGTGGGCATGCTCCATCTGCTTCTGAGATAGTCACGGCACGTCTGAGACTACGAGAGAGGAGCTCACGGGCGTCGCATGATAAATAGTACACTAGTCAGCAAGAGGAGGGGCTGGAGGAACAGACGAAGAAGTTTAAGGACCGCGTATGGATGGCGCAGAAACAAATAATATTGTTAAATTGATCAATTATTTAAACATTTTTTTTTTCTTATTTAGTGCACTAAATTATTTTTTTGGGACGCGTTTTAAGATCGTGAATTCTGCAGTTCCCCGGGTTTTCGTTTGTAAGATTCTTGACAGTAATACGGTAATAACTTTCGACGGGCATTTTTCCAAAGGAAAAAGAGACCAAAGGAACGCGGCGCTTAACATTTGATATTTGATCATTGATTATCGTTATATATTTTTCAATCATATTTTTTATATAGCTCATTATTTTGTAAGACGCGCTCGTATGCGCGAATTGTTTTTCGTTTGTCTTTTCAATGATATACGGAGGAATAGAAGAGAACCCGATGAGCGCGCGCGTTACCAGTCAAAGACTAACGTATATCTCGAATTGGATCGTGACTAGTGAAAAAATAGATAATCGGGTAAAATAACGTGCATGTAAATTCTGAAAGCTGCTGAAAGACTTGCTGCGACGCGCTTTACAACACGATGAATCGAAGAAACGGAGAAAGCGTAGCCAATTAACCGCGTTCGATTATTGCCACGACGCTAAATTTGAGATACGATGAGTAATGAAAAGGGATTCGTCCAAGGATCGAGCGACAGCGAGAAAGAAGAGAAAGGGTAGGACTTTGAAGTCTGATGCACGTATACACGTCTATAGGTGCTTGTACAGCCCGCCTCTAAAGGATTTGCGATCCTTGCCGCGAGAAAAAGTGTGTGTGTGTGTGTGTGTGTGTGTAAGAGAGAGAGAAGGAGAAAGAGAATGAAAGAGAGAGAGAGAGAAAGTGAAAGACGTTCTCTTCCGCTACATCACTGACAAGAGACCCGAACCGGAGAGATCGTACAAAGGAAGAGGAATGGATAAAGCGGTGCGAAAAGTTTTCGCATACCAAGCGGGAGAATTCCTCGAAATCGTACTTCTCTCATATCCCAGTAACAACGCACTCGATGTACACATTCGAATATCTCCCTGTTACGCTCGCCTAGGACGAACATGGCCATCATGCGATGGAGAGTCCCATTTGTCCATTGTCCAAACGCTCCCGGGCTCGCTCGCGTAGTCGGATCAATGTCGTGAATTTCGAAGCGGAGGACTCTCTGTACGCGCGCGCGGAATAGACTACTACTGAAAGCTCTTTTTCTCTAAGTTTTTTCTTTTTTTTTTTTTTTTTTTTCCTTTTATGCACGACGTGGCTATTACTGCGGACGAATGCGACTGTGAACGAGCAGGTATGTATTTACGTCATTTGTTTATTTTCCAATCGCGATTTGCTATAATAGTAAGTCTGTTGCTCGGTTGGCGCTCTTTAATAGCGGTATACAAAAGAGATCAATTTTGATTTAGAAGCTGTTTTTTTTTTTTTTTTTCTCTGTGTATTTCTTCTTTTAACGCAACGGGATATACATGTTCTATTTTCTTTACTATCTAATGTTTTTCTATAAACTTTGCAATGTAACATTTAAACTAGGTAGATATCGATCTTCTCGACGTTTGCGTCAAGTTCTTGGGCGAGTATTTCGAAACTACTTGCAAATATACGACGTCGTCGGGCGTATAATTTTAGAGGTAATCGGTCGGTATCGAGATCGATTTATTGAAGGATATAGAGGAGGAAGCAACACGCTGGAAAGGCTGACACGAATGTTGAGTTTTTCATTCTTCCCGCGTCTGTCTTCTCTTTATTAAACGGACGATAAACCTCGCGAGCGGATTCCGCGTGTCTATAAGCCGGCTACATAAGCCGCCGCGCAACTGAATACAGAGAAATCGCGTCTGTATTAACTCCTCCCTCATTTCTCTCCCTCAGACACAGAACGTCTCTTCCTTCTTCTCTTTTTCTTGCTCTTGCTTTCCGCGTGCATACGATAGTACTTGGCATGATCACCTACAAATCTTGGCGACATGATGCGCATCGGCATGAAACTGCATACAAAAGCATCAAGCGATGCTTATTTTTCACGAGCAGATTCGTCAATTTCCGATTGGTATGATAAATCGAAGGAAACGATATCGGGCGTGCTAATATTCCGTGCCACGCTCAAAACAAAGATCGAGTTTCAATATTCTCGAAGTGCGTTCTTCGAAAGTTATAGAATTAATAATTTATAGCGATATACTTTCGTAAAAACGTTACGTAATTAAGTTAAAAAATATGTAGAAATGCAGTGACATATACATTTTCGTGATCATGTTGTTAACATTATATTTTTAGATTCGAGCTATTTTTGCTTTCGATTTATAGAATGAAAAGATGAAAAAAAAAATGTTACTTTGTGGATGAATGTAAAATACGCTGTTGAGTAATTTGATATGAAAATTTCATTTACAAATGTTGACTGAAATATAGCTTAGACGGGACTTGTTCTTTTGAGAATAGTTGATCTTTATATGCCTGAGGTGGAAAGCTTTTATAATATTAAGTCGGATGAAAGAGCTCGATGTATTTTATATTGATAGTTTACGATATATCCAAAGAAGTATTTATATATAATAATTTTCCCGAAAGAAAATTAAAATTGTAATTTGATATGCAACATATAAGCTACAGGTGTGAAAAATAGAAATATTTCGTTAAGCCAGGTTTTAATTCTATACACTTAAGTCTCTATTTATTTTTAAGATCTCTTGCACAAATCATCGCATCATTATTGTTTTTGGGCATTATACTTTAGTTAATGTGTACATACTTATTTTTATCATATACAATAAACTACTGCATGTGAAAATAACTGTCTTTCTGCCAACACACGATCGTCCCACGAACAGCTATCTTTACAGTCTTATTTTCAGCCCGTGGAAAACAGTATCTCGTTAATGCGGACGTTTTCATTCCCCGATAATTGCACCCGCAATCAGATCGAAGAATTTCCACGAACGCGCATAAATATATCCGCTTGGCGGTGCTCGCCCCGTATCCGATCTCTCGCCTCCTCGCACCAACGATACCGTGCGCGCTCGCGACTTCTGAAATTCATTGCCCAAGCACCGAGTCTATAGACGAAACCCACAATTAACCTGAATCGAGATCTCTACGCTCTCACCCTTTCTATACAACTCGATTCCGGGCGAAGTCTTAGAAGGAGCCCGTCCTCGCCCGTGCAAGCTCGAAGTTTGCACGACGAATATACGGTGCGCGCAGGCAAGCAGGTACATCCAACCGCCAAGAAGATAGCGTGTACCGCACGGGAAACCCGTTACGGTGTTTGTGCATCTCGTGTACGCACGTGTATATGTTTGTTTGAGATAGTGTACGCGGCATGCGGTATGCGGTACCTATACGTTACTGCGCGTTGCACGTCTGTACATCTCCAGGATAGTTTCTTCCTCACACAGACGCGACAAAGGAAACGACGTTTCAGTTAGCTGAAACGTTGTCGCCGTAACAATCACCACCTAGTCGGCTAGACTATCCTTCGTCCTCCCCGTCGCTCTCCGTCTCTCTCATTTCGCCTCTCTCCTCCGTTTGCCCCCTTAGGTCGCGCGAATTTCGTCTCCTCATTCTGTTGTGCCGATGTTGAAAGCCGAACTATGGTAGAGCGAGAGCGTCGCAAATCTGTACTCTGGCGGCGCTATTCGCCGGTATAGTGCGACTCGGTTACCGTAGCTGATTCAAAATAAACTTTGTTTCGCCACTCGCGCTGATACCCACCTGTCTGACTGGCTGGTTGGCTTGCTTGCTTGTCCGACTACTAGTGTGTATCGCACTCATTGCTGACGAAAGCTCTTCTCCATCACCCCGCACGCCTGGAAGCAGCGCAGTCTCTGCAATTCCTGCTCGCTCGGTTATTAATGCTTCGATAATATTTGGCGGGATGCTTCGTTTCCAAATTTAGCTATACAAATTTACGTCCGCCGAGTAATGTTCTCTCCTAGTCGTTTTTCAAATTATTGTCTACTGATATGCTGCGCGATTGGTGTCTGAGCAAGGAATGAATCGATTGAAAATGCTCGTTCAAATCTTATCGAGCGATTGAGCCAATCTTACGTTATGTTATTCTCGGATGTAGTCGGATCTATCGTTGTCTAATTTTTTTTAAAGGCTATTCGGACAGCAGTTCTGATTTCCTCTTGACATGTGTTATACATGCGAACTTTTAATCATGTAATCTTTGCATTTTCAGTCGCAATTAGTAGTATTTGCTCTAAAGAGCGAAATGAATTCTATCTATTTGATATGTAACTCGATCGTATAATATCGATCAGGCTCGTTGTGTAAACCCCCGTTAATATATTTAATGTAACAGTAAATTAAATACAAACTGAATAATCTTGGCAAAAATAAGGATATAAAGAGCGAGAGCGCATCCTATGTTTCTCATAAATAATCTTCTGCTGTTATTACAAAGCATCCTTTCTTATGATAGATATTCATAACATAGCTATAGCATCTACGGAAATATAATTTGCAATTCCTATACGTAGTATACGTAATATAATTTTGCAATATTTATTACACGAAATAGGAAAGAATAAATTTTACTACATTTGAAAAGGTTTATTTTTGCAGATGATATAAATATTTCATTTTATTCTTATTTCCGTAACATATTTGCTACAATCTCTTTTCTATAGAAGCAACAGCTTTCATTTCGAAGACAAGCATACACTTTAACATCTCTTTATTCGTATTTTCCACAATATTTTCCATTTACATCGATAAATAAAAACAAAAGCATTTATTCCATATTCGTAGGTTTCATAGCATTGCCTCGGTTTTCAATATACATAGATATGTATTTTCTTTAAACTATCTTGTCTTACAATGTTGCTTTCCTTCGGAAAAACTTTCAGTGACAAATTTTTTTAATATTATAATTTTTTTCTTAGTTTTCAAATTAACGTTACCATTAAAAAAGAGTGATAGTTATTTTTCCCCTTTTATTTAGATTTTTAACGGTTCGTTACGGCGTTTTATTCAATTGATCACTAACGTCGTCGTCATAAGATCATAATATATTATCGAAAATTAAAATAATAATTACTTTCTGATAAAGTAGAAAAATTCTAAAAACTTGAAAATACAAGATAGAGAAAGATATAATAATTCCTTATCCTTTGTTTTGCTGTCATATCTTCTTTATTCATAAAGCAAGAAGAAACTATAGCGAGAATGTATTTCCGTTAATAATCGGATAGGACGGTGCTTTTAATGCATAGGTATAACACGTTTGTTTAAGAGGACAAATCGACTTCGTTTATCGAGAAACCATTTTTCGAAACTCGTCTGATGTCTCGCAATAGCCGGAAACAACACGTATAAGCCGCTTTCGTGCGCTTTAGCGGACATTTTCTTGCAGCCACGGCGACAATACGGGTGTCTATTCAACGGTAGGGGCGCGCATTATCTTTGATAAAATACGGTATTAGGTATAACAGGAACGGCCGGAATTGGGTCGCGCGCGCGATCTTCAGCGTCGGTACCGATTTACTAAGGCAGAGTAATGGAGCCCGGGGTGCTTTATGCCCTCTTTATGTCGGTGAATCCGCTCTGGTACGACCCTCTGGATAATTTCCGCGCAACGACCTTTCCACCAACGTGCGGATTGATACTACGAGAAGCAAATGTTTGCTCGCGATATCTAGGAGAAGAAGTCGACCTGAGAAACCCTTCCCGCTGTTGAAACGCGTACTTTACACGGTTTAATGAAACCCCATTGGCAGCTGTGAGTAGAGAGACGTGTTGGCGCGCTACATCTCGCGATCTCTCTCGCAGCTTTTAACCGAAAAAATCAATCAGATTGTAGTATTTGCTTGAGAAATTTGCTTTAAGTAAACGCGATACAAATGAAACGCGTCGTTATATATAAAGCGAGAATAATAAAATAAAAAAAAAGAGAAAACAAAAAACCGAGAGTAGCGATTTATATAAAATGCATATTATATATTTTATACTTACAATTTTATCGATATATGTATTGTACCTTCTCTTAAACAAGATATCTTTAATCTTTATAGAGTTAACTAAAAGAAACAATTTCTTTAAAATTTTATAATTACTACTTTATTTTCTTATTTATTATAATTTTAATTATATCAAGTGTCGCGCTATTTTTTTCACCATAAGACATTTAATAATATATTCGATGTTAAGAATTGTGAAAATCGATAATGCATATCTCTCTCTTTTGTAGTTGGATTGATCTTAATACTATGACACGCGTGAATGAGTGCGGGAGGGGGGGGGGGGCTTTTGAATTGTTGTTACAATAGACTACTTACTACGGACAGTGTACGTGAAAGCTATCGTCGTTAAAGGCGCTGCTTATCCCTTTGCTTATGAAGTCCTTTGTTCAAGGGAGAGAAAGCGTATACATAGGATATTTTCTACTAAACTAAATTACTTAATTTTGAACTCCTTATATAAAATACGAATAATCGATAAATACAAAAAATATTCAAGTGTTAAGAAATCTTAGAAAGTTTTTCGCCCCTTTTGATAAAGAAGAGAAAATTGTGTTTCTAAAGGATACCCTATAGAAATTGACCTACATATGTTGTTCTCCTCGTAACGGCGCTATTAACGGTAAATTGACCCTTATATCACCTGTCGCAAGTTAATTGTCACGTTTAACATGCAATTTTACTTAACTACGTCACTGCATGGAAAACTAAAAATGGAGTTTAAATTAATTTTTTCTGTACGATATTTTTATTCTACTTTTCATAATACTTGTACTCTCTTAATGTCTTTTTCAGCCAAATATATAATTGAATAGAATTTTAATTGATTTTCTTTATTCCCTAAGTTTCACTACCAGAGCCGCGTTTATAGTTTCAAAAATTTTATTAGTAAATTATTCATGAATCAAAAATGTCTTAACACTTATACGACCAGGTTTCTTGCTTGACATGATACGAGCGTAAATGGCGTTTGGTGACAATTGGCTCGACATTATCGCCAATATCGTCGAATTGATTCGCGTTCCATTATTATCGTTTATCCATTTAAAATGCTTTCTCGATGGTGTTCGTATCCACAGTTGGAACGGGGTTTTCTATTCTTTTTGCAACCGTAAATCGGAACGCACGTTTCAACATGATCGCGCACCAAGGAGCACGTAGCAACGTTCCGATAACGAAATAGCGAATTCGAACGAGCTGGCAGCTACAGGACGGTGACCTGACACGCTCGGGCTAAGTACCTGCCTATGGAAATTTAACGCGGCACTTCACCGGCGTGTTACATTTGTAATTCATCGAGTCGCCGCGTGCTACAGACAGCTTCGACATACACGCCGTTTGATGGCATGAATTGATATTGATTGCAAATAGACGATTTTCGAGGAGGGGATCCGAATCCTGATCCCTATCGTACTCTAATATAGTATGAGCTATTACTATCGCAGATGTTCCATATAGTGTTATCATCATCATTGTTGTTCACTTGATTATCGTGTTTAGTTACTCTAGGAATTTTATATAATCACGACTATTTATAATGATGTAGACTTTTAACTTTCGTATAATACTCTTAATAAGCACTCTCGCGGAGATTTCAACGAGATTTTTTAGTTATATTATAGAGTATACAGAGAGCGTATTTTTAACGTATTTTATATTATTAAATTTTAATTTTTTTTTTTTTTTTTTTTTATAGATTAACAATTTAATTTTTAAAAATATTACTCAAACATATCCTCTCTTTCGGGGTTATGAAAATATTCATAACACCATAAAATATAAGATATTTTACATCAATTTTCACATTTTGGCATAAATCGGATTAACAAGAGTAAAATCACAAAATTAATATATAAAAATATTTTATGTAAATATACAAAAATCGCGATAAATCAGCAATGATGAAATGTCATTTGTTCTCTCTGATTCGTTTTCATTATTCTCTCTTCCTTCCTTCTTCATTTGTCATATATTGTCTTATTTTCTCTATTTGGTAATAGTACGGTGTATAGAATGTATGCGTTCCTCGTGTGTACATGCTCTCTTACGTTCACGTTCTCGTATATATATATATATATATATATACAGTACACACGTTTCCGCGTACGCAAGAAGGAACGTAATAGGTCTTCCTTCGAGTGCCCTATGTAAATTTGCACATGCTTGCCGTTACTGCCGTTGACCGTCCATACGTTCCCGGGCGTGCGGTTGTGTGCGTCTACTTTTCCACCGACAGATTCCGAAGGGTCTCTCCTCCATTCTGGTGCGCCGCAACACGGCCATAGGAACACGAACCATGCACGTTGCACGAACATCGCATTCCGACGTTCGTAGAATCTTCCTTCGCTCGAAAAATCTCCGTTTATTACGGTGCCACCCGTGTTTCTACGTCGATCCGATTCTCGCGATTTTCGAAGCACGTACATGGTTCAGAGCGGAAACCCTTCGGATTGGCCAACCGGTATCTTCCAGAGGTATCGGATGGCCCGCCGTAATTGAAATGAATTTCCGCTAGTTAGACCGCTAGAAGGCGGTGCTCATAGAGACGTTGAAAAAAACCTCGGCCGCACTTGAATTTACGAGCGAACTTAATACTCTTCTCGTCTGGTATCTCGTTCAGAGTGTTTATCGCTTGTCGTCCAAGCGAAAGTTTTAGCGAAACTTCCCCATTTACACGACGGAAACAACGTTAACTTGTAACTATTAATGTTACTTTGCGCGGCTATTGCCATCTAATGGCATTGAACACCAGCCCTTTTGTATTCTATTATTGCGTTTGATCATCAATTTCCACCTATTTTGTAATTTGCGCAAATTGTATAAATGAAATTTCTCTAGCCATTTGCATAATATTATTTATCCATCTTGATATTTAGTGGTTTGGTTTATTCTTTTCATTACAATGGCTAGAAATGTAAAATGTAACAGATTAAAAAAACAAAGTATTATTTTTAAAAGTATTGAAAATAAATTCAGATATATATATGAAAAATTTTGCGACGGTGTATCTCTATATACGTGTATTATATTTGCAAACATAAAATTTGCAATTGAATTTCCAATTCCAAAATACAATTATACGTGAAATGAAACTAATTTTTTTTTTATACACATATTTAAAGCATATAAATTATCCAAAATATTCTGAATTTTATTTACACATTTACGTGTTATTCTAGTAATACAGATTATTTTAATATATTTGTGAATGGTTTAGATTTATATATTTATATTATTTACGTATTAATACAAGTACGCGGTTAAAATGAATTTCGTTTGATTTAAATAAAATATAATTTCAATTACTCTAACGATTGCACAAATAAAGATTTATGTTAGCTAGATTTGTGAAATTAAATTAAAACAGATTACAAAAATTTATTTATTTTATTGCGCAATATATATAAATATTAATTGAAAATCCATTTTATTAAAAATAATTATACGTCAAATTAAAAATATAATGCGTTATTTTATATTTGAATAATAAATATATAATAGAGCTGTATATAACAGAGCTTTATGAAGAGAGTATTTTAACATGCAATTTTAACATTCAACCAGCATGTATACGACGTACAGATCAAATTAACCGTAATAGTGTGCCTGCCATTTGCAGGCCGGCATCTGTTACACTCTGATCAAACAGAAAGATGTCCGCTAAGCTTATCTCCACAGGGTTTCATGCTGATACAATTAGCAGCAGAAATCTCTTTGCGTTATAATTAACGCTGATTATAGCCCACATAATACGATTCTCCAACTTAGATCGCAACAAAGGTATTAATACAACTGTCTATGGTTATAGCTGTATTAACATTAGATGCTGGATGATCATTTCATTTCCCCGCTAATTAAACGAGACATTTGATGTCATAGCTCCGATTACGCGACATTTAACACGCAACTCGCCCACTGATCGTGAGTATTCCGTCAATATTAAGCCGAATGAATGATCGAAATCAAGGAAGGGGATAGGGTTGTGAATATAGGGGCGTGAATGAGGATTTCCCCATAGATAGCACAGCATCGAGCAACATCTTCATTCCTAGTATTACGATATGCTGATTTAATTGTGCCGATTTGAGCGTAACGACATCATCATATAGTCACTCGCTTTTGAAGGAGGTACTTCAAGCGACAAGACATGCGATCGATAAGTTTGATGAGATTGTTTCCTCTTCCGCAATTTGCCGAATGTATTCGTAGGATTAAATGAATACACTATTTTCTTGCAACATATATATTAAATAATGTGTAGCCATTAAAAATATCTTACTTATATATTTAAAGCGAAAGATTAGAGGATATATATAGACGTGTATATAATAATTGCAGTTTGCCTGATAATTTTATCCTGACACATGCTTCTGTATTAAAATTTAACTTGGAAACTTCTGCAAATGCGAAAGTCCTTAAATTTTCATATATGCCTTCAGGACAGGAGTAATAATTCAGTTTTGAATGCGAATATTCTACCATACGAATAAGATAGGAAGTAAGTTTGTAACTTTGGTGCAAATTAACGTTGCTGGTAGGATCTACAATATTAAACATAAAACTGACAAATTCATATATCGCACAGGAAAGATACATAATGTAATATTCACATTTTAATTTAATATTTCAAAAAAGATATTATTATTATTCTAAATTCACAATAAAAATGTACGAATTTACTACGATATTTTAATATCCTCCAAGCAACGTCATCAAGTTATTTGGAAACAGAATGAAGGAAATACATAGATATAGATTCGTTTGAACATCTCAAGTAAAGCTTAAGCCAGCAGTAGACTTGAGCATGCCAATCTCCGGTTGCGACTGGAAAATTAGAAACCTCCCTCCCAAGGATATAGAGAAGCTAAGATCTCCTTTCGATCTTTGAAATTTCAGTTAATCGCACTGCCTCGCGCAAGTGATAGCCGAGCAAAGCCGGTACACCGCACCGTATCCTAAATTGATTCCATTTCAACCTCCAGTATCTTATATCCGCAATCGATTTGGCGATAGTGAGATTCGCGAAATCACGTAATTCCGTAAGAAGAGCCTCCCCCGGTGCGACAGGCGATCCGATACTCCTGACTCGATGCAAGCAAGCAAGTGGGCGCGCGCGCGTATATATATATATATATATATATATATATATATATATATATATACACATACATATTTATCACACACAACCACACGGTGGATGGGCAGAGCCGAAGTCGCTCTTCACTCTCTCGATTCGAGATCGTAACGATCGTATTTCGGTGAGAGCAGGGGTCGGAGGATAGGGCGGTGGCATCGAGGTGGCGAGGATATATCGTCGCTACAACGAGCTTCGATCACCTCGAGAGCTTTCCTCAATGGCCTCCGATCGACGCCACGCTTCGCCGCCGGAGCACGGCATAAATTGCCGGCTTCTCTTTCCCCGCGATGCCTGCATCTAGCCTTAGTTCGAGTGCGAAATATCCTCGACGCCGCGACGTTTCCCGTGCTAAAGAGCCCAAGAGGAAGAAGACTACTCCGCTGTAGCGGGACTTCGTGTGTCTTCGGATGGCTTTGATTCCCGCGTATTGAAATGAGACGCGGGAAGAGAGAGAGAAGCCTTATAGGAATCTTCATCGTTACGCGCGAGCACGAGCTGTGCTTTAATTAACCATGGATCAAAGCCAGCGCTTAATGGAGGCCGACGATATCTGGGCTTGGGGCAGACCCCGAGGGAAAGAGTCAAAAGGAATCGCGTTGGGGAGTCAGAGGGAATCGTGTCTTTTGAAACACTCGTATACGCGCGCGTATATGACTTTTCGGCCGAGTGACTTCTGCATCGCCGAGAGGAGTTTTCTGTCGCGTATTCGCGTGCGCGGATTCGCGATTCCGAGCGGATGAGCGGACGTAAAAAAAAAAAAAAAGAGAGAGGAAGTAGAAACAGGCGGAAGAACACACGGACGGCGTGACGCGCATATCGCGGTTGTGTGCAGGTGAAGCGACGGGATTTTAAACATTCGCGTGTGACGACGCGTGATTTGATGCGATCAAACAAGCTCGCGCGGCTACAAATCCGGTTGAGAGATCGTTATACGTAAATCATCAACAATCGTTCTTGTCGTTGATACGTAACAGACGCGTAATATACCCGATAGCTTGTGTTTTAACGTATATTCGCGCATCTCTTGTTGTTCGGCGAATAATAGAAAAATGATCGTATTTTTTTTATAAAATTGATTTTTTTTTTTTCCATATTTGAATATGTGCGATGTGTCTATCAATGATCGTAAATAATTATTCATAATTTTTCATTCATTAATTGAAAAGACGTAATAATAATTATATATAAACCGTAAATTAATTGATGAAAATGATTCTCTTTCTTTATTATTTTTCGCAATTTTTGAGGATATTACTAATTTAGACAAATTTCACAAATCGATTATTTATCAGAAATTGATTTGTAGCAATGAATATTCAAAAGCTTTATAAGTATTATTTACTCTCGTATATGTGCTATATTGATTGATTATAATTCTATTTTATTCTATAACGTAAAAAAACAATCGTAGAATTCTTCGAATTTTTATCGCGAATATATCAATAGAGTCACTTACATTTTCTTATTTTAGAAACTGATCGCCGTTTTATATAGGACGAATTGTTTTTCACCGATCGCAAAACGAGATGAAAGTGACGCTATGCTGGATCATAAGATTCTCATTCGAAAAAGTCGTCTCTTTTCGTACATCAGATAGTCGGTCATCTCTGGAAGTGTGAACGACTCTTGTTACTTGTGTACCTCTTTCACGACTTAGATCGAATTTTACAGCCGAAGCAGCTCTCGATCGGAAGAGATGTTCGGCGGAATTTTTTCGATAGTACTCGGGAATCTCCTCTCTCTCTTTTTCACCATGAATGTAGAAACGCATAAAACAAGACCCTAGAGATCAATTGCGGCGGATGAATAGATAATAGATCGATTGAAGTTGCGCGTATCGAGATATTTATGCGCTCGTTTATCATCATCGAGAGTTATTTTATCTTTACGATACGTTAAGCGACTATCGCATGATGCCACGTTATACGGAAGAAACTGTAACTCTTTCTCTCTCTTTCTCTCTTTATCCCTACTTTGCCCATCTTCGCGATAATCGAAAAGGAATAGATTTATGCACGGATATAGCATGAGTATCCGCATTAACGCGAGGAAATACGATTCGATATATTTGCTCGTATATTCCCCGCAATATCCATTTCGTGTCTCAAATGGCGTAGTTATTTATGAAACGCGCGTTTCGTCGCGGTGTTTTTCTAGTTTTTTTTTTTTTTTCCCATGCTTGAAGTATGTGTTTCGAGCGCCATTATCTTCAGGCATCGCTGACCTCCGACACGCCGTCGATGTGAAAAATTGACCGTAGTCGCGACGTCGTCATCAACATCCGTCTTCCTTACGATCTCTCCAGTGGAAGAACGTGAATCGTGCGAATGCATCCTGTCGTTTGCTGTCATTCCCCGTGCATTTCTCAGCATTAAACCTACGCGTTTACGTCGCCATACTCATTCATCCGTACCACCATCCATTTCTTCATGAAACTCTCGTCGGTCCATCATTTTCATGACGCCACCGATCCGCGAAAGTAACTCGGACATTCTGCGCCGAAAATCAGGTATATACGCATGCACCCGTTTTAATCGCTGAACTTGCTCGTTGCCATTGCATTTCTCATGTAGAGTCGATTAAATGCAGGAGGAGAGTATTCCGGAAATTTCAACGAACCATCTCTCTCCCCTATCGACCACCCATACTTTTCAGTATGCGCTCGCATTCCCTCCTCGCGTCTCTTTTACATCTTTGATCTGACGCTCTTTCTTGGAACGCTACACGTCTCTCTTCTCCGCTGCGACCAGTTAGTCGGAGAGTAAAGTATTGAAAAAGTTTCTTTCTCATTTCTAGTAATTTTATCGCCTGTTTTCTCCTCTTTTTTTCGGCCGCGTAAGCCTTTCCGTTTCCCCAACGAGTATCAAGCCAGAGGAGTCTGACTCGGGTTGGCTGGTTAGCACATAAAACGCGACCTATCGCCGGCAGGTTGGAAATAATCGGAATAAAGTGATTCTCGGAATAATAGCGGAGTTGAGACTGTGCCACCCGCCACCTTCCGTTCCTCTTCATCACCCGTTCCCTATCCCCGGTTCGTCACCCGGATATAGAGAAAGACGGGAGTGAGGGGGAGTGTCGGTACGTTATACCGAATCACATTGTGCAGCATCCAGGTCAACAATATATACCCTTCCTCGGTCGTAGAGCATAATGGAACGTCGAATAAGTAGGTGCACGCAGCATCGAGGGTGACGCAGCAGAGAGAGAGAGAGAGAGAGAGAGAGAGAGAGAGAGAGAGGGGCGGTAAGGGGCATACTACGACCGGGATTTTATTTTGCAACGTCATTCGTCATGGATTATACACCCGAGTCTCGTTTTGCTCGGCGACTCTATCCGGCCGCCGCCGCGCTTCCTCGTCATCTATCCCGGCGTGCCGGCTTCTGGATTAAGTGCTATATCCGCGAAGAGCCGCCCGGTTATTATTAATGCGGCAAATTACTCAGCGAATTCCCTCGTATATCTCGTCTCCCCAGGATCCTTCTAGGTTCTCGCGTGGCTCCCGTCCCCCATCCCCTCTCTCTCTCTTTCTCGCTTGTTCGCCAAATAAATTTACAACGCTTCGAGCGAGAAAGAGAGAGATACGGAAATAGAGAAAGGGAGAAAAGGAAGCGAAGAGAGAGTCTCGGCGGCGAGACGAAGACGTTCGCGGGAGATTCCGCTTTATCGCTCGTCTCGCATAGCTCGCGTTACTCTATAGACTCTGAGCCGTCTTACGCTCTGTTCCTCATCGTTCAAACGATGACAAGTGATGCTGACTGATGTTCGCCGCATAAGCGCGCGTGCCCACTACCAAGCACCATTACCACCCTCGCCAATCCCCCGGTCTACTATCCGCAGGATCGCTTATCCTCCACCAGCGAGCGAGCAAACGCAAACGCGCTCGCAAAACGCTTGTAATGGAAAAAAAAAAAAAAAGAAGTGACGGCAACATCCAGCCGCGGAGTCTGATACGGCGCCGTTTTCGAAACGGGGAAACAAACGAAAGGAAGAGAGGAGGAGATGTTATTAATTCCGGAGTGGGATCTCGCGCGCCACGAGACAAGTACTGATAATAATGGAGACTTGAACGCACAATGGAAAACAGCGCGTTACGGCTGACACGCAAAAATAAGAGCGACGAGCGGCACTTTTAACCGTTCGCAATCGTGGATCCCGAGTAAACAAACTGATGTTTTATGCAGCGTTGCATTTTCTATTTTCAAGTGTGATAGATCTGTGCTTTATCTTTCCGTACGACATAAAGAATTTTCATCGTGTTTGAGTGAACGGAAAACACAACGAAATACATTTCATCTTTAAATGTTTATTTATGTACATATATATGATATTTTTTCATATATCTTTTGTGTACCTTTACTTGAGAAAAAGCGATTATCTTTTCGAAAAAATTTTCTTAAGTAATATAATCAAGGAGCTCTGCAAAAATCTCACGTAATACTTTATGCAATAAATCAAAACGTGATAATCTACAGATCTGCGAAAGGTATAATGAAGATAGTGGCAAACGAGCTTCTCGTATTTAGATATGTACTTTTTACACGGCGTTCTCACACGAGAGACGAGATAAAGAAATTTTTTGTTCTGATTTAAAACTTGGTAGAGCAATCTCAGAAAGTGCAATTTCTTTGGAAGGAATTGCAGCTATTAGCGGAGAAACTCGTACAAAAGTTCTGCCGTTTAGATTTAATTCCCGCTACAGTATATATCGTATTTATCGATGGTAACTGCGCAACTTTTAACCTGTCTCGTTCATATACGAAATTGACGAAGAACGCTAGGACCGCTGGAGTGCATGATGCTAGTGACGTAAATCAGCGCGGTGATGGTATTTTTTTTCTCGTATAAGAATGTTGGTATACGGACGTAGCATAAAAATGCGTAAAAAAAAGAGAGAGAGAGAGAAAGAGAGAGAGCGAGTACCATACTCGCGAGTTGTATGCGGGTCGCATTTTAAATATGACGAAGCCGCAGGCCGACCGTGGTTTGGTCAACGTTGGATCATTTTATCGTTGCAACATCACCGCGCACGCTGAAGATAATGTTAAGCGATCTTCTCTTTTACCCATCACGATGTAAACGCATTATTTTACGAAACACCAAACGCAAATAATGATTACAAATAAAGCATCGGATAACCAACATCATTAGCTGCTCTTGTAATGTTCCCCGTTCGCATCAAATTAGCTACTTATACTGTAGCATTTCTCTCTTTCTCTCTCTCTCTCTCTCTCTCTCTCTGTATCTATCTATCTATCTACCTGCTTCATTATTTTTTTATTATTGTTATATTTACTATAACATAGACACAGTTTGTCGCAATTATACTCAGTTAAGCGGATGGTCCCATTTCACTGAGCATTAATTCGGGCTACTCGCCGGTATGAAATTTATATCTCGCACATACGTTTTTTTTTTATCGACTTCATTTATTATACTGCTATAAACTCCGAACGCTGTTTTCCAATCGCGCAAACTTCGCTATTTACATTTGCAACTGATGACATACGTATGCAATTTTTTTTAATTGGAATTTTAATAACGATTTTTTCCTATTTGTTTAAAGATTCGTTTTGAATGATTATTTTACAGTGTTATTGCAGAAATTGTCATTGACTGTGTGTTGCCCGTTAAATAAATAATCATGCCGATAAAAGCAGATATTAACAGAATATATGTATGTGCATATTTGAAATAATTTATAATTATTAATTATGAAATTTTTGGCACGAATTATCTCTTAAAAAATTATATACAGGAGAATCATAAGAAATTTTTTTAAGACTTATTCCAAATTTAAGATTACTTTAAGAAATGCCACTAATCTTTATAATGAAAGTTAATGACCTATGTAAGCACTTTACATCGTCGATTTAGTTCTGTTTGTATATTGCATTGTATGACAAATTTTTCCCAATGTCATAGGATAGTAATTTCGTGTGTTTGATTCAAAAACATTTTAATTAACTGGATATTGCAAAACGATATGTACAATCTCGCGGTACCATTTGCAAAAAAGCTTAATCGCTTTTATCGAGTTTTATGCATGTGTGATAAAACAAAATCTATTTTGGAATTCCATTATCATTGTTGTATCAGAAAGAGAAAAAATTGTAGTATAAAAAACAAAAAATAAAATGTAGATATTTAAAATGTATGATTATCGATTTTTGAAAATGATTTAAAAATTATATGATTGTAATTTCGGCCGATGAAATAAAACAATCGTTGTACTGATGTTTAATTCAAGTCACAGCATACGATAAATTGTTTTATATGATATTGAAATTATATAAAATCGATTTATATCATATATTTGCGCAAAAGTTACACGATATAAAATTAAAATTTATTTTTATAGATAATATGTTGCAAACACGTACACACATATATAAATCATTATTAAAGAAACAATATAGATAGAAGATTATTGAATGATTTTTATACAAAGAAAACAAATATTTTTTATTTTCTGATTTCTCTCTAGATCTCATCAAGTTTTTGAATTGTTACTTTATCTCGCTGATCGTTTAACAAAAAAAAAAAAAAAAAAAAAAAAATAGAAGAAATTAAAGCGCTTAGGAATTGCTGATTCCACGGTTAGTGCGGAATATTAATTAGCGCTTTTCGTGCATCGATGCGGTTGCAGCAAGCTTAAAATGTGCAGCACGCGCGCGAATCGAATACATCGATCTCTCATTTGACTTGTGTGCGTCGGCTATACGTATCGCAATGCTTCTGAGTGGTATGCGGAAGTGATATCGAGATATTCCGGAAAAAGTTGCCGAAGTAGCGTGAAGTAGCAGCTGAACGGTAAAAATCGGACAACACACCGTTTCCGCTGTACCGCTTTCGTCGCGATGGGAAAATTCCTTAGCCGCGTCCATCTTCGAATAGACGGCATGTACGGTATGAGATGGATATATCCGGCTTGCCGGGAATCCCAAGCGACTTTCTCGTACTAGCCATTTTCTTGGCGCTATATCGGAATTCAACTCTCTTTGCCGGAGCAACGTGTATAACGCGTGTAATTCGTTTCACGGGTCGTTCATTCACGAAGCGTCACGATTGATTTACATTTCCACGCGCGATATGAATTAAGTTAGGGGGAAAAAGAGAAAAAGAGAAAGAGATTCATGTATTAAGCCGCCGCGCTTGCTCGCAATCAGCACAACCGGTAATTGATAGCGTGGCTAAATTAACGAGTTAAAGAGTCAGGATCTCTCCGCGCTGTAACGGCAAAAAGTACTCGCACAAGCGGAATTCGCAATTAAGACGGAATATATAATTTATATTTCCAAGTACAAAGAGAGAGGATGATTGCGAGACTGAATCATGTATTTCTTAATCGTCCGCATGAATAATTGCGGACGTGCACTGATCGATCCAGCGTGTTTAACAATTTGGCAATTTCGCGTTATTATACGTAAATTAATTCAGCGTGTAATGAATACCCGTTCTTCCGCTGGTTCTTTATACAAAAATTGAATATTGCACGATTATCGAAGCTTATTCGGGCAATTTGCAGCCTCTTTACTTACTCGTGATTTTTTCAAGCGTCGTAAATAAACAGCGTCGTAATTAAACCGTCGATAAATCATAACGTAGCATAAGGATTGATGGCGAGTTATTTTAGAAAAAAAATCCTGCTATCAGATAACATATTTTCCGAAAATGCATAATGCAACTCATTATCCCTCAACTTGTGAACTCATTAGGCCGATATTACAAAAAACACAAAAATGTATCCTTTGCGTCTTTAAGATTGATAATGATTTCTTTAGTTGCTGATTGATCACTAGATTTAATTATCAAACCGTTTGGCTTAACATGTCTAAAGTCATTAATTCGGCATGGTTGGCGCCAACATTAGCGGTTATGGAGCAATCTGATTCGCGCAACTGGTCTAACGAGATCTTGTCCACGGATTCGAATCTGATCCCTATCCTTAATTGAAGGATCCGATTCACGGATTTTGTCCCAGACTAGCACATGAAGAGTTCCGCTCTGATGTGCACTTAAGCATTAATAATATTGTATTCATTTCAACTGTGTAACTTATTTTCTTTTAATTTTCAGTTTAAGGGATTAACTTTTTATTTTAGCACACGATTTCCGGTCTACATCATCGTGGTTACTCGTTCAGAGTGTACGTAATATTCATCGTGATAAAATGTCTCGCGTTTCAGAAACTTGCGGAAGAACTTTATATATATATATATATACTCATTCCCCCATATCTATTTAATTAAAATTTCGGGACGCTTCCTAAGTCGATTATGGAACAGTATTACGTCTCGCAGCTATGGCTATAATAGCTTCGGGCTGTCGAGAAGCGCGTATCGGAGACGTTATATGTGCATTCTGTAAATTAGCTTCGGCAAAAAGGGTGGAAAGTATACCGCGTTTAACACGGTCCATCACCTTTAAGCTCGACGCCGGGGCGTCATCGGGACGCGTTCGTGAACCGATAGCTAGGCTAGGGCATTAAATACGTCCGCGTGCACACGTAATTCTGCCTCTCTCTCTCTTTCTCTCTCTCTTTCTCTGTCAGTCATGCGTATCGTATATACGAAATTACATTTCCAATAATTCCGGCGAGACAGAGCGGGCGAACGCGCTCGATCGCAAAACGCGTTCCTTCGCACAAATCTCCTTTTACTCGTCCGCGCCTTCTCCACCCTTTTCCATCCCTTGCGCAACCATACGCGCGCTCTTCTTTTTTTCCACCTTTGACACGTTCTATGCGCGCGCGTCCTCTTACACCCATCCGCATCCTTTTGCTCGTACATACCGTGACCATGTGTCGCGACGTTAAATTCCAGTGAAATTCGAGGTGGAAGCGCACCTGACCCGCATACCGACACAATCGCACGAGCTACGCTCTCAAACCTGTCCAACCATTCGCACGTAATGCACCGCGAGTGTTGGACATGTGAGCGCCACGTCTAGATTGATAGCCCTTTTTTCGGATAAATTTTCGGGAAACTCCTATTTCCAATTTTTCTCAAATCTGATCCGCATAACGTTCATTATTAACAAAGGAAGCTAATACAGGGAAGAGTTTTCGCGAATTGGAAAATACATTATTTTGATCTAAATAACAAAGGACATAGTAAATATATTAATGTCTCAAAATTAACATTATGAATTATCTCTGCGAATTATTACTACTATTTTAATGCGCAGTAATAATTTTGAAATATATAAAATATATGTTTATATTATTTAATCAATCGATATAAATAAAACAAACATGCTATCATTAAAGCATTATTATATATGTATATTCTGATAGTGAATGTCATTCACAATAGTTTCTATTATTTATTGATATGCATAACAATTCGCACGAATGTCCATATATTATATAGCATATTATTAACAACTAGTTATTAATATGCTTAACGAGCATTAAATCTTGATTGCAGATATTAATACAAATATAAAATTATTTTCTCTTTCGAAAATTTCAAATCAATTGTTTCATTACTAGCTAACAGCGCTAATTACAAATCACGCACATTATATTTTCCTCTGGATGGCATTTTTTAAATGTAAAAGATAGTGTATTATCGGTAGAAAACGATCGCTGGCATATTTCATTACATTTCGCGACATTCTTGCGATGTAAAAAAAAAAAGCAACTACCATCATTCGGCCTTTTACGCGGATGATGATCATTTAGTAGTTATCGATCGTTAAACGGATTATTTAGCGTAACGTATAACCATGAATCTGCACCGCTTATGCGGCTGCGGTTGCCGATGGTATAATGGCTATATCCAACGTGGCCTGCCAATTACGGTAATCGATGTTTAACGTTTACAGTCGAGACAAAAGCCAAACATCGCGCGGATTCCGTGCGCCATACCCCGATACGCAAGTAAGATACGTGGATACGCATTCGCGCTTCTGCCTGAGATCCCATCATGAGAACCATGTTCACGCGTGCGGCAGATTGCACATATTTAGATGTGAATAATATTGTATCAAGTATGTTATATATATATATATACAAGAGTATAGACAGATTAATCCAAATTCGGATTGAAAGACGCATATATGAGAGATGACGTGACAAATAAATGATACGATGAATATTAACATTTAGCGTTAAGTGTAAGGATTTAATATTTGTTCTATAGTTCTATTGTTCCTCATATTAGATAAATAATGCTCATAATGCAAGACAACGAGATCTGAAATTTTCATACTTTATCGATTGCAATTATCTCATTTTATATACACACACGCAACGCATGAAAAATTATTCAGTTTTACAAATTTTCTACGAATGTAGAAGCAAATTATTAAAAGGATTTAAATTGAATAAAACTTTTTTATGAAAAATAAAATTTACACAAAGTTCATTAAATATTCGCGATAATTTAATGCTTTCATTGAAATTAATCATACTATAAAATTTTAAACCTTAATAATGGTTTCGCTAGGTTTCCGCATATGAAATTGCGAAATTCTCATTTAGCAGATGCCGCTGCTGTTAATGTTACTAATAATTAATATGTCACGATTCATCGATTAGCAAAACCGGTAGGCAGTACAATTAACTACTTTGATCTCATAATGTATATGGGCCACGAATATCGAAATTCCTCTCATTTAATTGCGGATATCTCTATATACAGGCAGATGCGTCGAATAATTAAAGCGAGAGAATCATTATGTATTAAGTAGCACAGCTACACTAACGGCATAAGCATTTTTTTATTCGTACACTAAAGTAACATTCTTTTTATGACAAGCATTTTAACACATTTTGTCTACAAAGGAACATTTGAGAAAGATGCTAATAATCCAAGACATCAGGAAAGGATAAGAAGATCAATCAATCATACTTTCAAGTGTCAATCAATAGTTAATCCTTTCATCATTCTGTCAAGTAACGTAATCCTATCGTCACAAAACATGACTTTTTGGAAAAGATAAAAAAAAATAGAAATGACTGGGAAATTGTGTTATACAAGTTTGATATATCAGAAATTAATGAATATTATTTGGGATATTTCTTAATGAGATATTTTTCTTATTTATACCAACTTTCACTTTTAACAGTATTAAATTTTATTTTTATGTATTCATCTTTTCATTTATCGATTTAAGAGTATATGGTTTATTGATTTGCAATGCCATTAAAATCTTTTAAATTTATTATGATTGATAATAATTTAATAATACATGAAATTAAAAAAAGCAAAATGGAATCAATAATGACTGCTTTCTGTACACTATTACAATACTAATACGCTATTACAAAATTGAAATAAATTTCCAATCAACAAGCTTATCTTCAAAATAAAAATATGGAAAAAAATATCGAAAATTACGTCTGTTCTTGAGAATTACAAGTACATATTTTGGATTGTGCTAGTATTCGCGTTTTGTATTTGAAATATCTGAAATTTCAGATTTCTGCGATTTGCAGAAATATATGTACGTGCAACAATTGCACTTTCTAAAAAGCTGTGCAAATTTATCTTGGCTAGCTCGCATCGTACTGAATGAAATACTCTTTCGTGCGATACAAGGATCTTGAAAGGCAGTAGAGATCGAACGTGCTCACTACGTGGTTTGATGAAACCGTTTTCGATTTATAGCCGGGAGAAGATTTCACGACGGTCTGCAGCGAAGCTGCTTGGAATGTTACAATGGGCAAAGTGATAGGCGATCGTATCTGTTTGCCAACATATGATCACAATGGTGATCATGATTTCGATGACTTCTTAAAATCGCAAAATCGTTTCATCGTCGCGAAACTGAGAATTCATGGAAACATATTTTCCATATTTTATCATGGAGTAAAATATAGTCACTTATAAATATCCTATTCGAAAATGTAGAGATATTCTTGGATGACGACCTAATATATTTACTCGTATATAATTATGCAATATAGATTTTATTTCAAAATTATTTTAATTCTTTTTTGCTACAGGTCTTTAAAAAATCGTTAGCAATGAATGTCTCATGATCGCGCATGAAACCATCAGCATTTTGCGTATTTAACATTTACAACAATATCAATGTAAAAAATCAATGTGTAAAAATTTCATTTTCAAATATAATGTCACCTTTAATTTTTATGTGTATTCTAATTAAAAATAATGTATTAGTAGAACTTTTTGAACACGATAAAAAAGTACAACAAATTATAAAACTATTAGCAACATGATATCATGCTTTCATATAAATGTCCATAAGTTACGTTCACAATTAACTTGGCTGTCCGTATTTTGCAACAGAAATAACATTTAATGATACAGTGTATATGAAATGTTACAAAAATCTACTCGGTAAATCTGTCTATAATAATCTTATAGCCTTGAAACGAACAATAATGTGTGTATGTGTATGAATCGATCGAGATATAGAAAATATCAATTACCCATGATTGTAACCACCTACGCAATATCGTGATAGCAATCATCGTCGATCGGAAATGTGACGAAATGCGACGTGAAATACGACGTCGATCTCGCGAAAATGGTATTGCGAAAGGGGGCGAGAAAGGGTGTGTGCATTACGCGTTACATTGCCGCGACAAAAGGGGCGACCAATCGAGTGTAAAGGATATGTGACATTATGCAAGTGTGCCGGTGTGTGCGGGTTCCAGTTCGGAGACGCCAGCTCTAAAAATCACGACGCGGCGATTTCTCCCACACGCTATACCGCCAAACGGTGCCAAACGAAGACTGATGGCGAGGACGAAGGGCGGGCGCGAGAGCGATGTACCGCAAATACTTTGGCTCGATGCATTTTCGGGAGATGCGGCTGCCGTCTGAATAGGAGACAAGGACGGACCGTGATGGGGTAGAGGGGGAGATAGGGGGTTAGGGAAATGGGGATTGTCAGGATAGCGGGCGAAGTTGGGAATCGAGGCTCGATGCACTACGGAGACAGCATAGTCATCGGTCTTGCCGCGGTTTTCCAAGATCCTCGAGTTTATCTGCGGGAGTTTATCTTCGGAAACGCTCTCTCACTCTTTCGCGCGCGCGTGCGTGACGGGCAAGTGATCTAAGTTTCATCCGGGTGCCGGTGAGACGTCAGAATTCACGGATACTACCACTGGCTATCCGGGCTAGCGGTTATCTTTCAGCGGTGTCAAAAACCACCGCCTGGTTCATGCGCCGTTACAGCCGATAACACCTTCCTCACGTATTTATACGACGGTGTAACTTGTAGCGTGCAACCCCCATCCCGGTACCTATATAAATATCATTTACGAAACATGCAGCTTTACATCCGTGACTTGACATCGTGTCGGAGAATCGTTTGCGGTAGCCGATCTGCTTTAATCGCGATGATAAATAGAATAACGAACCATTTGAAATATTTTCGTTGTTATTATTGGCATTGATGAAATTATTTCGGAAAAAATGTATGTTTCGATCATCCCGTATGACAAGTGAATATAGCGACATTTATAGACTTGATCGAGCAATAATTTCAATTTATTTCTAAAATTCTGTTTGTAAAATTTTTTTTTTTTTCCATAATTGTATATGCTTTTATAAAAGCGTAGTTTATCACGGATAATTCAGTAGTTTTTCCTTTTTTAATATAAATAACGTTCATAAAATGGCTGGGGATAAAATATATGCATTGTACATTGCAAAAAATTAACTTAAGCATTACGTACCATATGTTGTGTCAATCCAATACTGTGACATTGTCATATGTTTTTGATATAATTTAGTTTTTTTTTTTTTTTTTTTAACAAAACCGGATATAATTCGACTATATATTCGGTAGAGTATTTGATAGAATATTCGAACCTATATTCCACCAAATACATATTCGAATTATATCATGTTTTGTTAAAAAACGATAAACATGCTTCATCGATAGAGATAAAGTTTTGTCTCGTAGGTCACGTACGACCCAGTTATCGTTGGTAAAAATATTTTGAACATCTCTGAAAAGAGAGAGCGTACATCTAATTGTCTCGGACCGATTTCAAAAATTTATACATATTTTCCAACAGTTTTTTTTTTAACTTCACTACATAAACAATTAAAACATTATTGAAAGAAGCATAAAATCGATAAAGATAAGATACTAAAATAATGTAAATAATAAAATATTAAATAATTTGACATAGAGAAGGAAATATTGTATTATTTGTGCGAATATTCACGCGAGGCACTAACGTAAAGACTTTTCGGAGCGAGTATTCGCGATATCTTGCATTATTTTTAAACGAGTTTAATTTAGCATACGTGCTTTATTTAACCATGGCCATAAGGTATCTCCCTTCTTCCGAAAGTTACTCTAATTTATGACCCAAGTCAGCGCAGCATTGCAGCAATTCCGTTGTCGAGTTCTCGACAACGCCGTATCGACAGCGCAGGCATCGAAACGAAACTCGGAATGTCGAACGCAGCACGAGAGCTCCTTCGCGTAATACTTCCGACTGACAGCGCGCAACCTGCCATTTTTTCCCACGTTCTACACAAGCCCTTTGTTTTCTGTACTTGACGGTGTTTTTGCTCGCTTCGCACGGAAATGCCGTTGTCGATGTTCGGTGTCTTTCTCTCTCTCTCTCTCTTCCTCTCCTCTCGTATCTCTTTCTCTCTCTCTCTCTCTCTCTCTCTCTCTCTCTCTCTCTCTCTCTCTCTCTCTCTTTCTCTCGTCGCTTCAGATTATTGATCGTTCGTTCGGAAGATTCCTGCCAACCAAGAGTCATTGCTGCTAAACTGCTAGACGAGCAGTCTCGCAGGAAGTAGAGAACGGGTAGAGTTATCCCCGGGAAGAAGATCCGTTAGCGGACCTATTGATTGTACTTGGAAACTCTCGTTGTATCCACTCGCGCACTCTCTTGCCTGCTGACTGTTGCACACCTCCACCGATCGAGAGATTTTCCGCCCCGAGAGTCGTCGTCATTCGATCTTTCATTTCTTTTTTTTTTCTTTTTTTTTTTGAGATCTCTCGTCTTTTCATTTCCGGCAAGCTTTTTCGCGACCCTTCAACGCGACATCAACGCAAGATGTTGAAAAGTATTCCGGTGTCGAGTTCATTCTAAATATTTTTCTTTCATGTGTATATGATTCTAGAAAAACGTGAAGTGTATTCGTTACGTTCAGTTAGAAAAATGCTGTTCGGAGAAATATAAATTGTCTCTCAAAAATAGATGTTATATTGTATGTGTATATACGTATGTTTGTATGTATTTATATCAACGATTTCGACGTTCGTCAAGATTATATTTGTGAAAATTACATAATTGCAAAAAGAAGCAATATTGTCGAGACTAATGCTTACGTTTATAATACGAGTCAAAAGAAAATAGTAATATGTAAAAATTAATATTTAAAAAAAATTTAAGCTCTTGGTAATTATAAAATATAATCGTAAAAAAATATCGAGTTTACACAAACTTAAGTTTATATAAGAAAATGTTTAATATATGTACATTTTTTCATAAAGAACTACGATTCTCACAATCACTTAATATTTGAATATAATCGAATCATAAAATGTTAAAACTATCACACTTCGTGATGCGTCATTTGATTCTGCGTTTTTCCAGAAATTAAAAATGCGATACATAAAAAGATACACGTACAGTGTAATTTATTAGTTGCTCTATTTATGTAAAGCGTGCAAATTTTTGATCTGGCCTATTAAGAGAGAAAGCTGCCTTATTTCATTTGTAATTATATCAAAAATATAAATCCCCCATTGCCAATAAGAAATGCTTGTTATTTATACTGCCAGATCAGAAAGTATTAATAAGAACTATATAAAACGTACTCTCGGAAAAAAAATGTTAGAAATTAATAAATGCTCAAATGAACAGAATACAGACATATGAATCAAATGATAACAATTGAGAGTGAATAAATTAAAATTTATAAAAGACACACATGGCTGTAATGTGCTTCAACGATTGCCAAGTACTGCCAATATTTGCTCATTGAAAGATCAAAATTTCTCGATCTCTAAACTACCTTTTTGAATTAAAAAATATTCTTATTATCATTTTTTAAAGAAATAATAGGCGGCAACAAAAGAGACCTTTCTCTTCTGATATATTCTACGTCATTGTTTCGGACAGCTTTGAAATGTCAATTACTTGTTTTACACGTCATCTTTTCCCAATTTGGAACATCGAAATATATGATATAAGCAGCAATCCCGTAATACGTAGAAAGTTTCACAAACTCCAATGCGGCAATAAAATCGATAGTTTCCGCACATTGTTATCGTCGATATAATAATTACATGAACGTTGTTCGTCATCGCGGCTGTCAAGAAAGCGGAAGGGAACGCAGAATGTGATTTATATATTGTATAGATAAACATATATGAGATATATTTACTGGTTTTACGAATAAGATTAATCGTATGTGCTAAGTAGTTATCGAGTGTCCGTTCTCGGTAGTCTTTGATGATTGTATAGCATACAGAGACAAGATCGATCCGTCGTTATACCATATACTACCGTAATAAATCGCGGTTCCGTGAAAGTTACAAGATTTTTAATATTACACAGTTTAACGACGCACTAAATTGTTGCCAGTTCTTCACGCGCGTTCATATACAGGATATTCTACTATTACTGTATAAAATGATTCGATTAATAACAATTTGTTAACTCGACGAATTTGGGATTGATTTTTCAATAATAAAAAGAATTATTGCTAAAGGTTTCCGAAGCCCAATATATTTTAAAAAATAAACTCAAAATAATATTTCTGATAATCAAAATCTTCTTTAATTAATGAAGAAAATAAGTTCTAATCGTCTATATAATTCATAAATTTTGAGCCTAATTGCCTTTGAATCTTTTAAATTCAATATTATATTGTATATACACATAGTATTAAATTGCTAAATTTTCATTTAGAGAAAATTGGCCTCAATTTCGTCAAAACGTGTCATTATAGTTTCATCGACGGGTTTTACAGTTACGTTTACGTAAAGCATTGTATCGATTTTTTCATCGTCTTTTTAATGCCGTACAGCAAGCTTCGTAATTCGTTATTACTTAACATCGTCACTAAATAATAAGGTTAATCAATGTACGCGCGCGCGCTCGAGAACGTGTCGTGTTGATCGTTGTAAATCGTATCGTGATGCCGAGCCTGGATATTTACCTTGCCGTCAGTTTATATGCAGGAACTTCCGCGTAAGCTCCGAATACACAAGGATGCCTCGAATGCAAACTTCATGTGAAATGCTAACATGCGTTCAGGCGCATCGTGTCATCGTACATACGTATACACATATTATACGTACGCACGTCTACTCCCTGCATTGTTCAAACTTGCGTCGGTTGCATTTTTCGAGTGCACATCGAGAGGGCTTTTCCCGTGCACGCTCGGAGTATGATTATTGTCGTTAACCCTCGAGTGGACTTGCATATATGTAACGCAAAGACGGATCATTTGTTTTTTACGAATTAGCTTTCTCGCAATTTATGCATTTTTACTTTCTGTTATATAGTATTAACTTATTATTGTATTGTAATATATTGTATTACATAGTGTTTCTCTTGTGTTAGAAATTTTATAAAGATAGAGAAAATATATATAAAAAGTTCCACACAATTTTATAATTTAATATTTTTTAATGCTTTTTTTCAAAATCTGATTTTTAAATGGAAATTTTCAATTGGTGGCGAAATATAGCAAGCTTTTAACGTAATTGCACTTAGTCTGTACTTAAGGGTTATCGATGATGAAACTATAATTATTATAGATAAATATATCTGTGAAATTATCTTTCCGTTAATATACGCGAGCTGTTTGAAAAAAATCATCGCAATTGCAGATAGGGAAATTGTTAGACAATGTGTTGGAAGTTGCATTATAAATTATTTGATCGTTTATTACATTGAAATAATGTACTGAAAGCCATTATAGCTATGCATATTATATATACATGTATGTAGTTTTTATTTTAGACTTGCATAAAATTTAGTTTTAATTGACGAAAAGAATAAATGTTTCAAGAATATTTAGGAATTAATAATCATAAATTTATAATAGAAATCAAAAAGTTGAGAATTAGAGAAATAAATTATTAATTATTATATTAGATCTCGTAGATATAGATTTTATTATTTGATTTCATTAAATCTATTTTAAATCTATTTGCGTATCGTTATGTGATTGATTATTAATAAAATTGATTAATAATAAATATTTAAAAACAAGATATTTCTTAATTTTTAATTAATGCAGTAATAAAATATTAATTTTCGAGTTGATGATAAATTCAAAGCATTGATATATAATCTGGAAGTTTTTTAAATTGATTATTAAGATACGTCAAATAAACGATCGACTACTTTTTAATGCATTCATCGTACTCCATCGATCGAAGATTGACGATGTTAAATACGCGGCATAGTCTAATGTGATATTCATAATACAATATATCCATAAAAAGCTTATATATATCTCTCTCTCTCTTTTCCCACGCGTGTATTTCGCAACACGATACGAGAATGCAAGCGACACACAAGACGTTTCACAGTGTACCTTAAGCAGGTGTATATTATACAAAAATGAAGTAAGTATTGTAGTCGACCGAGAAGAAGTGCATTTGCATTATGAGAACTTAATAAAGCGATACGTTAAAAAGCGTTGTTCGTCTTCTTTTCCTTTATAACCGATATCTTATTTTGTAGGATACCAGGATGCACGAATCGCATTTATTACAATGAGCTTAAAAAATTTCAAGTAGTTAAAAAAATATCAAATAGCTTAAAAAATACGAAAACACAAAAGATTTAAGAAAATCGGCTTTACACATAGAAAAATTGTTTGCATTAAAATCTATGAATAATAATAATCTAATTGTAAGCCATTTTATCTCCACCCATAATAAATAGAAAATAAAAAAGAAAATAAAGTTACTTAAAGTTTTATAGAAAAAATTTCAATGTTCTTTTTTTTAAAACGTGGTTTTTTTTTTTTTTTTTTTTTTTTTACAAAATAATTATGTTATTCAGTTTTTTTTATGTAATATGAGAAATTATTTTTGCACTTTATATTTGAATTAAGAGAAATAGGCGAAGATTAATTTTTTTCTCTCTATTAGATTTAATAATATATGTCTTTTCTAATCTTTTCAAAAAAAAAAATAGCATATATAAATATATGTACATGAAGTAATAATATAAATAATTAAAAAGAAACATACTGATATAATAAAGAAGCATTGCATTTTTATGATAAACATTTATATTTTTACAGTACAAATGTTCTGAAGGAATTTTTACCTTTCCCTTCAATTTAATTCCTTGATTGTCACATGCCGATATATCTGTATGATACTTTACGCGTCTCCACCGCGATATATACGGAACATACACATTTCAAAGTTTTATAGTTAAAAGTAATTATTGATGAATAAAAATGAGAGAGACGCATATAATATCCGAAAAATTTTAGTAAAGACAAATGATTTTTATAATCATATTTTTTATATATTCTATGTTATCAATATTTTTAATGTGCGTATGTGTATAAAAATGACAAAACTAATGACACGACGATAATTAATGGTATATATAACTTGCAAAAAAAAGATCAATGAATTAAATAGAGATCTTTTTATTTTTATAAAGAGATTTAATCTATCAATAAATTATAGATATTTTTTTCGTCTGAGAAATCAGCTGCATTATTATTACTACAAACTTTGAAATGAAAGTATCAGAAACTAACTACAAAATTTCTCACGCTAACGGTATTTCAATTCTGAGGATGATAATAGAAAAATAGATTCCGTGTGTGTGTTGTCTATACATATATATAGACAACACACACACGGTCTATTTTTCGAAGTAAAAATGTGCATGTGTCCTACCAGATTCGAGATAACGCCAGTCTTTCCACAATCTGCTATGGTGGAATCATTTGAGCCGATGTTTGAAGATGGAACGCGGGATCATCAGAAGCAAAACATCCGTATCATCGGACTGCATTCATTATCCATCTGCAATTCCTTGATAACGGTTACGATTTACTATATGACTACCCTAGATCAGTCATAATTATCTTTATTTCTACGAAATGGATATAAGAAATTACTTACTTAACGCAACGTTAACTGTGCTGATTGAAGCCGGCGAGAAATGTAAGGAGAGAATATATCTCTGAAAGAGAGAATACCATATATCTCAAACTTCACGCGGAAAATCGTAAACGCAATTTGCTATGTTCATATATACACGATGCGCCATCTGTCGGTACTTTAGTTGCACTACCGACGATATTCGGGGTCGATGACCTGTGATGGAAGCCATGTTAATAGTAATAGTAAACTGTAGTACGTACCACATACGTCATAATGAATGAAAGTATATGTGTAGATGAATGATTTTTCAATACTGAATTGGCAGTCTATCAGAATGCGTCTGAGAATGTAATGTCTTCATTAAAAGCGCGCGAATGTCATTCAAGTTTGTTTATGAAATTTACGTGTATATCTACGTGATGTGATTTACTAGCGGCGGACTGGGAATAATTAATCGCCATTTATAACCGTTACACGCTTTGTGTTGCAGCCCTATTTCAGTAAATATATGCAAGAAGCTAAATCTAACCCTATTCCAATCTAACCGGTTCATGCATCCGCGGACTCGCATCATCTTTCCGCTGTATATAAACAGCAATGACAAGACGCTTTATAAACATCGATTGATCTGAGGTAGTCGCATGACAAATCGCAACCGGTGGCAGGGAATTGCAGATGGATAATGAGTGAGTCGGATGATACGGATGTTTTGCTCCTGATCCCGCCCGATATATTCCACGTTTCGTCTTCAAACACTAGCTCGAGTGATTCCTCCAGAACAGATTGTGGGAAGACCGGCGTTATTTCGGAGCTGGTAGGACACATGCAAACGTTAGAATCCCGTATTTGTGCTATCGAGTCCAGAGACAACAGTCTCGACGTATCCGCACTGAACAATTCGCTGGACTCTCAGACAGTTTACGGTAGCGCGTCCTATCCTTATTATCGGCAGACTTTGCCCAGATTGTCCGTAAGTCAAAGCACCAGCCTGCAAAATACTCCTGTGAAACCTCGTAAACCTCTGTCCGTTCCCTCCACTCCCAGTGGGTATTCGACGCAGAACTATACTAATTTGGTGAAAAATGACATGAAGTCAGGGTGCTACCTTTCAACAACCGCTACCTCTAATTTGACTACTACTAATACTCTTACTCGAGCAAAGCATGATACTTTAACATCGTACTCTGACTCCTTTGTGGTACCTTCTACTTCTTGCGGTACTAAGCTCTCGCATGCTACTGCTATGTCTGTGAAGAAGGAATCCTTGTCTCTTCGTCCAAATGATGTTTGTACGAGTAACTTGTATTATAAACCTCATAATTCTTTACATTCAACAGTATCTGCATCAAACTTACCTGATACATCAATAGGTCAGCAGCATACTCGTACTAGAATAGTGCAAGAGATGGAATTGTCAGAAGTTGACGAATTGCTTCAAGAAATGGAAGCCACTGAATTGGAATTATCGAAAAGAATAAATAATTCTAACAGATATCAGTATCATAACGAGCTAGTTCATCCGATATTATCGACTCAAACTGTTGATGCTGTAAATAGTCAAGAGAAGGAGACACAACATAAACTTGGGGCATATAAAAAATTAAATTTTCTATCATGCAGCAAAGAGCCTCAACTCACTGATTCTTTATCAGCATTTTCTCAAAAGAAATCAAACAATACATTCCCTGATATATCATTACCATACAGTGAATCATTCCGATTAAATGAATCTAATAAAATGATATCTGAATTTAAGACATGGGAACAAAGTGTTCAACAGCCTACTTCAAAAGCAGATGGGCATACAATAGAAAACAGTATAAAAAATATAGATCATTTATCTAATGTATCATCTGCTATAATTGATAATACTAAATCAAAAGAATCAATGTCAAATCAAAATGTTGTAATAAAAAGTGAAGCAAGTACAAACAATGTACATGTTCAATCCAAAGATTCTATTACAGACACTCTATTAAATGTTAGCGAATCAAGTAAATTGTCTGATGCGATGCCATCAAGACCTGCACAATATAGTAATACAGAACATTTACTGAATCCTTATAAAATGCCACAACACAATGGAAATATACACGACGACACAGAAAAATCTGTATTTTCTAAAAGTGCTGTACATGTTGCTACAAATACAGATCCTCATTTAAGGTATTTTATATATATACAATTTTTATTGTATGTCCTCTTTCGTTTAAACTTTTATTTAGAAAAATATATCTTTGCTATTAAAAAAAAATATAGTTTGAATTTTTGAAATATATATATATATATATATATATATATATATATATATATATATATATAAATGATTTTACTAACAAGTTATTATAAAATTTACTTGTAGGAAATATCAGCGAGTCTTGTCACTTTCGGATTTTTGGGAAACTCACCCAGCTAGATCACAAGAAGAAACACTTAGAATAAAATTAGAAGAGGAGAAATTTCGCAGAGAGGTATAATAAAAATTAAATATATGTATATATATATATATGTGTATGTATGTATGTATGTATGTATGTATGTATGTATGTATGTATGTATGTATGTATGTATGTATGTATGACATAAGTATGTATTTGCGTTAATAAGTATATATTTTGTGTTTTTAGCATTGTGAGCATCTGATTCAAGAACTTCAGAAACGATTGCTAGAACAACAAGAGAAAGTGGCAGTAGCAGTTAGAATCGACAATGAGAAAAACGTTTTGATATCTCAATTTCATATAGCTTGGTCTAAATTAAAGCAACAAGTCGCAATATTAGAAGTTGAACATAAAAACTCACAAACTAATTTGCAAAATGTCACAAAGAAACATCAATCTGAAATCTCAGAACTTCAAACTCAAATCAAAGGACTTGAAGAAAAATTATCAAAAACTTTAGATTTGGCAGCTGGATATAAAGAGAAAAGTGACACCACAATCAAAGAAAAAGTTGATTTACTAAAAACCCATGCAGATGAGTTAGAAAGTTATAAATTATTAGTCCAAGAAGCAGAAAATAGATATGAACAAATAAAGATAGAATTTAACAAATTATTAGAAAAAAATCAGCAAAATGAAGAGACATTAAAAACTGTTCAATCAGAGTTAAATAAAGAACGTTTGAGAGGAAGTGAAGTACGAAGTGAAATGGGTGTTATTCATAAAGCACTGGATACTTGTGAAGCCGAATTGACAGTGCTCAGACAAGAAAAAGAGAATTTGCAACTTAAATTAAAAGAAGAGATAAACAGAAATTCTATTTTAGAACAAAAGAATTCATTGTTACTTATATCTATTGACGATGCTAAGAAAGCAGAGGTGATATACTATATTCGAAATGTTAAACTTCCTGTAATTAAGTTATCAAATGATTTTATATTACTTTAATTGTTTTTATTTTTTCAGAAATTAGCTAAAGACGAAACAAAATTTATTGTCGAGCAAAAGGAAAAAATCAGGGCAGAGTTACAGGAGGTTTATCAAAAACAGGTCGATGAGGTGGTGAAAGTAAAATTACAAGAATTTCAAACGCAACTTGATACTGCTGAATCAGAATTTTTAGAGGAATTAAAAACAAGACAGCAAGTTATAGCTGAATGTGCTGCTAGAAAGATAAAGGATGTTATTGATAAGTTCGTTGCATATATACTTTCTTAAATATAATATTGCAATAAAAAATATACAAATTAATTTTTCGAAATACATAGACATATTATATTTTTTCAGACACCGTTTAGAAATAAACTTATTAGAGGAAAAACATAAAGAAGAGAAACGGTTATGCGAGCTACAATTGGCTCAAGCTTTACAAAGATCATCTATGTTAGAAACGCATTTGAACTCTCAGCGCACGACAAAATCCCAACTTGCAGAACAACTACATTCTGTTATGCAAAAGCAATGGCAGCAAGCTCTACATATTATATCAGGTAAATTATGAAGTGGTTTTGAATTTGTATTACTTGATTCTTTGTTAATATTATTATGGTTGTAACAGGTGGTAATACGGATAATTTATCTCCGGTTCAAAAAATTTATGCAAGTAAACATTTTGATTCTAAAGGTCCTAAAAAGTCTGAATCAATGCCAAACTGTTACACTAAGCTTTCTCAGGAACCGATAAGATATGCCGCTCAATTGTTAGAGACGCAAAACCCAATACAATCGCTTGAAGATCAAAACGAAAGTGTGATTACAATGAATTTTAATGAAAATACACCTTTAACTAGTAGAAAGGAATCAAAGAACGATCTTCGAAAATATGTGAAAATGGTGGTTAAAATCTAAGTGATAATCTTTTGCTACTAATAATATCGAACTAATAGGTCGAATACAAATAAATTGTTTATAGATTGCAGAAATGCAACTAGCAAAGGAAGATAGGGATGCAAAACCTAGAAGCAGCATTTCAAGCCCGCCGTTAGAATGCAGGGAAGTACCGCGAAAACATTACTTAAAAAAGGAATTAAGTATAATGAGCGAAGATAGCATCATGTGGCAACCAACTTCCGAGGTTTATTTATATATTGCAGATAAAATTTTATGTATATACTACATATGTATATATATTTTTATAACATAACTTTATTTTGCTAGACTTCGCATGACCTTAGTGAACATATATCTCTCCCGCAAAAAATGGTTACGAAATTAGATCAGCAGAGAAGCAAGCCACCTTGGAAATGATATTTAGCTTATGATAATAACGATACCGAAGGTGTGGACGAACTCGACTAAATCTGTTAGATCAATTCGATGCAGTGTACTTAATTAGCAGTAATATTCGAGATTTTATAGGAGAAATATCAATATATTTTATTATGAAGAAAATTTAATAAAAAAGAATTTTTTACATATTATATTACTTCGATTCGTTTAAATTCTTTTGTATCCTCTTGTTATCCCCTTATCATGAGTATATAATATTCAATATTATTTCGTGGATTGAAAATGAAAGGATCAATTATAATTTTGATGACATTAATCTAATCATTGATCTAACTGATAATCTTTAAATCGTTAAATTTATATTTTGACGCATGAGCTTTCTCGTATCAAAATATATTTTCAACGAGTTACGGTATTCCTATATTGTCAAGCGCGTAGAGGAAAAGGATGTCTGATAAAATAAACATCCGAATGATAAAATAAACATTCCTGATAAAATAGTGTCAACGAGACTGACGAATTGATAATAAGAAAATTTATCATATAGCGAGAATACAGAGTTCGTTGCGGTTTTTAAAATGGTGAACAGTTTTATTATTTACTCGAACATAATTAAAAATCTTTCTTTATAAGTATACAAAATGTATATATAGAAATTATGGTCATCTAGAGTAAACAAATTACGTAATTCAACAGAATCTACGATCAACGCATATCAATAAAATTATTTTATTACTTATAGAAGCACACGCCGAAGCTCTTAAACTTAGAGCTAGATGACCTGAATAACCAGATCTAAGGTCGTAAATCTCTTAAGTCATTTTTTTGTCGGAGCGACGTAAACGATAAGTTCCGAGCTAAAATTAGAGAACGATTCATCGTTAATAAATTTAAAAATGCTAATATAATATAAAAGATAACATTTTAATTTTTTATTTTGTTAAATAGTAATAAATAGTAATCTTTATTCTGTTAAATAGTATAAATAATTATTATTAAATATAATTACATAATTATTATTAAAAAAGATGATATATAAGATAATCCATAAATTTATAATAAACATTCCTACAAATTTTATATAAAAAAAGTTAAACGCATCAAGTAAAATTTTACATATCGATATCATATTAAACATGTTTGCCTTGTACAAGTTGTCGCATGCTGATATCGTTCAAAGAGATGTATTGTTACTGAATCATCGTCGAGATTATCCATAGTGAATAACAATCGATCCATGCCACGTACATACAATATATATATATATATATATATATGTATGCATAATAAAAATGCGGCACCGTATGTTTCGAAAACTTATGTCAAACTATTATGTTAAAGCGGCTCTCACGCATCGATTATATTATTATCTCTTCATCCTAACAGCTTTGACTGTCATAATTACAATTCCATAATTATATGACATTAATATTTGTTTAGTAAATACACTTACATTGTCACGTCCAATGCATTTTAATTATGTCTATACGTTTTTGCTGATGTGTTTATTGATTGATGAAGATATTAGTATTTTTAATATTATATTAAATTATTAATTGAATAAATATTAATATATATTCTTTATCAATATACATCACACACATATACATAAAGAAAAATATATAATTTCTCGAGAAATATTACATCTCTCAATATAATTACATCGGAGTGCATTGCCTTTAGATCACGGATTAAAATCAAATCTATTTATCTAATTTGAATAAAGTTTTTTGAATTGTTGCAAACGTGTCGATGACCGTAAGATCAGCTCTGTTTATGCAAAACTGTCTTCGTTTTTGTGACTGTATTACAATCGTGAAACCTTCACCGACTATCATTTTGCACTTCTTACGACAAACGACACGCTCGTAAATTCTGTAATCGTAATTCGATAGTGAAAGGGTCGCAAAAGATTCTCGCAGATCGCATTTTTTGCCGATTTCGAACTGAAAAACATAAATAAGAAAACGGAATGAGCGACTCGCACGCGGCGAGTATGTCTCTTCAGCTATAAACGACGATCGCACACCCACGAGTCCTGGCTCCGAGTCAGGGCGTTATGAGAATTCTACGCATAAAACAAGTTGCCGATTGAAAACGAAAGAGCAGCAAGAATGCAAAGGGAGGAACGTGATAGTGGCCACCCCCTCTTCGTTCGTATAGTAATAGTCATGAGTCGCATCCATTCTTCGTGCGCTCGTACATACGTACGTGGCCTTTAGTCGCCTCGACAGTCGAGAAGAAACCGTGTTGTGCGCGCAATCTTAGCTGGCTAGCTCGTGCGTATTCGTGAACGAAATCTGAATGCATAGCGAAAATGCATCTCAGTACGAGACGACGTTTGAGATTCTGTTGGATAACAATAGCGCTGCTCGTCGGTCTCTTTGTCATTGCCTCCGGCGGTGTTTGGAAGAGACGGGAGGATAAGACCAAGTGTCCAAAAGTGAAGGGCATACGCAACTTTGATATATCCGAGGTACGAGATTTCTCGTCACCTACGCGACGCGAGATCATTATAATGCGGAAATGAAAAGTGAATAGTTTCACACATTTTATTTTAATATATTATACAACTATTTTTAACAATACTCTCTCTTCCGACTATAAAAGATTATTCACAACAATTCTCCTATACTTGTATATTTTTTAAATGTATATTTCTCTTTTTTACATTTGCATTATACATACATACATATATATATATAATATTGTGCAAAAACATGGTCTCTTACATATATAAATAAGTCAATAAATTGAACTTGCTCATGAGTTTCCTCGAGAATTGTCTCATAATTGCACTATGTTATTTACGTAGATATATTTTGTTTGATGTGCTTCATTCAATGCGTGATGTGCTTCATTCAATGCTACGAAACAGTATGAAGTGCATTGATATATTATCCGCTGCTAATGTGGCTTTAGAAATAAATATAATCAATGATTTTATACTGTTGCCAAATACATCGATCAAATATTAATTACAGAATGCAATCCACGACACACATATATTTATGAGGCGTAATATGCCGATTCTATGCAATAGTAATAGAGATTATCATTTGCCGTGTAATTAACAATGTACGGTTTGGTTTGAGATAGAAAATAATAATTGCTATGACGTTGACATTCTATCAACCGCAATTCTACGCATAATATTGCATATACATATGTTATTAACTTTGCAATGGATTTTGAATTAAAGACATAGGATTAATAACTACAATTAGGCAAATATTCTAATGATTGCGTATATATGAAATTGGCATATCTTTCCGTGCAAATTTGTAAATTATTACAAATCCTAGTTTTATTTTCAATAATTCTATATTTCTTGACAATTGAAACAAAATTCTGATCACTAAACCAAAGAAATTATCTCAAAGCAGAACAAAGATTCGAGATGTCAAGTTCATGCACCATCTTGCTTTGTGTTCTGCGAAATTTTCGTTACTATTTTTTGTCAGATTTTATGTCAGTTTCATACACACACATGTAAATGTCAAATACGAAAGACACGATACGAATAATTGTTTCAATCAATAAATTCAATGAATAAATTGATAAGTAATTTCAACTACAATAAAAACTATATATATATATACAAATTTTGATCTAAACATTTTATTTTTGCGATTAGAAATTTGTCATATTGTATATAAATTCTGCATACTTTGTTCGTTCTAAATAATTCTAATTAGAAAATTACAACTTAGAAATTACAAAAATCAAAAATAATAAACTAATGTACAAAAATATTTTAACGGCAATCTTTTAATAATAAAAATTATATTTTTAATAGAAATTGGCAACTGTAACTCCAAATACATTTCTATTATCTGAAGATTGAGAACGAAGCGGAATATCTAATGTTCAACAAAATGTTTATAATTAATTATTTAATAAATCTCATAAAACAAACACGTGTAATACATACGTGTATAAATATTTATAATTTTATTTCACTTGGGCATATATAGTATATTATAATTTACTAGCCTCGCATTTGCACAGATTCTCTTTTCAGGCTAATATTTAGCGGATTTATTTTTAGATCGGAAGACTATTTTGGACACATGCTACATACATATGACATTCCACATACAACCAACTTGCCTTAATTTTCTTTTTTCAAAAAACGCTTTTGATGAATAAATTTGAGTAATTTATTCTGTGTATGTTTTCACTGTGTATGTGTATAAGTTATATAATTTTTTTATAGAGTATTTGAAAAAAAAGAAGTTTACAATTGAAAAATAATAAGAAATATATTTTGAAGGGTAAAAACAAATCGGTAATCATTTAGAAAATTTTTTGAACAAGTTTTTAATACTTGAATATGTTTTTAATGTTTACTATTGAGCGCGATCGCTTGATCTATATAATACGTACGTTCATTAGCATATGTTTAGCGCGTGAAAATCAACGTGATGTATGTGAACTAGTCGGCCCATTTCATGCGTAACTTTGCATCTACATATACACTCGCACGTAATAGACGCTTTGCACTTCTTACAGTTTCTTGGATTGTGGTACATAGTACAGTACTATGCAAGCTCAGAGGAAGCTCTTGCGTACAGATGCATGCGAGCTGAGCTTTTGGTTTCGCCCGAAAACGCCGAAGTTACCATGAATTTCACTTACAGTTTCACTGATGATCCCATTAATGAGCTACTCGTTGGTAACATCACATGGAAAATTCCCTCGTCGGACTTACCTGCTCATTGGGTACACGCCGAGTTTCCGTGTAAATAGCTATTTGTCTTTAATTAATTTTATCTTTCTTTATTTTTCGATACATTTCTGTATCATCGGAGAAATATTTCAATTTTTTATTATTTCTTAAATAAAATTTTTTTTTCCACTTTTTGAATATATTTAACTTTTTATTTTATGCTAACGTGTTAAATATGAACACGTTTTTTCAAAACTCTCAAATTGAAAAATGTTTTCTAACGGATCATCGCTATAATAATCGATTATATCATTAAGAGCACACATCGATTTTTTTTTCAAAGTAATATATCTTTAAAGAAGAAAGCTCTCATATATATGCTACAACAATTTTATAATAAATTTGCTATATTTTAGATGAAGGAGTATACAATACATACGTGTTAGATTCGGATTATAAATCTTGGGCCTTACTAATGCATTGTGCTGAAAAGAGCAAAAGTCCACGATATTTATCTAGTTTTATCATGAGCCGCGAAGCAAGCCTTGGGGCAAACGTCATTTCTTATCTTCGAGAGAAGCTGCCTAGGTACATTTGTCTTGTTTTGATATTATTGCGATTAGAGTCTTTCTTCAGAAGTTTGTTGGTTGAAAAATCTTTCAAAGAATGCCGATAAAATATACTTCAAAATATTATTTTAGTTAATACAAGATATTTATTTTATCTCTCTCATATAGTCGATTCTACACATCGTGTTTTTCAGAAATGCTTTATTAACGACGCCCCCTTCTCTTTTCCGCTAGTCGTTAAAAAAAGATAGATTTATTTTCTTTAAAAAGTAATTAAATTTTTTCACCATAAGAAAATCATCCCCAGAAATAAAGTAAATTATTTCACGAAATTATTGAACGAACTGCAGCATACTTGCCGTTATTTTATGAGATTATCAGAATTTTATCTTTTTATCTTTTTAAAATGCAGATATGACATCGATTTGGAGTACATGTTTCCTATGGAGCAGACACAGTGCAATAAGACCGACAGTTCGGAAGATATGTTTATACCGGCGTCGACATCAGTCAAGAAAGGCTACGCCAGCAGAAGACATCCGTTAAGACGAAAACATAGACGTCAATTACAAAAGAATATAGACAATGTAAAAAATTAATACAAAAAACATAAACGTAACATTTTTTTACCTTCAAATCAAACACCTTCATTACTTTGGGCTAATTTTATTAATTCAATTAACAACGTGTTATAATACTCTTCGTCTCTTCCTCTTATTTATAATTACATAATTGTAATGAACTTGTTATTGTTTTCTTTAGACCCGTCGTCTCTCTCAACATCTTAGCACAACTCACGCAAATTAACTGACATACACGTGCGATGGCACGTACGATCATCATGATCACCATTATCATCATCAACATCATCATCATCATCATTATCATTAGCATAACAGTCGTCGTCAGATTATCACTCAACGCACCTAGTACTTAATTACTGGATATGGCAGCTACAACTTATAAGAAATATTACAAAATCACTTGTGACTCATTCTCCTCACGTTTTACGCATACATACGCTATCACACCGAGGCGGGCAATTCTTTTTTTTCTTTTTTTTTTTTACTTTTCTCTCGCGAGTGTCCTATTACTCACATACAAATTCACATCTGGCTCCGTGAAAATCGACTCTGTCCGGTATTAGCGTCATCGGTCCTCGCGAGCGCGAGATTCTTGACCTCCCCGTCGTTTACGTTTCTGAAATATATAATAATCGAGTGTGCTTTTGCTACACGGCCAACTCGCGTGTCGTCCTGCCGTGGTCGCTCAGCGTGCAGAATAGGAAGAACGCACCCCGGGGGAGTAAGATGCGCGCTCGAGTTCGCTTAGGTATGTATGTTTCGAGATCATTGCAGCGACAAGAAAGGCGAGGAAGGCTGCTCGACGAAAGCCCGAACAGATCCATGATGTGAGCGTCGAGGTTGTTATCAATAAATTATCACATCGCGCCTGCATGTATGCATACATTCATTCCTTCGTTCTACGGGCATATGCATATGCAAATCACCTATTAGTCTCCTAATAATTCTTTTAGTATTAATTAGTCATACATTTAATCTTTTTTTTCTCTTTAATCACTTGTAAATATATTAATTATCTAGTCGTTAAATCTGTATCTTGTAAATCTGCACTCGCGCGCATGCGACTGCTTGCCTACACGCACGTACATTTTTATGTGCGTGCGTGTATGAGTGTAAGTTGTGAGTGGGTAAATGTGCGTGTATGTGCGCATGGCGTATAATAAACTTGTACGCGTGTAGACGCATGTGCATGTATGTATGTGTGTCTTTCTGCGTGAGACTGTCTCTCTTCATTATTATTTCATATAGCTGGTAGACTATCTATTTATTTGAAATTTACGTTTTATAAATATCCTATAATAAACCGCGTTTTTTTTTTTTATTTTGTTACTTCGTCATTCGATCTTATGCGCTTTTGTACGAGGGTGTATAAGTAATGCGAACAGAGTGGCATTGTAGTTTTGACATATGTGCCCATGTGTATTCGTACGTATGTGTGTGTATCTATGTGTGTCATGTATGAACTTAATAATTGCATACAAGTTCTTTCGAGTGAGAGCGTAGAATTCTCGCTGCCGAATATCCGCCGTCCGTGCATTCGTCCGAGATGTGCGATTCGGTTCCGGGCTTCTCCTATACAGAGGATAATCGCAATCTCGATGGTGCATCAATGAATATTTGAGCTGATAATATGTTTCATGAACAATAACGACGAATGGCAATGGCATGAGCGAGTGCACGGTCAAGCGAGGGAGCGCTCCAATTATGGCGGCCCCGATTATCCAAAAGTATTTGAAAAAAAGCTCGGTGGATAGTTAGAAATAGAAAGGCAAATAAAATAAAAGAAGACGCGACAGAGAGAAAGATAGAAAAGACGGCACTGAACGTAAAAAGCGCTCGTAGCATACGCGTAGATTTGTCGCAGTAGGATTCCTGCGACAAGAGATGAACACTCGTTAGACATTAGTAGAAGTATTAAGACGAAACCGGCGAAGTTCTCTACTGCTTAAAGTTACAGTTAAATGACGGACGGCCGGCAGTACACCAGAGTTTATGTTCTTTTTTTTCCCTCCCTCTTTTCGATCGAACGATGTCAGACGGGTTTCGATTATTACGATAGGACCCTCGTCTTTTGCTATATATGTATATATACGGGCACTGCCGTGCCGCACGATCTCTAGCTTTTTTCGTTTAAATAGTTATAATAAAGTACGATAGGAGGCAATTACAGTTTATGGAAAGTCGACTGATAGATTTCGCAGGGTAGGTAGGATACGAAGATGCAGCCGTTTAGTATAGTCGTCACATCCGCGTGAAGCATGAACGGCTATCGTTTTTCGTTTGATTTTCCGTAAATGAGATATATTCTTTGGTGCTTGTTGTCGCCGTATCTCTGTACATGACACGCATCGTAAACAACTGCCTTTAGAGTAGTTGCAAGTCGTGAGGAATTCCTGTGAGAGATTCGCTGAAACCGTGCCAGGAATGCGACAAATTGTACAGAATAGAGAGAAAGACATGCGTTCGTATATAGTAGTCTCGTTCAAGAGGAGTTCTAACTGATTGGCTTTTTGTTTACCCCTTTATTTTCGAAGTTTCGAAAAAGAGGAAAAAGAGGAACAAAAGGAGAAGGAAGCGCAGGAGAAATTGGTGGTCCGCGAGAAGGCGTCCGTCTTCGGACGCATTGTGACGTGATTATCGTCACTAATTTCGCCGTGCTCGATGATGACGCGTTCCACATTTTTTAAAGGTCCGACGTCTCGATGGTAGACGCGACGACGACGCTCATCGACGTCAGGACGACTCCGACACGTCGCTAATTTCCCCTCGTGTCCCGCGACTGGTAACAATTACGCAGCGAGATGGAAAGAACTTCATGAACACACGGCCATCATATAGTCACGCACTCCAGTCGATCGTTTCACCGTCGAGTACGTTTTTCTGGTATATATCCGATTGATTCGACATAACTGCCCGCGGCGTATTCCTGTCGGATGCCGGCAGCTGTCGGTGTCGCCGTCAGATCTTCGCGAGAGACTGGATCGCGAACCGATGGCCGTTACGGTGCCGGCGATCACTGCTTCATCCTCGACGAGCCGTTGCAGTCCATGGTGTTGATCTGACGAATCGGCGAAGACCGCTGTCAGTAGACCCAAGAAACGGGCACCCATTGAGGTGTCGTGTGCACGCGCTCGATCGCGGCCTCCAGCTGGGCGATCGTTTCGTCGAGATCGTTGTTCACGATGGTCAGGTCGAAGAAGTGCCCGTACGCCTGCTTCAACATGTCTGATTCCTTCGCCAATCGTTCCAGACTACCGTCAAACTGAAAACACAAGCGATTTTGTTAGACGAATCCGAATAGTATTATATATTTAATTAAAAACTAATTAAAATTTCTAAAATAAAAAATTTTGCGCTCAAGTTTTTTATAAAAATATTATCCCTCCTTTTATATGCTGAGAATCTTGTATATCATTCTTTATTTTGGAGATTAATTATATATTTTTAAAGATACATACTATTATAATAGATAAATACTATTTTATATAAAAATAATATACAAGGGCTGTCCATAAAAAAATCGAACTTTAAAAAAAAAGCACCCGAATGTTATGTGACGTGAGGTCATCTGTCTTGTGGCACTGTGTAGTGGGATTCTTTTGCAACTTTCTCACACCATGAACAAGACGTTATTGTTCTTAGTTTATGTTTTATGGTGATTTAAATGAGATTGTGTTCAGCGTTTGTGGCTATTTTTTTTGCAAAGTTTGAGAAATGCTTTTTTAAAAGTTCAGTTTCTTTATGGACAGTTCTTGTATACATATTTAATTGAAAACTTTGCACAAAATTATTTTTATACTTACATCCGTAACATTTGCAAATGCAGGTGCTGCTATGAAGACAACGTAAGGTGCAAATTCAGCAGTTCGTAAAACTTTCAATGCCTGTGGTTCAACATCTAATATAGCCATTCTGCCCTCTTCGTGAATTTTACGAATAGTTTCGAGCTTAGTTCCGTACATAGCGTCTTCGTGTGTACCTGTTTATTAAAATAAATATTTCAGATTCAATGCTTCATTTTATACCTTCTATGTATTGTACTTAACATATATTATTTTTAATGTTTTCATCAAAGATCGATCCAGTATTATTTATTTCTCAACGTTGATAACTAATAATTACTTTTTTACCAGAAATTTCAAATACGATATAAAATTTGTATAAATATAATTTACCGTATTCGAGATATTCATTAGCGGCTATGTCTGCCATCATTTCATCGTGCGATACGAAATAATAATTACGACCATTTTCTTCGTCGCTTCGTGGAGGCCTCGTTGTATCTACGTAAAGAACATATTTTGTATATAAGAGAGAGAAAGAGAGAGAATATTTTCCGATAAATATATTTTACAATTATTTAATTTTACATATTTTTTTTTTAATTATGGAACTTAAGTTTAAAATTTAGAAAAAATTTGAGATATTTACGCGGAATAGGATAGGCGTATTTATCGGGATGCTTGGAAATAATCGTATTCTTTATATGTCGTCGACCGACGCCATGTGCTCCCAATAATACTAAAGTTTTCCGTTGGAAGGCAGGATCTATAAAGAAAAAAATAATACAATTTCGATAACTAATGATGAATAATGTTTTATGTGTAAGCTATAACATTCATATGTGATTAGATTATAATAAATATGAAACGATAAAATTTTTAAGAGACGTGTTAAATAGTCATACTTTATTAAAAAGATCTCTAATAATTTAAATAAAAAAAAATCCTATTCCTACAACTACATAGAAAAAAATTGATATTGCATATCTAGTCATATTTGATAATTTTTAGATTATACGTGAAAAATGAGACTTACAAGGAAGTTTCACGACCTCTTCGTAGGTCACCAGATCCAGCTGGTCGAAAACGGCGTTGTGCTTTGCAAGATATTTATCCTTGTATTGCTTCTTTTTTCGGCCAAATATTGAGCAATTTACTGTAAGTAGAAACGATCGTTAATATAGATGGCAGCGAAATTGAATACGAGAGCTATCTCTGCTCGAAAATGTCTGCCCGGTGTAAACTTGCAAATTACTATGCAAGTGTCATGTTACGGAATCCATTATCCGTGCTAACAATCAAATCCCGTGCCTATATATTGTCGATGAAAGACCGCTAAATTTATTTAAAAAAACGATGACAATACTGTGGCCATCACATAGCGATGGACTCACAAATTTAACTATTATGTATCAATTATATACGTGTATCAGAAATTAATGAATAAAACGACAATTATTTCTTTATGATACGATTTGTAAATATCTATCAAAAATTCCCTGACAATAAAACGTTAATAATGCAATTTATCTCACGACGAGAAGAAGAGAACATGAAAAATAATATTTTTCGCAAAAATCGGTTGCATGAAAGATCGTTCGTGTCATTAAAATATTTCCCGATTACTTCTCCTAATAATTACTTCGCCTATATTATACCATACGATGTGTTGTCCTATTGAAAACATAACACGTATCGATATGTGCACTAATATTAGCAACCCTTTGAAACATTTCGAAAATCAACGGATCACGCCGACAAGAAATAACGAACTACTCTGCGAATATCGATTCCTGGGTCAAGCAAAATCTTGTCTATTGATAAAAAGAATTCATTTTCAATCAGCCAGTTCGAAAGAAGCCATGCCCAAAGGCAATTGGGGGTGTCCTATTGAAAGGGGTGTTCCAGCAGGTCACAAGATGACAACGTAAGATCCGTGATGTAACCGATACGTGAAACCTTAGATAGGTATTATAATCGGAGCTATGATGAATTTCATCGTTAGTGTTATTCTCGTGATTATAGAGCTACTGAATATACTAGGAAAATTCGTTGTGTGTGAAACTATAACATATATTATAGCTGCAAATGATAGTATGATTACGGGTAAACCGCGATATCTTGCCAAAATATTTGAATAGTTGAGAAAGTTAAGAATGCTAAAAATATTTAATATAGGTACATGAAACGTAAAAGAGAACTTTTGTCTCTTTCGAATATAAAATTATGAAATGTGAATTACACTCACACAGGGAGAAAATCTCATATATGAAATTTTTGGCAAGATATTCGCTGACAATGAGTGTTATTACTTGCTAAGATCTAGAGCAATCGATTATATAATTATCTATCATAAGTTCCGATTATAATCGTGCTGCCATGTTTGCGAGTGAAATCGTGCGCGATAAGCATAAGTGCGTGAAATATTTTGCAGCGAATAACGCATGCATTAAAGCACGCTATGTAAAAGCATCTATTAATTTATAACACAGAATGTGTGTGTCATAGCATCTATATTAATAAATTATTAATGTTTTTAAAATTAATGCACGAAATTTATTTAAAAAGTAATTATTCAATAAAAATTATTACAGATCTGTTATTTTTTTAAATAAACCAATACGATTATAATTAGAGATTAGCTTACTACATGTATCGTATAAATATTTCTTCACTGTATAATAACCACGATACATTTTTTATATAAAATAGCAATATATATAGTGTATAATATATTAGATCGGTGAAAAAGTAAAGGAACACAAAAAACACAAAAGAACAAAAAAAAACAAACAATAAATCTCTTTACTTTTTGACTGACTTAATATAATGTATTGCTCTCAAAATTTTTTATCCAGGTAATATTTTTAATAAAACAGTAACACTGAGTTATTGCTAATTTTCGAATTAAATAAAAAATTCAAATATTTTATACAATTATTTGTTAATATTTTATTTAATAATTTTATTAAATATTATGAGAAAATACTTCGCGCACATTTACATTATGAAAGTGAGTGTGATAAATTTCATGATATAAAATAAATTATTAAAAGCGAGATCATTATCCTTGCGTGTAAATCACGAAGAGAGATGTTCGTCCTATTTTTTTTCTATCTCCCCTTTGTATTGACGTGTGTTAGAAGCATAGATCCAGTCTGTATTTCATGCGTCTAAAATGGTCCTCTACGTATTTCTACACGTGTCTACCTGAAGGCAGAGACGTACCTGTCGAACCATCGCAGCCTTCGGTGTGAGAAGAACATCCACCTTCTCCTTCAGCATCTAGCCGCGCATAACACACAATAACAAATATATCACTGCAGCTAATTATTCCTGGAGTGCTAGTTCTCCGTTTACCTATCCCTATAATCCGTCTCTCACATGCCACCCACGTGTATCAGCAGACATATAGACATAGAGATACATGACAATCCAAACTTTTTCTTGCTACATGTTCTTTAATCCAGTTCCTCGTTCGCATGGTGGCTTCACAATTGCAATCCATAATTAAACCTCTAACTCGATTTTTTTAACATCATACTTTAAAGTAGAATTATTCATATATCTATCATTTTTTCTTATTTACTATTTTCTCTTTCGCTCTGTTTTTTCACTTCACGATCTTTTTATATATATGTATATTCTTTTTGTATTAGAGATTAGTTATGCATATATTATATAAGGATATGTTATAAAAAATTTTAAATTCAGAATAATAAATTTTTTTTTTCTATGTCTATGAATTTTGTATATAACTTTAGCCATATCAATTTGTTTTTCCCAGATTTTAGAACCCAGCAGCATCTCTTTTTTAAAATGCTTTACGATTATCATAAAAGCGATAGCATTTTAAAATTTTACGATTCAAGTAATAAATATTCAAAGTAATGGTTATGTTGATTCTTTGTTTTCAGCATCTGGAGATGATAGACGCATTTAGTTAAATGAAATGGTTTCAAGAACGTTCGTACCTAGCTTCAAAATTTGAAATCGATACGCATTTACACGTGTCATATGAAATATGAATTAAAAAACTGACTTAAAATATAATTTTTAAAACGAGATTCGATCTCTCTAACAATAAGCGTAATAATTAATTAAAGCTTAGGTAGGATCAAACATTTACTGCTAAATGCAGTTATTTGATTATAAGTTTAATTTGTTTAACATGAGAATATAATATAAATTGTATTCAATTTTGATTAAAATCATAATCACGTTTAGCACTAAATGCGGATGTACAATTGCAGTTTTACCATAGATGTAGAGATTAAATTGATTCAAGTAATGTCCCTCCCCGTTTCTCTTCCTCTCATATAATATTTATACGATTTACATATCAAACATTACAAACTAATAAGTCTATTAATTATTTGTTCTATTCATGTTGTCATATTCTAGAATTGACAATTATTACAGGATTTAGAGAGAACTTAGAAGCGTTAAAACACGCGATTTTGACGCGACACTTCTTTTAAGATATATAAAGAGTTGAAATAATGTTTTTAAAATGTTTTCTATGCACATTGGAGGCATAATAAAAAAAATCTAGGATTTCAACTATAAAATTACAAATGTCAATCTCCGTTTCGTTTTCGTTCAAGATGCCACGTGTGGACCAGCGTTGACGAACCGCGATTATCTAACTAATTCGTAAGCGAATTCTCAGCGAATAATATGCTATCGATACACGTATTTCATCTGAAATATAATTGATTGATAACAACGATACCACATGCTCCATCGAAAACCTGTACACATCGAACAACACACAGACGACATCGTGTTTCATCAGCACATTCGTTTTTGGCAGCAGTAAAAATCAATGGGAATTGACTGGATGGAATCATTATATGTGATAGGATGATAATGGATTGATTGAACGGCGGTGAAAAAATGTAATAATAACGATTTTCTCAATCGGTAAAATTCTGATTTTTTGATCGGTATTCGAAAGAAATTCTGCGATCTGCTGGAACCTGTAATTACCGCACTATTCAAGATTTCAACCAAAATTATCTTTATAACTTAAGCGTTTAACGTTTAACGTTCCTACAATTGCAGAGAAAATTTTTCTTTTCAAAAATATTTTAAAATTATCATTAAAACTTTTACAACAAAGTCAGAAAATATTTTTATGTTTAATTATCCAAAATTAAAAAATATAAAAATTTAAAAATAAAAAATTATATTCTAGAGAATAATATATTCTCCATAATTACTATGTTACATTAATACACATTTTCTTTGTTTCTTTTTTTTTTTTTCAAATGGTTTCACTACTTTTACGAATAACATTTTAACAGCATAAATAAAAGGAAACTGAGTAAATGTTCGAATTAACTTAAATCTCATGGATCGTTTTCATTTTTACATATATTGTAGAGGGTACATTTTTAAATAATACACGCTTTGAATTTTGTGACGCTCTCTTCTAGTTCCAAAGATATACGATTTTGAAGTTTCACAGTTTTAATGTTTTTTCTCAGGTATTATAAAGTAATTAGGGAAAGTGAAGTTTGTATACATTGTATCTGTTGTAGAGCAGACGAAAAAGTGTTTGTTTACGTTTACGGGATAGGTACACGTTCATGGATATTTTGTCAATAATATGTTTCACGTTTCACCTATTTCTCGCAGTTCGTTAACAGCTTTCAACACGGCTACATGAATTTCTGAGGTTCGGGTTAGATTATATTTTCCGGAAATTCTTAGGAAAACTAAACAGTAATCCAGAAGCGTATTGACAGTGACGCAATAACGAGCAAATGTAAATAAAAAAATATAAACACGTAAGTAGAATATAAGGGAAAGATGATACAAGTAAACACGAAATTTATAATACTTCAAAATCGCATATCTTCGGAACCAAAAGAGAGCGCCACAAAATTCAAAGCGTGTATCACTTAGAAATGTATTCTCAATATATGTAAAAATGAAAACTATCTGTGAGGTGTAAGTTAATCCAAATATTTACCGGAAACTGGTTCATACTCATATCCTCATCGAACGATGAAAAAAATTATCTCGATAAGAGAGCACGCCATACAAGTGTCGTCTTTCATTTCTCGTTATTGCAGTATTTGTTATTGGAAACGCTATTTGTGTCCTACGGACAAGCAATTTTACATAAATAGACGAGCAAATAGCCAAGTTGCATTACCTTGTTCTTGTTTGTTCTTCTCCATAGACATGCAGGCGATGCGCCATTCTTGAAGTTCGGGCGAAGGTATGAGACCCGCGGAACCAGCCGCGTTATCCTTCCGTGCTTGCCACCAGTGATGATCATCCTTGCTGATGATTTGCAGAATGTCACCGGTTTTAAAGGCGATCCCAGCTTGCGCGCAAGGTATCAATTCGTCCTCCAATGGATCGTAATCGAATTGTGCTCGAACGAAAATCTGTTGGTGCAGTGAAAAACATGTTAAAATTTCTTAAAAGTGGCCGAAATGTCATTGTTACAAAATTACTATTAATTTTCACATCAAGGATTTCACTTTGCTTGCTGACATATTTAATGAGAGAAATTATATGGGGGGAAAAAAAAAAAAAAACTACTCAGAATATATAATATAAAGTAAAAAATTTAATATAATTGGAAGATATAATTGATTCGCTTAGTGAAGTCATTGATATCGATTGGATTAGTGAGAAAAAATTTCATCAACAACAATAGATCCTCGATCCATGAGACGTGACTAAGATATCGTTCTACGGCTAAATCGATCGCTGATAAACCTACATAGCTCTGCGCTAGCGAACGAATCTAGATATTGCGAGAGAGAAGCGAAAAATGCGATGTAGTAAGCACTTGGCAATAGCTCTTGCAACGAGTAACGATACGATGTTATAGAGTATGTACACGGTATCAATAGAGCGCTCGCAAGTTGGTTGAAATTGCAGTGTATCGACATTACAAGGCGTATAAAATACGAATTTACACGTTATATCTCGAGACAACCAGCGATCGATTCGTAGCTCGATTTCGCCACATCGCTTAAAAATTAGGAAGAAGGGGACACGCGCGAAACAAATTTCCAGACGAGATATGGATTCGCCGGTCTCGGAACGTCGCTGTATGACGTTTTGCAATCGGTACGCAGTTAGGTCATCGACTCCGAAAAGGCCGTGCGGCTTTCACAATCAATCGGTACACTCATCCCGGCTCGGGAAAAATTCTTCGATCGGAGAAACGCGGGAGCATTGTGCGAGTTTTTTATCGCGTATTGCCATCAGCGCTGATTTGGTCATTTAGCGATACACAATACGTATTTACATGTAAATAAGGCATACATAGATATACGTATGAGTAGAATTCCGGGTTTTTTTTTTTTTTTTTTTACAAGAAGCTCAAGCACTAGTTGCTGCACATCACGCAAAACAGACGCACATGTATACGCGCACGCACGCATACCGAAGATGCATGATGCAGATATGCGACGCGGCCACTACAATGAATGTGAGTAAAGAACGACGCATAAAGAGGTGGGTATGATGAGTAATATGGTTGCATAATGACGAGAGTGGCTTCTGGTTAACGCGTGTATCATTCGTGAAAAACTGAGAACTGCGGAGATATTTAATTAATAATTAATATGTAGAGACGCGAGAGGATTATGGAGAAGAGCGAAAAAACTGATCGTTCATTGATTCCGTACGAATATTATTAATCCGATACAGATATCATAATTATATATTGGTTTTAATTACAATTAGAAATTTTGTCTGAATATTTGAAAGTTAGAATATCGACGAAAACTAATTAACGTACATGTAAATACTAATTACGTGCGTTGGATGGATAAGAATTTCCGTACAGCAGCTAATTACATTATACTGTTTTGTTCATTTTCATCGACTAATTTGTAACATTTTAATATTTTCATAATAATATTTTTTTCTTATTTAATATATAAATAACTCTCGATATTAATATATCATCACTTATGATTTACCAATAAATTAATATCAATAATATTCGTACAGGTTTAATATTTGTGTGTTATAAGTTTTACATATTGATAAAATATTTCACGGTTATTTAGGGTTGCTATGACTTCTAGTAAGAGAAAACCCGAATACGGTTAAAATCCGTTCATAAAATCGTTAATGTATAAATAAATAAATATAAAAACATATTTTACACACTATGTATGTAAAAAAGTTACAAGTTTCATGCGTATTGATAATATTAAATCGTTAATCGCGTATAAAGTGTTCTCTTTAAGAGAAAGACATTTCCGGGCTAAAACCAAATCATCAAAAAGTATGAAACAAAATTTAATAACTTACGTCCACTCAATTCCCAAATCGTATGGCAATCGTAAGATTTTAAGCTCCGCAATTTTGGATATCCCAGATATATGGTAAATAATCAAATATACAAAAATCGATATCTTCGCGAACACTCGGTTAATCGTGATCCCTGTCAACGCGTGGCACCGTCGTCTATAGATTTTTAAAAGCGGCATGTCTCTGTGCTAGCATTATGTGCAGCAAGTGCTCTTTTCGGGAATGTCGAATCCCTCGAATTCAAGCATAAGAAAGAGCCACACGTTCTCAGGCAGGACAATCACCTTTTCACAAATTACATCAAGTGCTTTAAGAAGCGAAAAAATTTCTTTTGACAAGAAATACATGGACGTTCAGGCTAAAGATGTAGGAAAAATAAATATTATTAAATTTATTTATATATATATATTGTCAATAAAATTATGCAAAATATTATCTTCGCACGTTTATTTATATCCGCGAAGTTTAATTCGACAAATTTTTCCATTGATTTCCAACTTTTCATAAACTATCGATGACTTAAAATCAAAATAACTTAATTGAAATTAAAATATATTTTTTTCTTAGCTTCTAATTAATTCCTGTAAATACTACACAAACTATATACTTTTTTTACAGGCTTTTTTTTTCATTTCTAAAGCATTCCTCTGAGCGCCCATGCGAATGGAAATTTTCTCGTACGTAGGCACATAAGCGAATGTATCGATACGTATTACTCGCGCTTGAGGAATCCTATCGCGAAGTAGAGGCGACGCGAGTTAAACGCGGAATTAAAAAGGAAAATCGATAGACACGGAAGTCCGAGTAGAGAGTTCTACTTTTCAGCGATGGCGTGTATATAGGTAATAGGAGCAGAGATAGAATATGAGGCATGTAATGTATATATGAATGTAATATATATATATATATATATATATATATATATATAATATATATATATATATAAAAGTAATATATATGTAAACGCATAGCCTTCTAACTACAGCAGTCCAATCACACCAGATCAAGTGGCGGTACTTACTAACACTGGCAGAGGCTTAATCCTGAACAACTAGAGTGTTGAGGAAACAGAAAAAAAGGAAGATCAATTAATTAATTAATTAATAGAGTCGCACCAAACGTAATACGGATTAATCGAAGATTGCCCCGCGCACGTTGCGCGAGGGAAGAAAAAAAGTGATAAGAATGATACAATCAACGATAAAGAGCACCTACGGTTGAGTCGCACGCGTCAACGCTTCCGAGATGCACGGTGCGCATTGCTGTGTGTAGCACATGCAGGCTTTACTATTGTAGATCCTCGTACTATTATAGACAGATGTTTCGTACCCTCGACGCTTACGAGCGTTGGGCTCTACCATGTATAATCTACGCGTTAAATATCTAAATCAGAAATGAAAACTACAGCTACAGCTTTGAAGTATTCAATTTTCGATATTTCAAATAGAAAAAGAGATTAATTTTACGAGAATTTTTTTATTTCTGTTATCACGAATAAATAGAGATCATTCTCTCCTGTGTGTCTGCATCGTCAAAAATGGGTTCGCCAAAATTATAGAAATATCTGATTTGAATCATCTATCGCTTATAACAGCATCCTATACTGTGACTCAGCGACATTTTTAATTATTAAAAAATGATAATCAGTAGCTAAACAATGGTGTAATAATAAAAAAATTGTGGTGCTCTATTAAAAATATGTGAAATAGTGTATGTGTGTGTGTGTGTGTTTGAAGTAAATCTTATATAAATTAACGTTTTATTAACTAGTATTTTGTATTGTGCAAATGACGATGCCGATACAGTACAGAGGATCGCCATTGATATGAAATCTAATTAAGCAAACAATGAATAACGATTTTTCTATTATTATTGCCTGCTTATTTGAATTTTATATGATATTGCACGCACAGATTATCGTTGTTCTCCGGTATATGCCCAACACCTGCTACGAGTCGAATGTACGAAGTAATTTTGAGCTCGCAGTTCTGTGGCACGTGTGATGAGCGTGGCGCGAAAATGCGAGTTTCGAGCAGAGAACTCTCGATGCTTTTCGTCGGGAAGTCGGGAGGAATCAAATCGGACTGGTACAATAACATTCTAATGTTCGTGATACGCCTCGCGTTTAATATGAGAGAGAGAAGTTCCTTTGCGCGCATTGGAAATAGAACATTTTCAAGCGAGAGCAAGCTGGTAGAAGTTCTCGTTGTTTACCTCCGATCGTATAAAGTTCGCGATTAGATCACTGTTCAAATTAACAGGAGTATGCATCCGCGCGACTAACTTTAGCTCGGATCTTTCTGAATTTCTCACAAATGATTAGAGGGAGCTTGTTTCCGGCGAAATGTTCACAAGTTGGCGAGAGACACTCTACTAACGCTTCGGAGTCTCGATAGAGTCTCGACTTGTCATACTCGTAATGACCCCATCGTCACATTGCGGCTTCATTAATAATTGCTTTAATATCAAGTGGGGATTATAAGATAACGAATAATTAATGACTTAAAGAATATACAATTTGTACTTATATACAACTGATCGAATAATATATAACATTTAATCGAGGAAAATGGGAAAATAATAAATTTTAAAAACAATTGCAAACACATAGAACAACGTGTCTTATAAAGATATTCTGTGAATCGGCTTCATAATATATTAATTTAGTAGATAATCCAAAAAATATCCTAATTTTATTTCCATTGCATAAGTTTGATGTAACAATAATGTCATATTAATACATGTCCGGAATGTCCGGAGTTTGTCCACTACTCATCGACAAACAATGTAAAATGAATAACTATGAGAATGTTCTCCGTCAGTAAATTATATTTGGGGCGTAAAATAATGCGTAAACAAATTGCATGTCAAAGTTAATTATCTGAGCAAATGAGAGAGTTTACTACGAGTATATTTCTTGAATAAAAATATAGTATATATTTTGTGAGAGATCGATATTATATCTATTTTCCGCAACTCCAGTTTCGATAGAATTCATATCCTGTCTGTATCACGTATAGTATGGAAATTTCCATTCTATCTGATTACAAATTCCTATCTCGCTCCGATTCGGATGGGAGGAATAATGAGGCGAGTTCCTTTTATGAAACCGATCCCGCAGAGCTTGGCAACGACGCGACGCGTCCCCAAACTTCTCTCGGGCCGCACTGTTCGAATGAAGTCACCACGAGCGATTGTGCCCATCCCGTTTCCATAGTAACGTCGCAGAGGACAGTGCATGGACATGGTGGTTTCAGTATGTGGGTTTCCGACGTGCATTGGAAGCTGCGCTCTACTTCAAAGAAGAAATGAACGGGCGTACGATGGGAAGAGGTTGACGATGGTATGCTGCTGATGGGATTTTCAGGCGACACTGGGAAAGACAATTCTACTCAGTGATATAGCAGGTACTGCGCTATCGACAACTCGTCTGGTGGACTGACTGCTGCTGATGCTGCTGAATCCTCTTGTCGATTTCCATCGGGACAGGACTATATGCTTCCGAGCGCCAGACCGAAAAGCCTAGCTTCGGTCTTGCCTTTCGGAAGGGGGAGATAAAGAGAATCGTATCGCAGTACACGCAGAATAAACTAAAAACAGACTAAAAATTTTGCAATGGTCTATCGCGACAGCGGTAGATTTTACCCAATCAAATTAACAACGTGCATCAATATTTTTCATCATCGCTATTAGCTTGAACCGTGATTGAAAAATCACGGATTTTTTTTTAAACGCATGGCTCAATAAATATCTCGTAATAATATTATAATATCATTATAATTTTCTTGAATCTTAACAAATCTTAACGAATCATAATTTTCGTTCTATTGTCTCTCTCACTAGGCTAATCAATATAACGTACTATATGATAATTCACATCGTATACGCGGTACACATGTTTATATACCATATTAGTATTTTTAATATTTTTTAAATTAAATCGGATCAATTATTTAGCGTTATATTGCGATACGTTCTTTGGAGAATCGGTTGTGCTTTTGTGAAATAGTCTTTCAGTCATTATTGTAAGGGTCAAAAAATTCTATTCGGATCACGAACATCACAGATAATGTATGTATATATATATATATATATATATATATATATATATATAGGTCGGGGTTTATTAAACTGAACAACACACACAGACACACGTAGTGATTACCTATTTCATCCACGTATACTGCAATTAACATTTGTGTGAAATGGTGTGCGTTATGATTGAGGGTGATTAACGAGGAAGAGTAACGCGCGATATAAGGATGAAATGAGATGGAGTAACCAAAATATTTTTCCATCGTTCGCGGATTTACTCGAGAAATCACGTATCGCGTTTTCAGTTCACTCCAAATGTCGCATGTACGATACAAATGTCATAGATGCCTTTCGCACGCGATCATAGAACGTCGAATCATATTTTCGTTCCTCGTGGTATATTCTTCACGAAACCGAGAACGTTATAAATCGAAAGTACGAATCGCCGGTAGAAGCAGAAGATACGCGCGTGCCCAGAATAAAGTCTGAGAATAGCGAGATTGAAGGATCAATTTCGACGAATAAGATTTGAGCGCATCACGCGTTTAATCCACGTCTTATTATATGAGAGCACTGTCATGAGTGAAAAATGTATCGAAGAAAATCAATGCCCTATATATTGTATATTGAAAGGGCGTGCTGCCGAAAAATATAATTACATTATATATTGAATCGTTATTAAAAGAATTTCAACTTTTATGTAATTCATAAATAATTGAAATATTTTTTTTTGCGATTAAAAAGATACATTTTTTTTGATATTATAATTATAATTCTCAATTAAAATTATTTACGAGATTCTATCACACTATCGCGTATAGTATTCAACGCATACGACAGAAATTTAATTCCTTTGAAATATCTTATGACGATCGATCTTTCACGCGCGCTACGAATTGCGAAAAAGAAACTAATATTCTCGAGACGTCTAATGAGATCTTGAGATGCCTTCGCGCGGGGCGATAAAGTGTCAACAACGATTCGGGCGCTATCGTTGCATGGCGCAAGAGCGATAAACGGGGCGGTAATGGAGGGTGACAATACGGAGGGGCACGTTGAACACATCTTGTGAGTATGCGTGTCTAATGGAACAGACGGATAGACAGACAGTTCGCGTGTGTGTGTGCGCGCGCGCGCGCGTGTTCGTGTATGGATGGGTGGGTGAATGTGCATGTGTCGCTCGTTGATTCTATTTCTACGGATACGGACAAGAGGTCACGTTATACAGGTAACGCGCGACGACTCGTGGTGTGTTCCAGCGCGGTTCACATGCTTTATTATATCTTCGTACACAATGCACTGTAGGGTAACAACGCCGCAGCCGTTGCGCTCGCCGATGTTGTTGCCGCTCCTGCCTAAAGATGCGATTGGGGGTTGGGGGTGGGGGGGGTGGGGGTTTGGGGTCCGAGAGTGATGGCGTCGGAAATGCAACGTGGTACGATCGGGGCGGAGGGGGGTGGGGTTGTTAATCGTTACCGAGGGTGTCTCGCTTCCCGTGTAACACTTGAGATACCCCTGTCCTCGTTTTATGTTCGTCATCGCGAAACGCCTTTATAAGGTATTACATTGTCTCATTCGTGTTACGTAGACGGGTTTTGTTACTCATTTCGAATGCGCATGTGTTCGCGCAACGATTATTAGCCGTAAATGCTCCCTTTCAACGTATAATGAGTACAACACAGACGCACGGGACAGAGAATGCTTAACTTCGTAAGCTCGTTTTCACGAAAGACGGATAGCGTTTCGATACTTTTATTATAGTAGGACTTATTCTTGCCGTACGATTCGATTTATTGAATACGTACATATTTGCAGTTATCAAAAATAGCAATTTTTCTACAAACGGCAGTTACCGAGTATCTTAATCGAATCTGTTGAATACGAGTCATTCTTGTTATATATGCTTATTCCTCCCTTTCGAGCTCGTAACGTAAAGTGATAGTTAACGTTCATCTGTCCTGCGTCTTTCTACCTTGCGCTCCCGAAAGTATAATGAAATTGTATATTTCGAAAAATATGGTCTATATACTATGCAATCGCATATACAGATATTTGTCACGCCAATAATTTGAAATCATATATCGATCTGCGTAGCGATCTCTTATAACACCTATAAACTCCCAACACATTTTACAACGCTTTACAAAATCTAATCCAATCAAGCCGTTGCATATATACGTGTGTATGTATGTGTCTTTTGTGTATTTGTATGTGTATATATGTATGTATGTGTGCACGCAACTGGGTACACAAGTATAATATAGAGAGTGCGAGGAAGTAGGCAATATGTCACTTTCTTATAACAGATCCACTTCTTCTTTGTTGCATTTCTACGTGGTGCACAATGAGAGAGCGAGAGGCTGGGCGCTACGTTAAACACATGTATAAACATAAGCAGATATATAAATACAGAGTATGTGTACAAACGAATCACATCAAGATATCAAAAAATTGATAATGAAAACTGAACCGCACGCGGTTATATATTAAACGATATTAATTGTAACTATTATATCGATTTTTCAAAACTAAAATATTTACACACAATGAGAGACTAGAAGCTTTTAAGGATCATCGTCATTGTTCGACGTCGCAACATTTCTAGAATAGATTCGCAATTTTTTTTTTTTTTTTTTTTTTTTTTTTTTCAGGTACAGAATACGTCGAAAATAATGTCCGTTGATTCAAGTACGGAAAAAGAGGGAAGTGCCTTATTTGAAGCCATTAGTGTGTGTTTTACTGACATTTATTAGAGAGATATCTTGAAGATTTTATTAATAGTAATGGCGCCCCCGCTGTTTAGATCTCTCCGGAAGTAAAATCAAATCGCGGCGCTTATATTGTATTAAACAACGATCTATTTCATCTAAACTGGAATAGACGACATTATTTGCAATCTACCCCTCAACTGCATGTACGAAAATTTTTGCACGTGTTAAACATTTGTACTCAATAATTTTGCAAAGGGAATTGTTAGGAGGGTGTACAGATCCTTTTTTTCTCGAGAATAGAATTTATCCGGAAAGAGAATACATTAATCATTTTATAATTTTAAAATGTGATGAGGAAAAAAACTTATACGGATGTAGTGAAACGGATATCTCTAAATCAGCATGTATTGTTCGTCTCTGTTCGGACAGTCCAATAATTACGAGGCGATACGATTGGCCAATAAAACAAAGTCAAAAAAAAAAAAAAAAAAAAAGAGATTAAATCACACTGCTACCAGGCTTGCGCGTTATCTACACAATCGCGAGTGAGTTCGTGCAAAATGATGATTAACGAACGACCCAGAGAGTTTTGCAATCTCGACTAAAAACCCATCGATCGATTTACATAGCCTTACGTGTATGCATTTATGATGCAAAGGGCTACATTGGCCAAAAAGAAAAGCATCAGTTCGCAAAAATGTCCTTCATGCAGGTGAGGGTATAATGAGGGGTGTAACAAAAGCTTCCTTATATGACAAAAACACAAACAACATTCCAACACATGTGGAAACGAAAGTGTGCATTCCTCGTATTCTTCTTTTCCCCGTAAAAAGTAAACTATCTTACTATCAATAACGAGATATTGTTTTTGACTCAAACGTCGTAAAATAAAATTAGAGATACGGAGAGGTAGAGTGAAAGTGAAGAACAAAATTACGAAAGAATGAGAGAAAGAGGGAACAAGAGAATGAGCTTGAGAAAAAAAGAGAGAAAGAGAGAGAGAGAGAGAGAGAGAGAGAGAGAGAGAGAGAGAGAGAAACCGGGGAAAAAGAGCGAAAAAGAAACATGCACGCTCCGTGAACTCGAAAGCGCCGACTAAAGCGTTTTGTTACACCGCTCGTACCGACCTTGCCTTATAGAGATATAGATTATAATATATATATATATATATATATATATATATATATATATATATATATATTTCTAATATATATGTGTGTGGATATCACATAAATTATTTTCTAACAATATCGTCCCATTAATAGCATTAATTATTCAATTACTTGGATCTCGCAATATAGGCGAGCATCATACTGGCCCATAATTCACAAAATTCACGTTAGTCGACGAAATCATGTCCAATTCTAGCAATTTTGACACTTGCAACATTAATCCGAATAATTTCAGTTAAGCGAGCGTCATCTTCTTACGTTAATACTATCAGAATAGGTCATCAGTTACGCTTTATCTCATTACAGAATTAATGTTCATGACATTAATGTGAACTTTGAGTACGGGTCAGTGCAGGGACAATCAATTATATGAAACATATGCGCAGTGCTGTAAGATCGACGTTACAATTGGCAAAATTTCGGTCTCGTGAAATTATATCGTCAAAGGAACGCATTTGTTGCAATGACGATTAAATAAAATAAATAATTATATTCCTTGTAAAATATCAAATTTTTATATTTTTTTGTCAAATCTACCGTCAATATCAGAGCACTCTTATATGCGATGCTTGCGTATTGCAAGCGCTATATAAACCTAGAGAAGAAAGAGAATATTATATATCATGCGAGACTAGCGTATGTCCTGTTGCCGTACAATCGCAACAATTGTAGGACGCCCATTATACTGCATCGCAATGCAGTTTGGGATAAGCAATTTGAAGGCGAACATTCTTTGTACATGTGAACACGCGAAGAAGGGTGTATTGTACATCCATTTAAAGAGCTGTACATGTAACTGCATATTGTACGGACCTTTGACAAGTTCATGAAAGTAAATTATGTACAACGTGCTCTCGAGGCACGAATTATTCTCGACTCGCAGAATTGTGACCTATGAAAATATTGCAAGAACATTGCAAATATTGCAACATAAAATCGTTTACTCCGTCAAGTGTCTCATCAATCTCGTAGATTGATTGAAGAAGCACTCATTTCACGTATTTAAAATTAAATTTGCAACAACATAAAAGCAGCTGTACCTAATAAAATTCTGATCCGGAAAAAAAAACTGTTCTCTCAATTTAATTTTATTGGATTTAGCTGAAAGAAATCTTTGTCTTGCGTAGCACTGCTTGCGTATTGAAAAAGACAGCGAGATATATAAAAGAATAGAAAATAATGTTTTCTGTTATAAAAACGATCGTGGCGTAAATACTTATTAGTATTTCTCGGTACATCAAGCAGTATTAGTTATATCTGAATTCTTTTTTTGTAAAACAATAAATAATTAATTAAAAAGAATATCATTTCATATATATTGTTATGCATATGTGTATCTTATACTACGGGTATAACTCTGGTGAAAACCTCTGCAAGTATTGATCACATTCAAGACATATTTGTTGAACAGCGCATTTATTTCAATATATTGTACAATTCTTAGAGAATGGATGATATTTCGTGCAACGGTTTAGACGGTTAACACGATTAAGCTCTGATTTAACGTTAAAATTATTACGCTTTGAATGTGATCTCGTTTTTACTTCCACTAATACCAATTACACACGTTTTGCGTTATTGCTTGAAATCCTATCTTGAAGTAATTAATGGAACGTAATAAAAAGCGATATGTGAGACGAAGTGTTTATTTAAATATCTCCAATAAATTATCCGTTTTATAAAAATTTGAGTTAAAAATTTGCTAATTGAATGAACATTAAAAATAATAATCTTATAAGAAATCTCAAAAGAGTATATCATTATTTCATAAATTATAAATTGTACGAATCTTTTATTAAATACATATAAACTAATTCTCACAAGAGATACTTTTATTTCAAAAATTCCATAAACTTGATCAAGAATCGTTATTCATCAATTTATAAATCAATGTTAATATGAAAATTTACAAATCTCATTAGAATTGAACAAACAAAATTTAAGTGTAATAAAAGTCATTCAAGCATTGAACAATATCGTTCATTTTTATATTTCTAAAATTGTCAGGTTGACAATTTTTGAAAAAGCGTTGTTTAAAGTTTCAGTAAACAAACCCAGTTTATAACTTTTTTATCCGATTTTGCCTGATCGTATTATAAATCAAAAATAAAAAACTGTTCAGCCGAAACGAATTTATTGACATCGTGAAAAAAGTAAATGAAGTTTACCTGCGCTCTATGACTGTACTATGATCCGAAAAGAAAGATAAAATTTTATAAATTCTATTATGCTGCTCAGAATCATTGTAATTGCACGATTCATTCAAACCGCAAATATTTATAATCACAAAAAAAAGAAGTCGCTCTAAGAATTTAACGTTTCATTCTTCAAGAACTTATTCCTTTGGAGAGAACTCGTTCTCTAATTATTAGAAACTCTAAATACGGCCAAACGTTGAACTATCAAAATTTGTCACCGAATATATTCAACTATTCGAGAATATTGCGCGTAAGCTGGCGCATATAAACCACCAAATATCAATTTTCTTCCATCAATGTTAACGAAGATTAGTAGTGAAACTATGTCCCAAGTTACCTGAGATTCTAAGATAACTTAGGACATCGATAGGTAAATATTCTCTTGCTCGTTATATGTTTAAAAAAAATTTTAAAAAAAGGAATTTTGACACATGCATCAAAATTATATTTTGTTCTGTGCGAAGATGTAGTAAAAGTATTTATATAGTAATATATAAGAATTAAATTTATCACCATTATCATAATATACCATTAATTTATTTATTATGTTTAGTTATTAATAATTGATATTAAAATCATCAAAGAATATTAATTAACTTATTTTTAAAAGCTCACTCTATATATGTGTTTTATATATATATATATATTATAGGAATAGCAACTGTATATTAAAACATGTCAAAAGAATATACAATACTTTACGAGTATACATTATATAAAACATGTCAAGAGAATATATTTCACTTAATTGTTTTTCATAATATTACTCTTATATAAAGTTCACGCAAACTTTGCTTAATTCCGGCTGAAAATTCACCAATTTATTAATAAGAGTTTCTAAAATAATTCCAAATTTCCCATAAAAACGTCCATGTTGATACATTATTTTTTATTATCAATTACATAACGCGAAAATTTTTTTCTAATAGTGGATTATCCTATATGTGATTATCCATAATGGACACTATTAACTGTCTTCTCCTGCAAACTTCTTGTAAACTCCGTGGTCTACCTTGGATGGAATTACGCAGGAAACTGTATACAAACTACGAACTATTGAGAAACTAATCGCATATCCCTCTGTTCGTAATCGTACTCAAAACTTTCCTAATCGCGAAACGAATAATAGGCAGAGATTTCTCGCACTTCACATGAGTTCTTCCAAGTACTTGGTATTATACGTAGAGTACGAATCCAACTTATATAAAGCGAAATATGGAGCAATATTTCATTACAAAAGCTAGTCGTGTAAAGTTCGAATCATCTAATTAAATGAAATTCTTGAATTCTTTTTTTATGTATAATTATACGTAATAATTTGCATACATAGTATATATAATGTAGCGGAAATTTTATTAGCTGTTTATTATTATAAGAGAGCTCTATCAGGATTTTTAAAGTTTCTCTTGTTAGATCAGAAGATCGTGAGAGAAACTAATTGTAAGACAAACTATTTAAGAAGCGATTCATAGATCACGCTTCGAAGCATGTCTCTAGGTTATAATCAATAATAACATACAAGAAACATAATATTATAATGCTTGATTAGAGAATTAATCGTAAGTTTAATTTTATAATGAATATATATTTGATTACAATTTGTTTACAATCTAATTATTAATTTATATAAATCAATAAATAGTAAATTAAAAATTAAAAATTATAAATATGCTTGTGTAAATAATCTCTCAAAAAATAAATTAGTAAATCATAAATAAATAAATAAATAAATATTTTGATTCGACACATTTAAAAGTTTAAATATATAAATTATATTTTTAATATTGCACATTTATCTCTAATAAAGTATCATGATGATATTATAGAAATTTGCGAAATCATTATATGAGTAGTGTATTCGCTAATAAAGCGTATTGAAAAAAGCCTAATTATCTGCTACCTACATGCATAATTACTTATTAAAGCTACAAACTACCTACTCTATAAGGCTTAAGTTCGTAAATCAAGTTCGCTCGATAAATTTAGCAGTATCATCGGAAGAAGGCATAAATTTATTCTATGGGAAATCCAGCTCTCAATTATGTCTTGAAACGAATATATTTTTGACGATTCTATAAATACGCGATCCAATCGGGTAAACTACTTGAGATCAAAATTAAACGTCTTAAGATTTTCGCGACCGTAGGGCCGATAATGGGTTTAAACGACGTCTAGGCGTGCTCTCGGTAGACGAGGAAGCGCTCTTAGACTTGGAAGATTTTGACGCTTTAGACGTCTTCTCTTTGCTCGTGGTAGCTGCAGAGGTTTTCACCGATTTCCCGGATTTGTTCGCACCACCTCCACCAGAGCTAACGCCCGTGGAGGTCGCGGATGATGCGGGCTTACTAGACGCGATAGTGTTTTGGGAATGGGTTTGGGTGTTGGGTCTTACTTGTACCTCGCAGGGGGGCGGCGCGCTCCTGTACGACGGCACGATCTTGAAAGTTACAGATCCTCGTGCCTCCCGCTGTAACAGTCAAAAGAGATCGACTCTTTAGATATTATGTCTATGAGAAAGCAAAAGTAATGATTTATTTAAATAAAAACGAGGGGGACAGACTCGAGATTTGTTTTTTGGATGTATAATGGATAAAGAAAAAAAATTATGTTTTTCAATAATAAAATAATATCGAATAATAATGTTGCTTCAAAATATAACTTTTGTTAAATTTACAATTAAAATTTATATCAGTTATAATATGTCTTTTTTTTTTTTTTTCAAAGGAACATCAAATTATATTTATAATCCAGTTTAGAATAAAGAGTTTTGTATTTTTTAAATTTCACCCGCGATTGTGAGGGTAATTTTATGATAATACTTACCAGAATCTTTTGCAAGGCATTAACGGATTGATTCTGAACTGGTATACCATTGATTTCTCTGATCTCGTCACCAACATGAAGAGTGGCTTGTCTATGGATCATCCCACCATGCATAATCCGTGCAACAAAGCATTGTCCATCCTCATTCATTTTTAGTGTGATTCCCTAAAATGTGACAGAACCATACGAAATAAAATAAAAGCAGTAAATGCAAAGAATGTTAGCGATAAGCAGATATGAAATTTTTTTTTTGCGATGTGTTTCTGAATGTTAATGCTACGTTAAGCCGCATATATAGCAAATAATAATGCAAATTTAAAATTAAAATTTCTATGATAATATCCAATTGTTTATTTCGTACTGCATATAAAAATTTAGCATTTACCGTTTACAAAATATGTGATATTGTGAATAGTCTATTGTATTTTTTTTTTTATTTGTCTCACAACATGAAATAATATTTTCGACACAAATCTTTTAATACAATATAATATATTTTAATTCAACATTTGTATATTTTATTCTTTCGCTGAAAATTATGAATAGCATTTTTCTTTAACAAATGCATATATCTATACATATTGATGTTATTTCACGTAAAAATCATGTCGCAGAGAGAGAAAGAAAAAGAGAGATTGCAAGTAAATTTCATATACTGCCGTAAAATTAAATGCCGTTTTAAAACGCCGTCTCGTATTGTCGAAAAGGCACGTTTCTGCAATTACAGATGCTTTGAAGTACAACTCACCATCGGCTCATCCGTGTTCTTCTGAAACTGCACCAGTCTGACGCGAGTGATTTTCTCGTCTAAATCACCGTTTTGTCCTTCGAGGTCGTCGCCACCATTTAAATACGTGAGAAGCGGCGGTGGTGTTACTCTGGTGGCTTCCTCGCCGTAGACCTCGTGGCCGGCAACATCGTGCGCTTGTAAGAGTGCCTGAAACAGATCGCAAAATAAAATTGCAAATTAAACTACTAGCGTCACTATTTTTCATATAGCAAAATATATAATCAATTCGCCATTATCAGAGAAACATATAATAGAGAGAAACCTGCTTTCCATATTTGATGTTGAATTACACGCCACTTTTTAATTATAATAGTTCCCATGATAATAAGGGATATTCTTGTTATATGCAAATACATTTTATTCATAAAAAGAATTTTGATAGTTCGTTAGTCATGTAGTTTACTTTTGCGATGCTGTCTCATAAATAAAATGATGATTCAAATTGTGAAAAAAGGAAGCAAACAATCAAATTTTGATTGCTGATTATGTCCTTTATGCAAAACGTGATCTAAATATGAATATTGAATCTCGTTATCGATAAAAAAAGCATCACTTTTTTCAGATTGTTACATGGTCATATCGTGTACATATAAAAAAATTGTTTTACATATTGCACATATTGAATATATTAAGGAAAAAGTTATATACTTTTTGAGAAAATATATGCTACATATAATTTTTTATATCACATGCAATTATCTCTTTTTGTCAATTATTTAGAGACACTACATGAAATGCCATATTATACACACGCAATATTTTTCACATGGAAAACGTATATCGTATAAGTAGCAATATGTATAAATACAGGCGTTGCTATTAAACTGAAAGAGCGTAAAATATGCAGTTTAATTTACATTTAAATTATCGACTTTCATTAAAATTCAAATGTAAATTCTGATTTTAATAACGGGATAGCATACATGATAAACAAATAAATGATCGCTTTCTACTTTACAAAACGCATATTGATAAATGCACTTATAAACATCACGTTTGCTGCATATCTTATTTTTTTCCTAGTCAAAAATATTTTATTGCTAAATATATATATAGTTATTTTTGCTTTCTCATATCACATGGATAGAATATTATTAAAGAATGGTTGATATCTTGTACTATATGTGATATTATAGCTGTAAAAAATAATGTCTCCCAAAAGATCTATTTTATATGCAATATTACATTAAAAAAGTATACAATCTTTTATAATTTGATAGCTTTTTATAACTTTTTGAAGTTATTAATAGAAATATCTTATATAGTAAAAAAGATTTGTATGCACTTGACATACATATAAATAAACTGGCTAAAAGAAAAGTGCTCTACGATATTTACGTCGACTATATGTTGAATACATAATAATTTTTCGCGGAGCATATGTAAAAAATGGCAGATAACACTCGAAACTGATTTCAAGTATTGAAAACTAATGACTGAAACTTATTTATCGCTTTAATCAAAACATTAGTTTATTTAGTAATTAGAAATTAGTAAACACTTTCTTTTTAAGTTTAGTAGGTAAATAATTTTTTATTCTAACTATATGTCATTTTTTAAATAAAATGTAAAATATTAAGATAACCAAACGAAATCTTAATAAAAGTTATGGTTGTATGCCGCTGTATACAGATCATGAATATTTTAAATCTTGCTTATCTTGTAAAACGGATTTATTCATGTAGTCGAATCTTTCTGACGTCTAATATTAGAAGCTCCAAAGTTCAAGTATTAATCTTGATATTTACTAAACTTATTATTTACTAAAACGCTTTAGCTTTCCGCGTTACATGTTACTATGACGATCGTAACTGCGGTTGTAGTTCAATAACAGTATTTGGATAGTGAGTTCTAGTTGTCGGCCGATCAAGCTTAAAGCTTAATCTGTTACGATCTCCGAAATTGTCTCGGGCAAATTTGACTTGCTTGCGCTGCGAACTCTAGTTTGAGAATTGTACGTTACTCTGTCGCGGATAATATCGCTTCTTTGCCAAAATTTATACTTCTGCAAAAACTTCCATATATAAGATGTAATTTAATAAAAGAGCAATCGTTTAAATATATCTCTCGTCTTATTTTAATTCAATTTGAAAAAATATTTTCTGCATCGATCACTCTGAAAACTTTCTGCAAATTATGCATAAGATAAATCAGCGTATATTGTCACACGTGATATTCATATGGGATCATGGAAACGCTTTGTTCACAGACGTAAAGGATCCTCGAAGGGGTTACGTACGAGCACTTTGTCCAAGGATAGTACTCGTTCACCTGAAACGCGGCCAAACTCGTCATCTACGACCCAGTTGATAGCAATGACACGTCTCTATTTCTCCTTTCTCGCGCGTCTACTTTGTATGCAAATCGCACATGGAAAAAACATATTTCAGATACACTGCAAATAGAACGAAATATAAAGAAAGATGATAAACTCAAAGACAAATTATTCGCTATAATATGTATGCATATAAGTCGCGTTTCAGGCGAGAAAAAATATCTGTAAATATGCTTTACATTATATTTGAAATATTTTTCTATTAATCTCGATATTTAATACGGCTCAAGTAAGAATTCTAGGTTTTGTAGCTATCAACTGGCGATTTGTCACGAAAAGTGAGAAAATATAAAAGAACAAGATAATCGTTGAAATAGAAAAGATAGAACTGTTATAAAGCATAAATAATGAATTAATCTTAATACGATTACACGGCTGTATTTTTGCCTATTTGCCGCACCATCTGGTCAGAATAAGCACAGTTACGTAGCCAATTCAAAGAAAACGAAAACGATCGTAGCGATTATTTAGATACTATTTGTTCACAATGCCGTTAATCAAATGCCGTTAATTACATTAGCGCCATCGGATATTCATTAATTAAGACCAGCCACGGAACTACCAGGGAAGAGGTAGCAGTGTCCATTAAATTTTTTTTTTTTTTTTTTTTAGCAATCTATCAGAATTGAAGAATCTATCGTATAACTTATTGCAATTACGCTATATACGTTGCAATATCGTTTATTTTTATAGTGGAATTCTTTTCTTCAAGATTTCTCGACAATACATACGAGTATCAAAGAAACCATTACATACATACTCATCATAAATTCTACGTTGCGTACTTGAAATCTTTTCATTCGGGAAACGTCTCATTATCATAATTTCAGAACGTCATAATACATAATATTGTTAGGTATATGTCTGTCACAGTTACACATAGCTTTAGCAGACACTCGAAACTATCTCGCAAAGTGTAGAGCTGCTGCGATTTTGACATACGAAATGGCAGCACGCGGGATATCCTGCGTAACGAGAGAAAAATATCAATCGCAAACTCTGTGAAAACATCTGTCAATTATTTTATTGTATATTAGAATGCTGGATATATAATTAAAGTTTAAAATTAAATTAATTAACGTATAATAATAAGTTGGAGTAATAATACATATTTGGCTCCTATAATATGTCTTCATAATATTTTTATATACATTTAGATGAAAAAAGAAATTTAGAGATATGATAAATGTCCTATATATATATGTATATATATATCAAAAAGTTTCGATTTTTATTTGATAATAGCGAGAAGGTTATTGCAATTTCATTTTAGATATTAATACGTACTCGGGCGCGCAAGCATATGCAAGTTGGTTCTTGAATTCGGGGATAAAATAATATTACTCGATGCAAATTGAAGTGCGATGTATCCGTGGCTCTGGCATCATTCGTACTCCGGAAGCCAATTCATCGGTCTGCAATATCAAGAGGAATAGAAGGGGGTGAAAGGGGTGGATGCGGTAAACCGCGACTGTGGGTTGCTTCAATTGTGGTACATATACGTTCCGTGTTAAAATTTATAATCATTCTTCTTCCGCCAAAGTTGAACAAATGGCTCGGATGGATGTTGCTAAATAATATTGGTGTGATAAAATTCATCCGATGTGCTCGTCAGATATTATTTACGCTACTGATATCAATTGCCGTCTATAATCGTGATCTTAATGCGTGAGAAATATATGTCACTTTTACGAATATAAAATAATTTTTCTTCGAAAAATATGGGTGAAAAAAAGCGCCAAATCGACGAGGGAACTGACTTAATCGCGAGATTCGAAAATCCGATTCAATTATCGTTTAGCGACAGGATATCCGCGGTTATTCCTGCAAGGATATTTCTCTTCCAAGGCAAATTAAAATTCAATTATACGTAAATCTGCTGTCTGAGAAATCATTTTAGATTGGAGAATTATTAAATTAAAATCTATACAATGTGATCCTAAGACTATTATTTCAAGACATTCTACAATTTTCGCGAATCTTTTGATATATTTTTTAAAATTAACATTTTAGTTGGTCTTAAAAGAGGCGCCCTTTTTTATTTATTATTTAAATTGATTGTAAAACTTATAAATTTCAAATTATAAATAATTGAAAATAAGTGATTCTAATAAAAATTAATTTCTAAAAATAGATAAAAAAGTGTTGCACTTCTTATAATTTTAAACTTTGGCTGAATTAGAATTTAACGAATTTTAATTTTACGATACTAAGATATTTAATATTGTAAGATAATAACTTGTAGAAAGTTACATCAAAAGATATTTAATAAAATTTTCATTAAGAAAAAATCGACTTAAAATTGTTCAAAGAGTATGAAAGAAATATACAATAATATTTTGAAAGATCTAATATTATATGACTTTTTCGTGCTGCGGTATATTTTAAATTGCGGTTTTAAAATTGTTAATATTTATATACTAAAAAAATAGTTCCTAGATTTTTTTTGCTGCGTTAGATATGTATTTATTGATGGAAAGATATTTAAAAAAATACAATAAAACAGTTATTTAAAATATTACAGTTATCCGTAAAAAATAATCTTTAATTCAATCGTTGACATTGCATAATATCATTATTTTTAACGTTACAGTACACATTGTGTATGACCCAATAATTATCAAATTTGTCTTATTGTTCGTCAAAAACAATTTTGCGATATTGTATTAACATATATTCGTCGATAATATTTTTACATAACAAACTATTGCCCGCAAAACCGATTAAGAAAAACAGATAATGTCGAAATCTGAATGAAATACAAGCTGATAAAATGTTGCAAGACTTCTTTTTTAAACTCATGCATTTAATATAAATACAATTAGATTATTATTTAGAATCACGGGATCAAAATATCGAATAATTAATTAAAGTAGTTATATTGAAGTATTAAAGTAGTTATATATATTGAAATGGACAATGAAGATATGAATCATTTGTTGAATTTATGCTTTGGGAGAAATAATGCCTATGGGAATATCATTTTCAATTATTAATGCCCATAGAGAGAAGAAGAGAGATAGAGAGAGAGAGAGAGAGAGAGAGAGAGAGAGAGAGAGAGAGAAAATCGTTGACTATACAGGTACCTGCCAATTAACACACCCCTGTTGTCAAGACCCAATCGCTAGGTACAAGGATGTAGAGCGATTGTTACAACATTAGTCGCTTTGGGGGGGGGGGGGGTCTAGTACAATACATTGCGACCATATGGATATGTCCGATGACTATATTGGATTATCCTCTTATTGTCAGTCACTATTGTCAGATAACGCAGGCGCTTTTTTTACGCTCTTTTTCAAACTGTTTCAACGATTTTTCCTGTTTACAAAGGAATGATTGTATAAAAGCATACGAGAAACGCGTTTTTCGATATATTTCCTTGTAAAACGTAAAAGGAGCAGTAGGAGAGTAGGAGTGTTTGCGATAATTGGGCGGAGATCGACATATTCGTGAAAATAGCGCTGGTCTCTGTCGATTGTGATGAATGGACACGATTTGGACTGCCAGCGCTCGTTGGTTTTCGGTGATTTATTCTAGAGAATTGACTCCGGTGGATCTCCCCGCCGTTAAATGTGCTTGGAACGCGACGAATTATCGCCTCGCGCATCAATATACACGGCGCCTTCCTCGAGTTCGCACTTTGGCTCTTCGATCGTACGGCGTGAAACGATGTTGGAACATATATAAATATATCGAGAACGTATTTATTTTATTTTAAAGTGAGTAGAACGTTGCAATAACAACTTGCAGAAGAAAAACACATAAAATAAAAGATTTTGTGTGCACACATACTAGTTATATATAAAATTTGATTAAAAATTTTAATTGAGATATTTATGCAATCTCATTCATATTTAACTAATGAGAAATGCCGATTTAATTTATATATATGTAAATACATTTATATTAAATACGAAAATGTATATTTATATACATTATATATAACATTTATATATAAATGTATATGTTATATAAATTAATTTTTTTTTGTAGATCTCTTATATATTTTTGAACAATAAACATTTTTCAAACATATTTAGAAACAAATGGATATCAAAAGCTCATATATATCGATTGTCATTATTATTCCGAGGTATAAACTAATAAATGGTCACAATAATATATTGTATGTACGTACTCGTATATAACGCACCATAAAATCTTCATTTGCGAACATAGGAGGACGATAAAATCCCGTTATACTTAATAATTGGACTGTCAGTGCATCATATTGTCAACAACTAAATTTGTTTCTCAGGAAGATATGTTATATATCAAGTATATAACGTTGATTCGTAATCTAGTAACGCCATTCTGCTTTATACTCCAGCTCTGGCTGAACCTTGCGTGACCATTTATTAACTTTTTTTTCCCACGCCCTACTTAATTTCTCTGTCAGCGGCAGAAAGAATATAGGCGCTATATACCATCGAAGGCGAGAGCTGAACTCCAGCATTTTTAAGTACTTGCTAATGAACCGGCGTCGTTAAAAAATTTATTGTTCGTGGAAACATTATTCAGCTTTAAAACAGATGCAATCGATAATGAAACGCAAGCGTTCCCGTATATATATATATATATATATATATATACCGTATCCGACGAACGTTGATATTTGTTCTTCACGGATTGCCTTGGGAAAATATTCAGTTTATGGTTTAGATAAAGCGAAAATGAAAATCAAAGTATGTTATCTATATTTATCCATACTTATAACTTTCACATAGGAAGCAAGAATCATAGAAAAAAATGCAAATTTTTAAGTTCTGTTCTAGTTTGTAAAAAGGTAAGATTATAAGAGTTCTTTGTTTAAATAATATTTCTTTTCACAATTTTATTCGCTGAATATATATATATATATATATATCTACATAAGTAAAATGATTATGGATATCCATTGAAATAGTTATTTGCCACAAAAAGATGCTGTATTACTATCCAGTCCCATTGCGGATTTTACCAGTTACAAAATATCGTTGAAGCGCGGAATTAAATTCTTGGCTCATTCGACATAAATCCGATTAATCTGCCAATTAGTATATATCTTGAAATAACAACTTGTACAATTTTTCATGTAACTCATTACGGAAAAATCTGAACATGACAGCGGACGAGAAATTCGAAAGGCTATTGAAGCAATAGGTATGTAAATCGGAGAAATCGTGAAATTAATTATAACGGCACTATAAAGCTATCTTTACAATCACAGTCGAATACCGAAATTCGTAACGGAATTCCTGGAATATTTTGAAGGAAAAGGACACGCGGAAGGATCGAATGATAGAGCGGAAGTGCCATTCCCGCATAACGCAATGACGCAGGTACATCACGAAAGGCATAATGCACTGCGTAGCTGACTTCCGTTTTGTTTTGCGCATTCAGAAATATATTCTCTAGGTACATAATATACAAGTTATGTAACACGGTTATGCATATATATATATATATATTGTACGGTACAATGAATATGAGGTATGAAACTCGCAAATATACGTGCAGTCCAAAACGTGATTCCATTTTTTGACATTTTCCAAGCCATCCTTCATCAAGTTACGTCATTCTAAATATTTACAAATTTATCATTCATAAATTTATACTCCATCTATCATCTGCGTATGTAAAACCCGAAGACTCCCACTGTCATTTCTCTAAATAAGGGATTATCTTAAAGTCAATCATCTCTTTAGCAAAAATTTTTTTAGACTCTTTTTTTATTTATTGCAGGATTTGCAATGTTTAACATTAAATATCCCAGCGCAAGCTTTAATTGAATATTTATTGAAATGCAAACTCAGTCATTCATAAAAATGGTAAAAAATTCTAAATAAATATAATGATGTAAAAAATATAATTAAAAAATCATTTCGAGAAATTTACATTTCAATTTTATTTTATCTTTAAGAAAAGGTAATATTAAACAAGAAATGCCTTGTTAGGGAAGTTAAAAAGAAAGAGAGAAGGAATGAAAGAAATATAAGAGATATAAACCGCTTGATACCGTGGACGATATTATTTCGCAGTGAATTCCAAGCGGTGCGATAAGCGACCGTATTGATATACTTTACTTGATAGAAGTTGATGAAAACTGCAGTTTCTATTGTTTACATTATTTTCTATGTGCGGAAAAAGCACGCGAAACATAAGTAGCTCATCGGAACTAAGGAATCTCGCATATAAAGTGGAGTAGACGCGTGTATGGCCAGACAAGGCGTCCTCTTCGCTGATGCGAGGACTACATTCGCCATAGTGGATCAACTTCCTTTCAATAAACTTGTGTCACACATTCCATTCAAAGCAAACCATGTATGAGAGTACACCATTTCCCGTATCCTATTTTTGAGTTTGTGTGGCAATTACCATATAACGACTGCGCGAATGTCGAAATATCGTTATGAAAATTAAAAACCAAGAATAAGACTCGCGCGTACTTAAAAAGTACTTTAAATTAATGGCCGTTTCGCCAAATTCACGTATAACTAAGCAGATTATTTAAGAATCTCGGCCTACTTTTAAATATCGAATATAAGACATAGTGAAGCTAAAATAAATAAATTATTTAGTTGGCGTAAATAAATATCAAACAAATTAATATATTATATTATAAAATATAATATAATATATTCCCATATTATATTTTACAACAAATTTATTTTAAAATAGTAAACATTTTTTACCAATGATTAAAGCGCGTATTATTAGCAACATAATTTGCAGTAATAAAAATGAAAAAACTTTGAATTAATAAAAATCTTAAAAAACACATATATCGTCTAAAAGTATAATAACATGTTAAAAAAAAATTATTTAAAGAAAAATAGAGTTTGCGAAGTAAAATATATCTTTAACATAAGGAAAGGAGAACAGTTAAATAGCGAATAATTTATATCAATAATAAATCTGTTCGTCTCATAAAAATACTGCAAATTTTACAATTTGCATGCAACAGTAATATTACCATTACCGGCTTCTTAGAGATTTAAATGCTACGATGGTATTATTACCATTGTACGTAAAATGTTACCTATCATGTTGAGTAAAGTTGTATATTCTGGAATTTACGATGTTTGCGAATTTTTGTGGCTTAGAAAGTACCAAAAATATCGTAGTAACTGTTGATGTGTGAGAATATAATTCTTGGATGAAATATACAACATTGAAACAATGTATTGGAGCAGCTAAATCCACATCTACATCTACATCTACTATATACAAAGATACTAATAAATTTTAATGTTTTCCACTAACAATAATCGTCTTCATCGTACAAATTACATATTATGCTTTTGTTAGAAAATGGAAAAAATGGTCTCATTACATACATATATTATCTCCATGCCTTGTATGGTATTTTACAGTTCTTTTCGTCTCTGATCTATCACTGATAAAATGGAAAGTATCTTGACTTTTTCTTTGTTAATTATATATATATTGATAAGTTGCTTGAAATGGAGAATATACAGATAATTAAAAAAAAAAGCACTGTCAAAATATATTTTTCGAAAATATAAGAAATTAATGCAAAATGACGAAGAATATAAAAAAAAACAAGTATATATAACATTTAATAAAAATAAGATAAATAAAATTTTTGTTAAGATTAATTGATTTATTAATTTTTCCATCGTATCAGTCTGTAGTTAATTGGTGCATTCAATGTTGAATGACAGACGGTATCGTTGCAAGATGATATGCATCAGTGAATTCTAAATATAAATACAAAGAGTCACAAAGCAATGTAAATATAGTCATACAGAGAAAATATTACTGGCCTCTACCTCGCAATGATTACTATAAACTGCATTATACGTGGAAATTACAATCAATTCATTCCAATAATGTCCCGGTGATACGTGTAATTAGAATCTGGAAATAATGTAAAATACATTGCCAATTCCATAAATGAACTTGTTAATGTGTAGTTGAGCGAATAACGCTTCTCTGTCGAAAGCTCGATTCATGTCCGATATTAATTAGCAATACAGTGGTCGGATTGTGCATTGAAGAAAAATTTAATCAAATGATGTTGGAGATATATAATTTTACAAATCTCATGTTGCGAGTTTATTAGTCTGGCAATAACTAATGTTCATATGCAAAATATATGTACAATATGTATAATCTTATCTGTTATAACATGTTTTCTTTCTCAATATATGGAACTTCTGTACGTGAGTGTGTACGTGTGTTCCACATTTTGCAATAAATAGATTACTGTAATTTTTTTATATATAACAAATAGCAATATAAAATAAGACGATTGGCTGCGTCACGCTGTTTGTCAAATTTATTTGCTGAAAGGTATCACCATCGATATTTATTGATTTCCACGATTAAATTGGGTACAGAGCAATCAATTTGTAATCGTAATTAAATGGCAACACTACTATTCTATATTCATGTGTCCCTGATTTCATACTACTGTATGTGTATGTATATTGGCATCAATACATTTTCGAATTGTCATTCTATTACAATTGCAATTTGTTTCATTTCTTTCGTCGGGCATTCGCTATTTGCACTACTTATAGCGCCCAAGTCTTGTCGCCATCGATTTTACTCGTGACCTTAACGACTTAACCAATTAGATGAAACTTTGCTCGTATATTTACCGTGAAAACAAAACTTTTCTATTCGCGTTGACAGCGAGTCGCTAGTGAAAACTTCCTTGCGGGCACCGCCGCGCCGGTTTTTCCTCGCAGGAGTTACCGAAACAAAGAGATAATATACGAAATTGCAAACAAGAACGAGTTGCCTTGCAAGTATTTAAGTTACAAGGAAACAACATAGAGAGCAGAAAAGATTCCGTATTATTATTCTGTACTATCTATAATTTTACTCTCATACAATGTCTGTACATTTTTAAATTATGTCGATAACTTTTGCCGCAATTTCCTGCTAGTAGAACTGCGCAAGATGCAAGAAATTCCTATAGTCATTCTCACATTACCTCTATCGAGTTGGGAAAGTTTAATATGCACGATCCAACATTTGATCTATCTTCGTAAACAATTACACATTGATATTGGCGCGAACGTTGGATAGCGTCATCTTACGTTTCCAAATTTGAACAGTTAAAGATGGCTCCATTGCTTGCACTGAACTATTGCTTGATATTGATGTTCGACTTTATCACAGTAACTCGACATTATTCTTGTTATACGGAGAGCCCTTTATCAAAACAAACTTTTGAAACATAAAGTATTGTTTTTCAATTATTGATAAAAATACAATTTAAAAAAAAAGTATTCTTCCATAATATGTCAAAACTTGCACTGATTATTAATAGTTGATATTTGTTTGCTGTTTAATATTATATTACCAAACGATATTTATTTTTTGTTAATTAATTTTTATTGTTTATAAAATTTTGTACATTTTATTTTCATTTACTTTTCTGTATAAAATTCGTTAGTACTCTCGATATATTAATCCCTCGTCCATGCATTTCTAGTTGCATAATTTTACTCGACACAGTAATGTTTTACGTAGATTTGTTGGATTACAGGATTATAATGTAACGACGGATTTTCATAAAATACTACGTTTCTGTTTGCAATATATAAGCATACAAGAATAAACATAATGCAAATGTATATTAGGAAAGAGAGGGAGGAGAGAGAGAGAGAGATTTTGAAATAAATATTAGAAGAATTGTTTTTATTCAGCAAAAAAATTAAATTATCTATTTATATGTTCCAATTGTGCATTGTAATGTGCCATTAACGGCGCATCTGATCTATAAATTAAAAATCTCTTTCTTTCACATCATAGATCGCATTGAAATTCAATGCCATCGTTGGACATTCACGAAATAGGCGATAAAAGGGCGAAAATAAATCACTAGTCGCAGATTGAACGCCTGAATAATCTCTATAGGATTTATGCGTGGAGTGGTGCAAACGACAAGAGAATTCTTTAAATCATATCATATGCGTGCCATTTCTCCGTTGCAATGTTGCCAACGTACATATTCTGCCATAAATCTGAAATCAATTTTCCGTATCCTAGTTTTTATTTAATATTCAATGCCGTGCAAGATCGACTGAGTTGGAGTGACTACTCCAGCGACTTTAGTTGCGAGATGTACGTGATTGCGCGAGTAGATGCGCTTGTGAAATTATGCAGATGATGATGGGAGTGGGATAAATGGCGGAGATGCGGCGGTGAAGAACGAGCGCGTAATAAGTACATAGCGATTAGAAGATGAGAAAGTTACGAGAGCTCGTCCTTGTCGTCACTTAACACGCGCAGGACTAAATGGATACTCCATGGATACTCTTCGGATTCGCTTAATGGCGAATAATTATGAATGCAGTCGAAGTGAGAGAACGTCTCGAAACGAGGAAGGAGAATGAGGAGAAATGCAAAAGGCCAATTGTAGGCAAATATGCATTATCTCGACTTCTCATATCAAGCATCGGTCGAAAATTTCCAACGCATCTCGTTGCAGAGAAAATTGCAACGAGGTGTTAAAATATTTTTCCATGCAGGAAACTTTCCCAAACGATCGCCCACGCGCCAGACATTTTTCGTGAAATTTATGTTTACGAGAAATTTTTAATCGAGCCACGGGGTTAAGATATGAACGTTTCTGGTGCAGGTGTATTTTGGTTTGGGCAATCGATGGAGTAATTATTTTTAAAAGGGCTTAATCCGCTTTATCGGACCTTATATAGGAGGCGGAGAAATTTAATCGTTAAGACCATCATCTTAATTACATTTTCTAGCATGGGTGCAACTGCTTACAACTGCTAGAAATGTATGACTTAAAATAAAAATTAGAACTTTTACATATAAAATTGTAAATTTGTTTTAAATTATTAGGTTTTAAATATTTGGTACTAAATATTTTAATAAAATAGTTAAAATCAAAATAATAATAAAATAAATAATTTAAATTTATTTGATATTTTATGATTTAATAATAGATTTATTTTAAAGAAAATATATTTTTCTGATTAATCTAATATAATTTATTTTATATGTTATGTGTTTGTGATAATAATAAGATTGACAATAAATATGAAATAATTTAGAATTAAAATCCTTCAACCCTAAAATTTAACAACTTAAATAAGTTCATGTATAAAATATGTAGACAAAATGTGTGTAACGATATGAATCTTCTAAATTTCAATATATTTACTTCTTTTTATGAAAGTTATTATTACACAATAAATACATTATAAATGTATGAATGGCTTTCTTGATCTGTCATTAAGCAATTTTTATCCATTAGAAAATATATGTGTAAATTATAATTGTGAGAAAACGTAGCGTAATTGTTAAAAAGATTGTAAGTCATCAGAATTTTCCTTTGATTTAATAAGATTTTCGTGTGCGATATATACATGTATATTAGAGTAGTGCGTGTGCCTAGTGGACTTCATTATCAGATAAATTAACTGAGGAATGTAAACATAAATTACTATTAATTCCGGTTTAACGATGTCGCTGTGCGGGATAGATTCTGCTTAGTCAGGACCATCATGATCGTACGTTACATCGGCACTGTGGTAATCCCACTTTAGTGCATGCGCTTTTACAGTCAGTCCAATTGTTGAAATTCCAACATGGAATAAACCGCATTAATACAAAGTACAAAGGATTATAGTCGCTAAAGCGCGAGGCCCATTTTAATAACTTTTATAATATTCAAATAAAAATTCTGTTACGTATGTAAAAATATTTTGTGTAATATTGACAACAAAAATCCTGTAGCTAATATAATTCAAGATTTGTGCGAAAAGAATATTCTCGAGTTTCTTAGATTAGAATGGTACATAATTAAATATAAAGATTTCTATAATATTTTTTGAATACTTCAATGAATGTTTATAATTGGTATAAAAAAATTTATAACAGAACGTCTTAGAAAAATGTTCGTACGTACGAAAATGACAGTAAATTAATAATTGATTTGCTATTGTATAGATGAAAAGCTTCGATGATCCTTGAGATTAAATGTAACGACTATCTTTCTCTCTCATATTGGATAATTAAAGAGGTTTAGAGTTAATCATAAACGACTAATAGCGAACTATGCATTCAAAAACTAGCTCAAGATAGTACAATGCTTTGAGAGCTTTCGCGAATATATACAAATAAGAAATATTTAAACTCTCACGTATATTAGCAAATGTATTGATATGTATGGTTCAATTATTCTTAATTAAATTAATTAAAATCGAAGTATTTTCTTTTATTTATAGAATCATTAACGTAAGTTGTACTAAAAACAGCAATTAAACGTACTGATAAATAATTAATATTAATTTATTAGTTGCACGGATAATATCAGATGATTAAATAGATATATAATTATATAATATATATTAATCATTAATAATAAATATTAATTATATTTAAAATTGTTGCAAAAAACATACTTTTGCGTATCACAAATGTCGATATTATAATTTCATATATAATTTTCAGTTTTAATATAACACACACAGATATATAACATAGCAAAAGGATTATTTATAAACTTTATACTTACTACTCTTAAAACAAAATTTACACCTACATTATTTTATACAGAATGTTTAATTTTTTTAGCACATTATATATATATATATTGTTCAAAACTATTCAAGTAATTTCAAATGGCATTTTAATAAAATTTTCATCAAAAAATTTATATTGATTTTGATCCTCCATAAATGAATACAAATTACATATAATTTATAAGTAATTTTATTTAATATTAAGTTATCTTCTTAATTTAATTTATAAATTTTTTAAGATGCAGCGATAGAACAACTAGTCTAATAAACTATTCCATTAGATTGCGAATCATCTAACTGCAAAATACTTATGTTTCAATGTGTAACATTTGACATAACAAAACGAAACTTCGCGCTGGGTGAAAAAGTTCAATTTAACTTTCTTCCCTTCACCAATTCTATTACAGATACGTCTTACACATCCGCGTGTTCGTTGAAAGCTTTCAGCATTAGAGACGCGGCATCGGTAGCAAGCGGAGATTTCCTCTGATAAGAATACATTAAACTTGCCAGAAATTTCAATGCAATAGCCACAGTTAATCTCTTAAATTGAAGTTCCTTCATATAAAAGTATTCATAAAGCCTAGTGTGCCATATCAGATGGAAAATTTAAGCTTGGAAGTTTAATTAAATTAAATAAATATCAATAAATATAATCAACCACAAAGGAGTGATAACACAAATCACATATAAATTCTTTAGTGCGAGCCATCAGCAATTTCAACTTGGTACCGTAAATCGGATGCTTTCGTGAGTTCAAACCTTTTTGAATAAAATAGTTCTGATGTAATAAATATAAAATAAACAATACTGATTAAAATAGTTACAACACAAATTGTAATGATATTGAATAACGAAAATCTTCAGTTTGTGTTAATTCGATACCGTCGCAAAGGCAATGAAGCAAAACGTTTATTTGGAACTTCGTTCCAATAACAAGTAAATTAATGCATCCCATCTTTTAACAAAGTCATGATAAAAAATAATTATCTTTTTAATTGGAATTCTTTTGTGTTAAGGCATTAGTTATCTTAACTGAAAATTAAATTAGTTCGGAAAATTATTTTTATATACGATATCTGTTTTTATATAAAAAACATTTATATATGCAGAATAATAATGACTGAATAAAACAATCATTTGGTTATGCTTAAAACATCTAATATGTTTTTCTCAGAAATATATTCGATAGAAAAAAAAATAGACCAAACGCACATGAGGAAGCAGATTAAAGATTGCGCAATGGGATTTTTTAAAAACTTGTCACCACTGATTACAACGCGAGTTTATTAATAATTACTCGCGGCTGTTAACACGAACTGTCTGCATTGCGGAAAAATTGAAAAGAAAAAATTTGTTTTTTCATTCATGCATTATTTTATGGGTTCATTGAAACGATTACACAAGCTTACCTAACACATACACCGTGGGAGCGGATTATTTTCAAGCCATTTGTTAAATGATCGTTTGACAAAAACGGTATCATGACGATATGCAAAAAGTACCGAGCGTCTCCGTGATACTGTGTATGCATGAGTGCAAAGAAAAACAACAAAAAAAAATTGACGCGACAATGAGGAGCGGCTTCACATATGACCATCATATCATTGATATTTAACGATTTGAAATTAAGAACGGCTAAATGTCAGAGTCATGGGCAAAATTTTTGATACCCTGTTATAATGCCGCCAATTATTGCTTGCAACTTATTGTATTAATTAATTTTCGTTATACACAGTATGTATAATATTATATATATATATTTTATTAAAATTTTTTTAAATTATATACATGTATAAAATAGAATGCCTTAATTATATGTATATATATATATATTATTTCAAAGTTAATTTGTAGTATATAAACACAAAGTGTAAAATAAATTGCTTAAAACATATATTAATTTATATATATATATATATATATATATATATATATATATATATATATATAATGTAACTGAGATAATCAAATATATTTATAATTTATTGTTTGATATTTTAGGGGAGAAATTTTCTCAAGCAAAATAAAAGTTATGCAAAGATATGTGACATAATATAAAAAAAAGTTTTTAAACTAATAAGATTTTTCATTTATAAAAACTAGATCATGGATATATGATATTTCTTAATACTTGCACGTAAAACTCTTTCGATTCTGCATTATGTGATAATGGTAAGATTGGTACGAAAATTTTGTAAAATTATATAACAAGCAAAGTTTTAAATACTGGTTTTAAGAAAAGTCATTAAAATGAATATTGCATTTGTCACTTTTTCTCGTTTTTGTAATCAAACTTTGCAGCACGAGCCTCCAAAGATATTAGGGGAATATTATTGAATATGCGACAACGTACTTTTACACGACACTATATCCTAAACCAAATGATTTAATTAAATATGCATATAAAAGCATGCTATATGCAACGAAATTAATATATTCTCTCAGAATACATTAGAAGGAAAATATAATGTAAAAGATACCAGTAATATAAATGTTATAACACTTTTGCATATTTTTTATTCATATTTTAATTAAATATTTTTTTATAACTTTAAATATTATAATTTCAATAAAAACATTAAAAATTACAAATTAATATAAAATTTAATATAATAAATTTATTATTTATATCAAATTTTATACAAATAACTTTTACACTCTGATATTTCTTCATAAAAATATCAAAATAAATATACTAAAATCAAATAATCATAATTAATTTATGCATAATTAAACTCACGTAGCATAGCATTACGCTGATTAGATGTGGTTTAAACGCAATAGATGTGTGAGAAATATATGTACTTTATCCACTCTTGATCGCCCAGACCGAGAACTGTCACGATTTCATTGGTCTACTCTGATTTCGCGAGACCGATATATAGTAAGATGCTAATTGAGATGCTAATTAAACGGAAGCGGAATTGTTTATGGAACCGAACCGTTAGAGGAGCTTGGACATCAGCACCGAACATGCAGGCGGTTCGCCGAGTACTGACTGCACCGCGCTCCGTCGAGCTGTTCGGCTTCCCGCCAATCCCCTGCCACTCGATGCGACTTCACCCACCGCGAATGCACCCCTATCTTGTGAGGAAAAAGATAATTCATTGCAAAACGAGACACCGCATTATCACACGGAATGGTACCTCGGTATCCAATGAAGAAGGACGGTCGTATAATTCTACTGAATTCCGCTATACAATACGAGAATATCATGTTACAAAATATATAAAAATTTATATTTAATATCAATCTTGCCGACGCAATATGCGCACGTTTATGTTATTATATTTGTTAAAAAATGTAAAAAAAATATCAAATAATTAAATATTTAAATATTAATGCAAAAATTGAATTTAGAATATTTAAAATTAATTTTTATTGCACGTGACAAAGGCAACAGTAAGCCGAATTCTTTTCTTTAGAAAATAAGTTTTGTAATATTGATAAATATAACGTGCATGGTTTTAAGCTTTAATATATTGTAAACATATCACTGCGTATTGTATTATTGATTTACTAAATTAAGTCTTGCATGCGCGTTTATCGTTTAAACAATACGATGCAGAAATCTTTATATTTTTATAAAATAAATATGTTATATTTTAGAAATAAAAAATATTAAAAAATCTTCTCAATTTTTATAGATGTAAATTCAAATATTATTGAATCTTTTTACAAATATTTTCTCTCCCTCTCTCTCTCTCTCTCTCTCTCTCTCGCTCTCTCAATGTGTGAATATAAAAAAAAAATCAAACAGTTATTTTCAGTAGAAAGCGCATATAAACTTTCAACTTTTATAAGTTATAAAGCAAGTATTTCATAAAATAATTTCACGTCCCTTTATAAAATAAAGATTCTTATTACCTTGCACAAATAGGTCTTCATGCTGATTTTATCTTACCATTAACGGTATCTATTGTCTTATGCCAATTCCTCGCTTAAAATTGATTGCTCTTATTCGATTTTATTACTTGCATCTTGCATAGTAAATGCTTTTGCGTGGTATTAAATTGCATGGCGCAAGTCGCCGCTTGTCCTATGCATTTTAAATGCTGACACAAAACTCTTTTTACAAAGCTCAAATGTTGGCTGATTTTGAAGCTTGCGACGTGTAGTTAAATGGAAAAGAAAAGTGAGTTTTCTTAAAGTTCCTGACTATATTAGAAAAAACGAAAAATAACTTTCAAAAGTAATAGTGGGCGATGACACGATAGAGAAAACTCCAATACCAAGAATTACAAAATATCTATTTTTTCAATAGGAAACATTTACTGGTGTCACATAAAAATTCATACATTTTAAATGTTCTATATATGTATAGTATAAAATTTTGAGCATACAAAGTGCGTTCTTTAATATATTGGCATAAAATATATACGTTATCGAGAATACATATGTACAATATAAGTACAATATATATATAATACCCACAAGTTTGTTCTCTTCCGAATTTTGTTGCGCTACAAATAACTACAAACTAGGGCTATAAAATTAATATTACATTAGTTAATAATTAAATAGTTTAAAAATCAAATCTTGACAGTGCGAAAAATATTTGATCGCAAATGTGCAATAATTATGACTTTTTTAAATATTTGCTTATATCAACACGCACACAAAGCTAGCAATGCATTGTTTTAACTTGTCTCTAAATGATTTGTCACCATCGAATGAATAACTGTTCATTTTATAGTACGATTATACTCGTAACTTCGAGTTTGTATAACGCATTGTATATTTACTTACTTTAATCTCTAACGTCGGGAATAAACTTTCCACAAACATATTCAATCGTATATGTTCAGGATATACAGTCTCCTGACCTCCATCAACGTTTACGGTTGAGTTAATGCACTACTGGTATATATACGATTTAGCCCAATCAGATGTTACACCTTTAATTCCGGTTCAAGAAGCATGTAACAAACTATGTTAAAATAAATATCTGTGAAATTTGATATTTCAGTTTTCCTTTTTCATTGCTAGAGTTTTGATCTATATGCAATTAAAATTTCAGATCATATAGTTGCGTCAATTTATTTCTGCAATATCAATTTTAAAATATCTGTATTTTTATTAATCAACAAAATTTATTTTACTTTAAAGAATAACAGATTTTTTATTGCTGTAATCTGCGTTCAAGAATTTTAAACGCAAGAAGTTTAAAAGCTTTACAAATAATAATATTAAAGACTAATAAAAAAATTTGAAATGATGTAAGAAGAATAATGATTTCTTTGATAAATAACGAGATAAATAACATCAAATAAAATCTCATAAGTTTAATATTTAATTATAAATAGAAAGTATAATTAACAAAAACATAATCATTTAAAAGAAGTCACATAAATACGCCGACAAAATAGTTGTGATGTAGTTTACGATAATATATATTCACATGCAGCTTCTTTTATATTACTAGTTTTATAATAAATTTTTTTAATTATTTTTTTTTTTTTTAATTTCTTTTCCGTTTCCACTATTTTCATAACAAACAAGTATGGTACAAGTAGAATATAAATATCTTATAAATACCTTGTTTGTTTATTTATATACCTTTTTTAATTATTATTTTTATAGTAATACTCCTAGACTAAAATCTTTTTATGCAATTTTATGTTCCAGAATATAAAAAGTAATTAAACATTGCGCGCATACCGGATTTATTAAAAACTTAATATTCACCGCAATCTAGATGCTTACAGCTTTTTAACAGTCATGTAATTAAGCGACGAGTAACGAATTTTCATCGACTTGACGAAGCACTTTCGCTCAATACTTCACTTTTGCCTCGTTTTGCATTATAAGATCGCTCTTTAACCCGTATGCAAGCGTACGTTTCGTGCAATTAAGATGAGTTTCAGGAGGCAAGTAAGCGATATTCCTTCGGGCACTACTTGTACCGGAGAGTTTCTGCCCCTTAGAGATTGACTGTCCTATCTTCGAACTTCGAACTTCCTTACCTTGTAATCAAGGTAAGCATCACATGGATAGGCATTTGCGAAATTAATTGAAGGAAATTCTATATAAGCTAATCTGTTGATACCGCTAAATATGCGAAAGTAGCTGTATATTAAATATTCATTATTATATTCAACATATCCTCCAAAGCATTAGAAATTTGGTAAAGATCTAACATAAGTCAAAAGTAAAATTTAAGAAAGTGAGAAAATATAAACAATTTTATGATAAAAGAATGTTTTTTTTTTGTCCATTGCGATATGCGACATAGGTGTAAAACAATCTGTATGCTTTAATTCTTTAATACCTATATCATTTATCTCATTCTTGAAATCTTCACAAATTTTCCACGAACAGTTGAATGTTAGCAATTTTAATCGCGCGATTTCACGGTACGAGGAAAATATATATTACAATTTTACGACTTTACATATAATGAATTAAACGTTCCGCAATTAATTAGATTTCTTACGCAACTGCGATCTTATACTGTGCATCTTATCTCTCTTGCCTCGCGTCTTACAAGCACAGCATAGTAGGGAGAAGATTTCCAAGCAACATGAAGCGTGCTTCAGTCGAGAGTTTCTCGGCACGACCCCGAGGCAAGAATTCGTATCGTCATGCGAGGCAGTAACCGCTTCGGGGAGTCATCAACAAAACTAACTCGGTCGTCTTTCTGCATGCGTATATGTTCCGCGAAAATCTTGCTTGATCCGCGGTACGTGAAATATTCACGTATCACGGATCAAGCAACAATTCCACCACTGACGCGAACCAGAATGAAATCGTGCATTTTGTTTTCCGCATTAACACAACCGTACTTCCGCGTATACGTACACATAGCCAGTTTCTTTATATCGAATGGTCATTTGATCGATGGGACGTTCGCTCGCACGAAAACGATTGCCACGAATATTCGCGCTTTCAGATTCTACCGGCAACATCAATAGAACGTCCGTGCACACATATCCCGCATCACGCAACAGCCTCCCACGTTGTTGCCGCGTGACATTCGATGTGTATACGCCTGCCTGCATTCTATGCTGTTGTTGAAAAAAAGGGGATTTCAGAATATGAGTGCCTCTCTGCGATGAAATATTTCGACGAAGACGAGCCGCGCGCGTATATATTTAATTATTCTCTAGATTCCGCTTCAACCAAAAGTTGACATCTTTAAATTAATGTTACTTGAAACATATCTAGAGAGTACTTTATGATATTAAAATATGTCGCTTATTTGTCAATTAGCGAGCTTGACTTTTTATTATTTTCAATTTCTTCCCTCAATTCTATTTTCTTTCGAGAAAAAAGTAATTCTTATTACAGCCTTAGAAATATCTTGAGATAAAAGACATAAGTTAAATATTAGAAAAAATTTTCATTGTCGAGAAAGCACAATATTCCGCGATGGTTTTAGTAAAATGAGAAAATGGTGGAGTCTGTTAGACTAGTTCTCTGGAATATTTCTACAATTGAAAATTTTATGTCTCCCAAGACAAATTAAAATATAATAAAAACAGATGAGAAAAGTACAAACTTATTTTTGAAAGAATAAATTACAAATATTATCGTTTAAAATATAAAAAAATGATTCATTGTTTATTTTATTATGTGTGTTACATACGTATGCTAATTTAATATAGTATCACATATACGTGGCACAGATTTTTTTAGTTTCGCAAAAAGAGAGCAGATGAAGATAAAAATTCTAATCGTATGAAAATGTTACGTCATGATAATTCTATTTAAATAGTGATGATTGTAATTGATGATTACTATTGTATTAAATTATGTATAGATTGAGTAGATATTGTATCAAAATTTTACTCATAAATGCAAAGCCCTCAAATATTTCGTAGAATGACGCGGTTTCCACATATAAGGATAGACGTTACTACTTGCGTCTGATAAAAGACGTCTGTTACTACTTGCGGTTTCCGTAAGACTGTTTCACCATCAACTTGCGTATAGCCGCACATTAATTTAACAGCTTTAAACTTGTTTTAATAATTTATTTTACATCTTTTGTAATGTAATTATACAAGTTAAAAAATAATATAATTATAAAAATTATATTATTAAACAATAATTAAGAGATATAATAAATAGTTTAACGAAAATAAGAAAATAGTTAAAGAAGAATATTTGAGCCGCTTCTTGTCGCTTAGGAAGTGACGACCAACGGTTACAGTCGCCACAAACTTTGCAAGGCATAAGTGTAATAAAAAGCTAGAACAAGGATAAGTTTAAAACACTTTTCTTTTATATCAGTATGGTGCTGTGCACACCTGTGCCATATGCTATTCGATGCAAAAACACGACCGACAAACCATGTCTCTAACGCCTTGGTGGACGTATTATACTACATATTGACTTTAAATTACTTTAAGAAAACACATTCGAAATTCACGGAAATTTCAAGTATCGTTTAATATTCCAACTTGCATTCAAAGCAACATGCGTATTACATGATAATGGTAACAACAGTAATTTAGTAGTAATTTCTCAGCAATTTATATAATTCGCTAAATAAGAAGATGGAAATTAGACCATTGTAATGCATATTACGCATGTACTAAAAGGACTATTTTGGATAAATTTTGTATGTGATTGCATGATGCATTTGATGTAGAATATCAAATTTTCTTTTGCGTCTGTTGTACTCAATGTTTTCGCAATAATCACATTTTTATTTTTAACTTAAAGACATGGATATAAAAAAATTATATACGTTAATCTCTTCAATTTTTTATTAATTTTATTAATTAATCTTATATATAGGAATATTGTTGGTAAAATATATGTTATAATGTAAGAATATAATATCAAATATAAATTACATTCTCCTATGGGAATCTATTTAAAATTAATTGAAAGACAAAATTTCTCGTTATCCATTCTTGAAACATTGTTGGTTGAAAGCTTTGGATTTCCAATGTCAAATAACTTCATAATTAAATTTTCGTTAACTCAGGATTATTAGTCGGAATGAAAAATCACCTCGTGAATAATTCAAACTTCTTGTCACCGGATCTGCTTGCTTTAGTGCGCCCAGCCTTTGTATATTCGCTAGTTATTCCTTGCTTTATAGCTATGCCAGAATGTCGTCGCTTGTTTTTGAATTCTCTTTCCTTGTATACTATCTTGCACGATACTAATAATACTATTTTAACAAAAGTTGTATAATATATTGTACATTCTCCAGTGTTAAGAGAAAAGAACTATAGATAAATAAGGTGTAAAAAATCCATAGCTAAAAACAATGTACAATCTTAGTAACGATAAAATTTTTATCTCCCATTGTACATCCTTGTGATGTCTATTCTTGCTTGAAAATAATATTATATGATACCAATTTATTATAGTTTTTCGTATTTGCCACAATTAATCACAACGCCTTATAATCATCCCGTGATTTATATAAACGATCTGACCTATTTCAAAATCAGAGTAACGAGGTTTTATGCGCTATCTTTTACGTAAGATATAATTACAATGGTGGCATTGATTAAGCACTTCATCTATATTGCTAACGGCAAATATTCCAGGTTTGAATTGCGAAGATGATGTTCAAATCGCCGGGACATCAAGGCGCAGAATCAAGAAACAAATAAAAATCTTCTACTCAAACTATAATCTGAAATTTCCTGACTTGACGAAATAAGTATAATTACATTTCTGTTACGTACGTAGATGTTAGTATTGCAAATCATATGAGAATAAAATAGCAGATTAAATTAAAATAATGATCTTTAAATATGGCATGATTGAGAAACTGTACATGTTTATAAATCTATTAAGAAGCATATGTAAAAAAATTTCAAATCACGTATATACATATTTCAAAAACGAGGTTTATTAATATAAAAACTTTCTCCGTAGAAGAGAAACTTCTGTGTACAATCGAAATACGATTATAATACAAAAATTCTTATATCTTTTTATTAGTTTATTTAATTAAAAATTAACAAAAGGAAAAAGGCATAAACTGATAATTATAATATTCAATTAATTATACAGTTAAAAGCAGTAATCTGACAATCATACAGTTGCTATAAAACTTGCACGAAATCGATAAAAAAATTTTTTAATTATTAATTTTTTTCTTGCAAGAAATAAAACAAGGAAGACAATCAAAGTAATTTCGTAAAATGGGAAATATTTTACGGTAAATATTGATCGAACGAGAGTCGGGTAAGAGACGGTCGCTAGTGCCGATGGCGTCTAAGCCGATGGGGTTGTATATCCGCAAACGGTTGGGTCGGTAAATGCAAACCGACGTCGCTGAACCGTAGTTGCAAACTAGGGAGCAAGTTTCCCCGAGAACATTGATTGTTCCCTTGCAGAGGGTAGCTCGCTAGCTTCCATTGCTTGCCGTCTGATGGCGTATGGACCTAGCAATATATTTTCAACGGTGCTATTATCGAGGGTTCCCCGGGGATAAAATTATCTATTCGTCACAAGGCCACCCCGATCTCTTCGACCGATTCATATATTTTCTTTTTCAAAAAAAATTATATTTAGAAGAGTTGCTTTTATATACAGTATATAATCTTTATTTTTTAAGTAGACATACCGAGAGAGCTATTTATTTCGTTCACCAGACTTTTAATTTTTTCTGATTTTCACAAATTGAGAGAGAGAGAGAGAGAGAGAGAGAGAGAGAGAGAGTGAGTGAGAAAATTGCAATATCGCTGTTACAATTGCAACAACTGATATTTCTTTAATATATGGTAGATGCAATGAAATTTAGAACTTAATCGTAGTATAGCAATTTTTGAGAAAAAAAAATGCAGTAAGGTTACTATTAATATAAATATCCCGATTACAAAAAATACATTTAATCCAATTTAATGTAAGTGTAATATAAGCGAAGATTATATAAATAGTTTTGGTTGTTGTGTATCTAGTTCGCTTCCATTCTGGAATTACATCCATGAAGGTAAGAAAACAAACGCAAGCGGTAATTATAAAAATTGTAAAAGATGTAAAAAACCAATTTTTCGTCCACATTTCCTCCTCCACGCGTTTACATGTACATATGCGTTCCATACACATACGCGTAATTTGAGATCTTTTATTATAGAAATACCGTGTATAATAAAAACCACTTCTTGGCACATAAAACCGCTTTCTCTGTTATACTAAAAATATTGTACTATAATTATAAAGATGTTTATAAAATTATTAATATTATTTACGATGCATTAACCAGTAATAATAAATTTTGTGCTGTTTGTTATACGAATAAATTTATTACAAATTATGCTATTCGAAAATAATAAAATAAATAAAAGATATATAATAAGATGTGTAATAAAATTATTACACACATATATGTGTATGCGTAATAAAAAGATAAAACCAATTGATAAAAAATAAATATGAAAATTGCTGCAACAAAAAAATCGATATAATATTAAGAGTTAATAACAATTTTCTTAATTATTATATATAACCTGTATACATATATCTTCTACTCTATTTTGTATAAAATAAAATAAAATATACTTGATACTAATCTAGAATGCAATATTCAATGCGAGATAGTCATAATTTGTTCGCGAACTTAGCTGCCTAATGATATTCATTATAATCGGGTCGCGTCAAAATGCGATTTACATATTTCGCTGATTACCACGGATATAGTATAAAGTTTTTAGCAGATAATTCTAATGGGAGTAGCTATCCATCCGCTAGGAAGGCAATCGCTGCTGCCTTGGCCGCGCACGGATTAATTTAATTAACCTTTCTAGGTGCATGCGCGCGTTATTCTGATATGCAATCTACTGGGGCCACGTTAGCGTCATGTTGACTTTAGATTTTCACGGAATGTGTATAAGGCTGTTGATAGACGGCTACGTTTGCGACAATTAATTGCTTGTAACTATATCTGGCAACATGAAACGAATTTAAAGATATTGTTGTAACTAGAATGCTTGCCTTCAGCCAAAATCGATGATTACACAAAATATTTGAATATATGCAAACAATATTATCATAGTAACGAAAATCATGCATTATACAATAGTTAATGATTTTCACTAATATATCAAGATACAATATTTGTACCAAAAACATTAATATTTCGAAAAAAAGAGAGAGATAAAGAGAAATAATTAATCTTGAAATAGCATAACTTTTGAAATTTCTGGAAGAACTTATCCTACATGCATTTAATGATGGCATAAAAAAATTTATATGGAAAATTCTTTTTAACTAATAAGTATTAACATTTTTGGGGGAATATATGCTATATAAAAATTATTTCTACATATGCTTACTATTTTATTGCTTTAATATTAACTACATTATTAACTATAATTAATCATAAAGCAAAAATTATTCCATAATTAAAAACTCTAAAATTATTCTACAATTGAAAACACATACACAATGATTGAATTTTAAAGCACATAGATTTAACAGTTTTATAAAGCATTAAAATAGCGGTAAATATATTTTATTAAACCCCTTCTATAGAAAATTGCAGATAATTATATGTTACAGAATGAATGTTATGCACAAGTTCGGATACCTGATATTATTACATGGATGTAATTAGTAGGAAAATTTTTATTATTGATTTCCAACCTTGTTTAAAAAAGAATCAATCAGATCAAATTACAAGAAGTTAACATATAAATATAGAAACAGACCATTATGTTTTTCCTGTCTATATTTACAATTCATACGTTATTTGAGAGCAGAAATACGCAGTTATATAGAGAACGTTAAGTTGATCCCGTTGGTGCAATCCGTCACTTGCTCTGTCAACGAATCATACTCTATAATCTACAACAATTGCTTTTGTACTTAAAATCGTTTCATACAAACATTTGTGATACGTTTGTAGAGTTGTTAAATGTAATGCATCAATTACAAGAATTTTTTATATATGTCTGTATATGCTTTTGAATTATTTATGGAATTAATTTCTTTATGAATGTAATTAAATATGCATTAATATTCGTGTAACGAAAAATTTCGCGATATAAAACAATATAATATATACCAATATATTATACAAAAGATACGCAAATTAATAATATGCGAGAGAGAGAGAGAGAAAGAGAGAGAGAGAGAGATTTATCAAGAATAACATATATTACATAAATTAAATTTAATAACCTTAGTGGAAAAAAAATGTTTAAATATTTTCTATTTTTCTTGATATTGGAATCAAAATCATTTTCATGTCATCAAATTTATCTATATAAAGAACAATAAATAACGAAATATGTTAATAGAGATCATCATCGATTTATGGGTTTCGATCGGTGTAACGTTCAATCATCTTGAAACGGACATAGAGTCTATACGTCTTGGCTGTTCATTGACAAACTGTCGATGGCAGCTGGCTGTAAACGCCTCAATTGGCCCTGATTAATAAAGTGGAATTATAAATCAATAATTATATAATGCTATACATATTTAATTTATAATTTGCGGTTTGTAAAAAGAAAACTCTATATTTCACGCTTCATTTGAACTTTGTATTAGGATCCAGAGTATTATCAAATATATAATATTTTTATATAATGCAATATATTTTTTCATATAAGAAATTCATGTTTATGCGTAAGGATGTAAAGCAAAATTTCTTGATAAATTCTACATATGTAGCTTTTCTGATTTCAATTCCGTAATGGTTTATGACACATCGACGAAACAGCTGCTTTTGTATAAAGTCTTTGAAGAAAACTGCTAAAATATTCTCTCTCGTACACGTACGTAGCATAGTTTGGTTTTTCTTTTTATAGCACACTATTCTCGCGCATCATAATTACCACTTGACGAGAGAAGCAAAATAAACCAGTAACTCGCTTACGTAAGTGTGAAACCAAAACTTGCATATATTTTACTGTTTCTTTTCTAAAAAATAAGGGGGGGAAACCTCGAATATTTTTCTTAAAAAGTTAGAGGGAGAACGAAAAAGTTTATAGGGCCCCTTCTAGTTTTTTAAACCCCCTTATTTAATAAAACTAAATTTTATAAAAGAATTATTAAACTTTGAAGGTTTAAAGTTTAATTTAACTTAAAATGTTATTACTTTAATTAAAATTATAATTATATATATATATATATATATATATATATATATATGTAAAGTTAAAAAAAAACCAAAAAGTTTATGGGACCCTCTCTAGCTTTTCAGTCCCCCCTAATTGATAAACCTACATTTTATAAAGAAATTATTAAACTTTGAAGGTTTGAAGTTTAATTTAACTTAAAATGTTATTATTTTATTTAAAATAATAATTATTAATATTATAAGCATTAAATAAAAAAAAAAATATTAAAGATAAAATTATTCTGAAATATAAAGAAAAGGTAATCTTTCTAAAATTAATAGAATTAGATTTTATTATATAATATATATATATATATATATATGTATATATAGAAAAAAAGATTTAAAAAATTGAAAAATGTCCGTAAAAAAAGCGCGCGCGTAGTGCGCATCTGTGTTGTTCTAGTTTTAATAAAAAGCGATAGGGGCAAAGAAAGAAGAATAAATAAACTCATAACTTTTTTACGAATTACGTGTTATAAGAATGTGCATATTTAAGAGTTGACGTAACAGCGGAAATGTGCAAGCTTCAATTACTGATGAGTAAAGAACCGGTGTGTATATCGAGTTGAAGAAATTTTATTTTAATGAGATGGATTTATAAAAGCATTCAGACAAAACGTTATCGAAAAATAATAATATCTGATTCCAGAAAGATTAAGTTGACTGTTACGATCGTTAAATATGCCATTTCTATTAGTAGAAATGCAGCAATTGCAGCCAGATAACGGACGCTCTGACAAATGTGTCACTCGCTGGTTGTATACCTAGCTTGACACTTCCTCGCAAATGTGTCGCTTCCTTTAAGATTACGTCCTGAAATTAATCATGCGGTCGCTATTCCCCTACGTCCCCGTTTAATCTCCGACGCTGCCGGAACGATGCAAGCGACTTTCAACGTAACCCGTATCACCCAGTTACACGACAGTATGATGATAAAGTGCCTATTTCTTGTAACTTGGTGATGCTGAGTTTCCAGCAAGTGTAGAACTCGACGAAGTTCTTAGACATCTGGTTTGCAACGTGTCATCAGTTGCTCTTCAATAGTTGTTCAATTGGCATTCAAGAATTTTATACTATGTCAAGAATAGAGATTGACTAAATGACTTAAATCAACATAATGACTTAAATTTTTGTTTCAATATTTGCTTTATATTTTTTTATTAATGTTAAATTAAAAATATAATTGTTAATATTATACATTTATTTATAATGGTTATGCTTTTAATTAAAAATTTATTTTAAAAAGATAAAATAATATGAGATTATAAAATAAAATATCGAAATTAAATAAAATAAAATACTCTTATCAATTTTGTTCGCTTCATTTTACTGTTTAATATATTTGATATTATTGAAGGTAAATGATATGTGATATAATAATATACGATATATAACAATATGATATTCCAAATTCCATTGTTGCAAATTTAATACAAAAATATTTAATTTCCTTCAAGCTACATAAAACTACATAATAATATGATAATTATTTAATGTAAATTAAATTATTAAACTTATTTTATTATCTTTATCTCAAAGACAGAATTCGTCTATGGCATATGTATTAAAAAGACATTTATACATTATTCTACTTCTTTAATATCCATTTACGCTTTAATTCCTTCTTTTATTAACTATACTTGTGACTACATTTATAAATATCAACATATTCAAATGCATTAATCCTTCATCCTGAATGGCTTACGATTTATTTTCTTATCATGCGACTAGGTATTATTTCATACAATTTTTATGTAAGAATCACTTTAATCCATACGACAGAGCTAGAACAAGAAACCACTGGGAGATATCGGATAGGTTTACCATATATAGGCTGTGACAGAATGTAGTCCGTTTTTATGGATAATTGTTATCATCAGATATGTAGTTCAATGCCCGATAAATTAGATTACATTATAAAATATAAATGCATTATATTTTATAGTTATCGATATATATGAAGTATAATTTCAAGCTTATTAATATTAAAAATTTAATTAATTAAGAAATTAGTTAAAATGTAACAGATTTTTAAAAATTATGAGATAACATTTTCTTTAATTATGTTATTAAATTTTTATATAGCAACTTATATTGATATTTATTCTTTAATATTTTGGTCTTTTTTCAATTTGCCATTATTTCCTGCAATTCGTATATTCAATTATATTTCACTTGCAGTAATTTATTGTTGAACTTTTCTTTTTTTCTTTTATGTAAAAGGTTTCTTAAATACTTATGACATATCAATTTATGGTTCAGAATCTTTACACATTGTAGCATTTAAATTAACTTTTAATCACTTTTAAAAATCTTTTCAATTTAAAAAATTTTTTAAAAATAATAATCAATTTCTCTGCCACACTTGCTTAAAATACAAATCTTTGAGTCAGACAAAGATTTGTAATTGCAAGAAAGGCGAGAATTGTTGAAGTAGTTAGTCGATTGTTTAGATGTTTAATGCCGCGTTAAACTCTTGGTAAAGCATCAGCAGAATTCGATAAGTGAAAAAGTTTTTTTTGAGTTACGCGCGAACTTAACTTTCTGCGAAATCAGATTTATGTTGCTGAAAATATGATTTCTAGCTCACGATTTTTTTTATATTGTAACGGTCCATTAGAGAGCTCACTGTTGGTTATTAAAGTTCGGAATAGCTTTTGGAATAAAAAAGTAATCGCTTGCGTTCACATTTTTGCAATTTTTAGAACAGTTCATAAAGCATAAATATATCTACATAACATAAAATCATCAAAAATAGTTATGCAAACAAGTAAAAATAATATCTTTTTTGAATAACAAGTTAAAAGTTACATTCTTTTAAGAAGAATACTTTTATTGATTAATATACTAATTTAATGAAAAATAAGAATTTTATCAGTCTTCTATGCATTACAATTTGCAGTGCAGAATTTAAAACGGTATTTAATTGACAAAAAGAATTTAATTAATTTGTTAAAAATGTTTAAAACTGAAACCATAAATCGTTTTTTATTTACATCAAGTCATTATATCATTATATCAAATATCAGCAATATTCCAGAATCATACTTTAAAGTGTTTTCTTAGAAATACTCGCACGTATACATTTTGCTGAAAGCGAAAGACGGAAGTATTCGAGAAATCAATGAACATAACGAAACTTACGAGATACCTAATTGGCCGTCTCTTTCGAAGATGCAAGCTCGAAACTAAATTCATATCATATTTGAAATCATATTGCAACGAAGTAGGTCAACCGGCGCGTGTTCAAAGGGGAGCTTCTATAGCGCTTCTATAGAGATGCGATTTCTGCCGTTTTGCGGCATGGCCTCTCCCAAACCTTCACAAACCAATGATCAGTCACATTTTTCCATGTGTATGGTTTGCGATATGTGCTCTTCTTTTCTTTTAAATATCTGAGAAAAATTATTAATTCTGCTAAATAGATTCAACATTGGCGCAGTAGTAATAATCAAGCATTGATGATAGACATTACATCCATTAGTGGTTAATAATCGGAATTACGATGTTCTATTCTAAAAACAAACTCGATCGATTGAAACTGCAATCGATAACACACAACGCTCTTTACCAATAAACTTTAATAATGATTCTCTATTTAATAATGATTATTTATTTAATGATCCTCGTAAATTTTTTGTGGATAGTATCGATGTATTATCAAGTAATCTATGATATCGTGTTAATATTTGTGTGTATCACGAATGTGAACAGTCAAAATGCTTTTTGCGCGTTGCAACTTAAAAATGTCCCAATTAGTAATACACATACCTGTGAAAATACACTCGATGAAGCATTTGTTGTTTTCGAACAATTTCAATTTTGCTTCGCTTTACGTTTTTGTACAATTTTTAATTGTGTCGAGATATTGAGAGTAAAGGTTAAATATTTAAATGTTTACGACAGTTAGTTTTCCCAATTTTTAAATAACCGAAACTCGTTGCTACTTGGTACTTGTGATTGTATAATAAATATGATCAAATTTGTACATTTTTTTATAAATGCGTAACTATCGATGATTACTGATTATTTTACGTATGAATAATATATAACACATATATGATATACATGTCTGCAATGAGGTTACAGTTAACCGTATCGTGGAAGAGTCTTGTATTATGATTATAACAAAAATGTAGCATAGGAATCGTTTTTACTTTATAGATAGCAAACAAGTTTGTAAAATTATTATACCTACGAATACCTGCAAGGAAAAATGTATAACCAAGCAAAATAAAAATTTTATACCCTGGAAGTAATGAAGCAAGGCGCAGTAAATTCATGCAAAAAGTAATTATCAGGTTTTCTTCATTTACCGCAGTTATTTTGCAGAGCATATTTTTTAACGCAGCGGCAGCAAAATTAATGAAACGATTATAAATTTGCAAAGTTGAAAAGATTTCTTACATATACAATCTTCGTATCTTATTTAGAAAATTTAATTAAAGCTAAACACGATGTAATAAACTTCAAAAGTACGATCTGCGAATCATCGCTAGTGCATAGAGTATATTAAATTCTCGTTATTGAATAGAATTGCACGGCAAATATTCGCTGTACGTTGTAATAACTGTTGCCAATAATATTGAGTCGACACAAGTGAAGTGTTTTCGTAAGAATCGATATTGTTACATCTCGACCCGTAACTGTTTTAATCTACATTGTTTGTTCATATCCACAAATAACGTATCCAATTTACTTTCTCTGAAAAAAGTTGAGGCCGTTGTAAAAATTGTAAAATGAATTTATTTACGGTATCATTGTCAGAAATGTTTGAATAGATTAAATTTGATATCCCGATTGTGATTAATCGTAAACAAAATTATTAGAAAAACTAATTTCTGTCTGTTCATATTGTTTCTTTTTATAATTCAAATATTTCAATTCATAACAATTTTTTTATTAAATTACTCCAAAAAAAAAAAAGATTTCTCCATGACTAACAAACGATGAAAACACAAGGCTTTAATTCGATAAAAGCCCCAATAGCACATTTGCGATGTTATAGCTGTGGTTGAAGCGGTCGGCTTTGTGCCAGAAAGCGCGCAGCGATGCGTTCCGTGTTCTCGAAAATTTCAAGTTTATACTGAGCTATACTGACTTTGGCCGTGTTATCTCCGATGTATATATCAAATGCGTGATTACAAATGAAACCTGGCTTCAGCATTGTGAAAATTCGCGGTTGGCTCGATGTCACTTTCGAACACATATCTGATCGTCGCGATAATACTTGAATGTATTCAAATTTAATGACAACTTTTTATTATTCTAACAATAAATCTTTTATCGTTGGCGAGTTTGGACAAGATGATCGGTATTAAACCATTCGTATTTGTTTAATATATTAACTATTTTACATAAATAAAAGACGTAATAACAAAAGCATTTAAGAGATTGGCTTCTTTTAGCCTCTTATATTCAATCCTGCGAACGTACGGAATAGTAACACAACCGAAGCGATTCCGGCGGTTTATCCGTTCCCTTTAATTAAAGTTTCAGCTTTTTATTTCCATAGAACGCGGCGCACATGTTCCAATTTTCTTGAACAATTCACGCGGCTTTGTACCACGTGTATCGTTTGGCATATATCACTTGGAGATAGTTCTCCAGCTATGGATATATTCTGCGTGGCTTCGTATTTTTTGTATAAAAAGAAATTAAAAAACTGATACTGTATAATATTTTCCAATAGATAGTTTATTTTCTATGATTTCCAATACTTTTATCAAATTCAACGTAATAATTAAACATCGATGAACGAAATAATGTGAAATGTTCCCAAACTTAAAGAAGCTCTAATTCAACAAATGTGAACAAATGCACTATTTTATGTTATAATTATTGAATTGATAAGTCATCTGTGTAAAGCAATGATTGCTTTTATGTAATGTATTTTGCTTTTACAATCGCACGCTACAATAATTCTAAAATCCGCATCTAACGAACATTCGGAGCAAGGAATGAATTTATAACTATTAGAATTTCATAATTTTGCGAAAGTGGGGTATTTGAAATCATTGTACAATTAATGCGCGTTAGCATAATAATTATTATACGTAGAAGCTCTTATTATTGCGCAGTTTATTTTACAACTTTCGCATAATCCTTTAATCAGATTATAATTTTACAATGTAGAGAAAAGTAAGAAATAATAATATTGCTATATTATTTATAGTAACATATCTGTTTTTGATAAAATTACGATCTAGAAAAATATATTTCTCCGATCAAATTTTTATATCATTTTTTTTAAATACACAATTTCTCTCTCTCTCTCTCTCTCTTTCTAATATACAAGTATATAAAATAATATAATGTGTATAATATATTGGTTATTTATTTTTAGCTATTTTTATCTATTTTTTACTAACATTAAAAATATGTGTTAAAATATGTAAAAGACATAGAATATGTAAAACATAGTTTAAATTTTCTATCGATCAATCTTTTAACATTGGGGAATCAAACCCCTTTTATCGAAAAATGAGCTGTATGTAAGAAGCATTTGGGGATTGATAGGTATGCAAAAGAGAGATAGAATTCATTAAATGAAAAAAGAAAGATGGAAAGTTGTCGCTTCGCAGTCTGAAAAATTGATTTCTCATTGCTTCCAAATATTCTATAACTTTCGAAGACTTTCAGGAACGAGGATGATAGTATTAGTAAGAGAAAGAGACAAACTTAGATAAACTTGAAGAGTAATTCCTTTCGTTAGACGAATCGCCAGCAAATTGCGTACTAATGGCTGCGATGAATCTACTTACGGCCCTTCGTATACAATTATGCTAACGTACCATAGTTCAAAAAGTTATTCAAAATTATTAATCTTTATGATACTTTATTGAAAATAATAAGATATTTCATACTGCATTACGCATACATACAATTACACATATTCCAATTTAGATATTATGATAAATAGATAGAAATGGCTAATTAATTTGTATTTTCTAAAGAAATTGGCTAAAATCTAAACTTTTTTCATAAACTTGTAAAAAATAAAGCCGTATAATATAAAAATCATAAAATATATCTTTTAAATTTATCTGTTGCATATAAAGTTTAATAGAGGAAAAGAGAAAGACAGATGCAAAGTAAGAATTCTATTTAGAAATATTTCAAAAGTGGAAAATTTATGCGTATTAATGTAGCAATTAACTTAACGTAATTATGATATATGTCAATAACTTTGCATAACTAGTTTTATTAAATCTAACAGATAAAGTAAGGATCATATATAAGACAAATTTTAATGACCAAAATATCAACGAAGATTTTGTAAGTACACGATTATTATTGTATTTTAAGTAATATTGTTTTATCTCCATAATAATAATAATAAAAAGACTATGTAAGTATACATTATGATTACGAATTATGGTATTAATATATAAGTGACAATGCTTTATAAAAAACATATATATATATATATATTAAAATAAATTTCACGATGTCTTTGTGACAAAAAAAAAACGATGTTTTTCATTGATGAATTTTGAAATATTTTGAGAAATGTTTCTTTTTTAAAAAACACAAAAAGCAAACAAAATATTATTTTACTTTCATTTCTTTTTCAACGTCATTATATGATAAATCGTGACGAAATATGATTAAATCTGGTTACTCAACCAGACGTCGAGAAGAAGCGTAGCAATTCTGAAAAATCTAGAACATTCAGTAATTTTGTCAGTGAAGTTTAACTGTAAAATTATATAAGAACATTTAAGTCAAAGTTTATTTTGGATACTTAAATCAATTTTATACAAATTATTATTATGCAAGTTAGCATTTCGTTAAATGCTTTCGCTTAACTTTTTAGGCAATATTATTTCAACTACGCTCATCTATCTTTTCTATTTCAAACACGAAAGATAAAGACAAAGTTTAAAATACCTTATATAGAATATCACATTAACAACATTAAAATATTACTGTAAGCGGAAGAAGGAAGTGAATGAGAAGAAGGAAGTTTAGTTAGATTTTCCTGTGACAGTCCGCGCGTGTGTTACATTAAACAATAAAACAAAGACACTTTAGTCTTTAAACTAAGTAAAAATTTAAGCGAAAATATTAAAAAACTCGTTGTTTATATATTTAAAATACACACTTGTTTAAGACAGTCAATCTGTTTAGAATATAAAATATATAAAATATCATCAATAAAAAACACACATATAAATCGTTTATTCAAACTTATTGCAATTTTTTATAAAAAGCAGAATAATTTTTTATATATTTCGTAGTTCACATACATTAGCTTTGTTAAAAATATTAATTTATCGATAATATTATTTAATATCTCTACTTTTTTGTAAATTAAATATGTATTTTAATTAGAAAAATGTAACTGCACAAAGATATGTCGTAAATAGTTTTAATTGAAGTATCATCTAGTATCTCTAGTCCTAATCGTGAGTTTGTTTATTCTGCATGTGTCACAGCAGATATTGGTGTGAACGAATGAAGGGATCTACACGGATGCATACGTAGATGCACGTACGCAGTTTACTCGAAGATGGTTTAAGCACGTACACACGTCGTATACACCTGGATGCGCGCGTAATCTACGTGAGCGAAGCAGTTTCGTAGTCGGAAACTCTCTGTTAGTCGAAGAGTTGTCAATTTAACGTGAAAGACGTACAGATATGCACGGAGAAAGCACTCACATGTTTATTTTCTATCCTATCGTTCATCTGTGAACTAAAAATCAATGCCTCGTTACTCAGAAAATGTCGATGCATTTCTGTACTTCCGTGTGACTACTGGTTTGTGACTACTGTACTAAACCGATCAAATCCGTTGAAAATTTGTAGGATTTGGTAACGATTTATTGCGTATACTTGAAAGAAGATCTCAATTTACTCATATGTTTGCAATATAAAATTGATATTTACAAAAGTCATTCTGTAACATTTTTCTATCAGAAAATATTGTAATTTGATACGATGACGGATTAATCCATGTCATTTGTTAGATAGCCATTCACTTACGGAGATATAATTAATAGTACGATGTATTCATTAAGCGCCAGATAAATGCCGACAAACTGTCTCGCAGAAGAATCGCCATTATTTCATATATTTTTTGATTGTAATATCGATAATCTTTTAATGAATATTTGATTACATCTCGACTCTTGTTGCTTAATTTTTTAATTTTCAAAATTAAAAATTTTATTTTTATACATAAATTTTTAAATATACTAGAACATTATAAGAGCGCGATATGCGCGCGCCATTTATTTTGTGTGTAAGCGTGTATAATTATTTATACATAAACTCTATAGTTCTCCGTTTTTTTCAAAATAAATTAAATAAAATTACACACACACCGCTCCGTCGAATTCCTTCTATAAATACGATTGCGATCAGTATCGGGAAATTATTTACTATTATAATATAATTAATAATTAATTAACATTTATAAATAATATGTAAATGCATATATATATATATATATATATATATATATATATATATATATATATATCACGACGATAGATCTCGAATCACATATCTTGTAATTTATTCATTTAATTAAATAAGAATAAAAGTAATAGAAAACCAAATTATAAATTATCGTTTCGTTGCGATTTTTACAGACAATAATTATTTCTTTAACAATACGTAGAGACAAATATATTTTGTCCACGATGCTATAGCATTTGACTTCTTGACGATCTAAATATAATATGGATTAAGAACGTGCTATAAAACGATCGAATCGCAAAATCGAATAATTAATATAACGATAAGCTCCGTGATACATTAATCGTTTGATAAATAATTGATTTATAATTTAAAATACTTATAAAATTTTATATTTCGTATATATATTTTATAGTACATAAAATATTTCGGCAGCGATTAGAATAATACATGGTAATTTGGCCTTGGCGGCGTAAACATTGGCGCGCGTCAACATTGTTTATGTATCACGGCCTTGTTATCATTTATACGAAGACACTTGAATAGAACTGTAGTGGGGCGAGACGCTCAAATTCCTTTCTCACGTATTATCATTCGCGCGGCGATACTCGAACAAGAAGGTAGCGGTGCGTCGTCGGTGCCGTCATCGTGCCGCGGACGGTTTTCGCGTCTTCCGCGTCGCGTGTCAACACAGCATTGCCACGAGTCGCACAATGGCTCATATGTGGCACGCGCATTTTTGCGTTGAACGCACATTAGTGCGTCGTCGTTGCCGTCATCGTGCCGTACGAGCAACGATGCGCCGCGTTGTCGCGATATCGCGTTTTCGCGTCGTCGCGTCTTCGCGTTGAACTTTTATCTCGTTTTCACGATTGTCATCGAGAATCATACTTCGTTGCCGACTAAATGGGATGTCTCTCAGCGTTGCAATCTTTAATATATTAATACCTATTAATATAATTAATTTTATATTAATATCAGTTAATATTAATACTATATTAATATTATATATTATATAAATATTTATGTATTAATAAATTTAATATATTAATGCAGGCGCAATGTTAAAACGCCTCAGTATCGCGGCTGAGGTGAATGCCGGCCGCGTAGCAACGTATGTTCGTGCATAGTATAGATGCATGTTCGCGCGGTTAATCTTGAACTTCGGTTCGAGAATCGGCTGTTGAGGGCACGTTCTGCTCCGACGAACGGTTCGGCCCGAATCGGTTAGAGTTCGGTCGATTGTTTTGGAATCGTCGTTAATGGGTCCCTTCTCTTGTACCGTCTAACAGCACATTGTAGAAATACTAACATGTTTGGCATCTGAGGAGTCGGCTGTACTAATTAGGTTCGATTTTCGCTCGCTAGAGAAGTTGATCTCCCGCTTTCGAAGTGATCTAGATTGTTAGCACCTAGGAGGTGGGTATCTTCGTTCTCGACCCGTCTATCAGCCTTACGATAAACCCGGCTCAGTCTGTACGATAGAGACTTGGTGGTTCGTATGAAATCGTTCCTAACGAAGTTCTAGTCGGCCCTCGATGGGAGCAGGCGCGGGTCAAGAGTCGAGCGAATCCCATTCGCGTCGATTCCATCAATCGATTTCGTCTTCTTCCGCTTCCGCTTAACCTTTGCTCGAAGTAATCGGTGAATTCCCGACTTGTCGACTCGAAGTATGATTCTCACGTGAAGCGGGGTTCGATCGTGCCGAAATTCGAAAGTGCGGGAGTGTCGTTCAAAGTATCGCGCGTGTGAATGTTTGAGTGCGGAAGTAATCTTTTAATAGAAGTGCGGGAATGCCGTTTAAAGTATCGCGCGTGTGAATCGACCTGAGAGGAGGAGGAGGCCTAGGAGAGGCATCGGGCACCGGTGGAACAACCCTATGGTAAGTAATTTGTTATTTGAATATTAATCATTTATTCATTGCACGTGCGATTTAAATTGAGCAATTAATCACGTTATTTGAGTTTTTATTTACATGATTTAAACAAGAGAAAATTAGAAAAACGGATTTTTATATAAAAGCTATAATCTTGTAAAAGTTTCTATTTTTAGATTATAGTTTTTATATGAAATTATTAAAGTTATTAATAGTTTTTTTCAAAACTTATATTAAAATTATTTATCTGCTTATTATTATATGCATGGAATATAAAATTCAATGCGTATAATAAAATTTTTGAAATATTAATTATTTGGAGCATTGCTACAATTTGCATCTTTTATTTGTATATTACAGATCAACGTAGCGACCCTGACATTCTGAGAGGAGGAGGAGGCCTAGGAGAGGCATCCTGCACCGGTGGAGCAACCCTAAGGTGAGTATTTATTATTTATTATATCGGTTGTTAAAAATCGCGTACGTGCATGAATTCAATTTCTTTATTTGAATGAATTAAACGAGAGAAAATTAAGAAGAAAGACTTTTACATAAATCCTATAAAAGTTTCTATTTGAAAAAAAAGTCTTTATAGTTTATAAAATTGTTCCATATTTATATAAAGCTTCTTATTGCTTAGTATTGTATGCATCAAATATAAAATATTCCGCACGAAATATTAATAATATATTGTGGACGCTGCTATAATCTGGATTTTATATTTGTATGTTACAGACAACGTAGCCTCAAGACCGACAACTCCGCTGTTGCGCATCAGTGCCGGTGAGTGATAAATTTTATTTTATTTTGAGGTAACGGATACGTAGATATTGTAGATGCAAATGTAGATTGTAGATAAATAGATCCGTTGCCTCAAAATGGATGGGCTAGAATGGATTAAATCAAATAACTTTCAATAGATTTTTTTGATATGCATTAAAACATATTACAGATATAATTCAAAGCTTAAATTAAAACAAAAATTTGAAAAGAATATAAAATATTTTTTCAATTGATAAATTTTATTTAATTTGTTTAATAAAGAAGGTGCTAAGAGCAATTTTATTAATTATATAAAGTAGTAATAACTTATTTTTATATTGCACCGATTTTATCTCAATTTTTCATAGCCCATCCATCTATATTATTATTGTATATCAATGAAAGCTTTGTTTTAATTAATATAAAGCCAAATTATTGATCTGATAAATTATATAAGATACATAAATGTTTTGTTAATTTTATTATAAATTATATATTATTATAAATAATATTATATATTATTATTGTATAAGATTATATATTATTATTTCAATCAATTAATTTTGATTGATAATTTGGCATTAGATTAATTAAAGTAAAGTTATATTAAAACGATGCATGTGACGAACTGTCGTATTGTCTCACGACTATAAATGAGCATAAAATTACGTTCATGCACTGGCGATAATAATCAGCCACCAACGGAAGAAATTTTTCTCCTTTACTCTAATAGAGGTGAAAGTTGCATCTCTGGCTAGATATAACCAAAATGAATATGGCCAGAATCAACGCGAAAGGTAGGTCCAACTGGCCCAACGAAAGCAACATTGGAAGCAACATACGATGCATTCTATCAGGACACGCGAATAGAACACGCGAGTAGAGCACGCGAGTAGAATACACGATTAGGACACGCGAGTAAGACACGCGATTAAGATATGTACCTTCCCCAAAATGTCGTCAAAAGTAGGGTTTTAGAACTATTAAGACTATCTAAACTTAAAATGATCATTTAATTTCTTAAAATTCTTAAGGAATTAAATGCTTATTAGAAATTAAAAGAATACTAAAACTATTAAAATATTAGGGAGATAAACAAAAGAATAAAATATAAATAATATATAATTTAAATTTATTTTCAGGCAAATTTTAAAAATTTAATTAAATTTTTTTTTTAATTAATTAAAAATAAGATCCGCACACACACACACACACTCTCTCTCATTCTTGAAATTTGATATTGACAAAAACTCAGTTTTAATTACTTGTGTTAAAAATATCAATATTTCTTGATATCTCTGAAAATATAGAGAAATTCTGCAGATAAAAGAAACAAAACTCTTTTTACAATATAAGATAATACTCAAAGAAATATAAACTTTTACGCGTAATGGCGAAATAATTAAAAATATTTATATTATTAAAAATAATAATTAAATAAATAATAAAATTATCGTTTCTTCGTAAACTCTATTTATCACGCTTTTTACCGATAAATGCATTCAAATTAATTACTATCCACCAGAAACCATTAAAATTTAACCCCGTCGTAGAGGCACATGGAATTCTATGAATTCCGGTCTGTAAACAAATTTTGCTGACGACGCCACAGAATGCTGTGGTTTCGATTTGCTTACCGCGAAAGCTCCATAACGCGGACGGTCCTGCAATCCGGAAGTGTAGTAGTTAAAGAACGTTCTGAATGAATTCCGGTGAACGATGCCAATCTCATAAGTTCGAATTTATTTGCAAAACCACAACTATTTCTCTCGTCCATTTTTCAATCGATTATCGTGAAGATGTTTTTTTTTATCTCTTTTTCATTATTTATCTCTGTAGATAATAGCGAAGAAAATGCAATAATCTCCATAAAATAACACCTCTATCTATTTAATAGCATACAATAAAAATTAAAAATGTAACGATAAAATGACCAACCGCGATATTTTTGATTACATTTTGAGTTACCAATAATTATCTATTCACTTTCTATTAAATTTACGCTAATAATAATAAAATAAGCAATATAATTATAAGCGAAAAATTTTGTATTGCTCGTTTAAGCAAAAGTATCTATATTTAATAGTATTCGACGAATGTCTTATGGATAGCGAATGTGTTAAGGAGATCGAATATCGTTAAATACATACGATCGGTGTAACGATGCATCCCCAAGAAAGAGAGCGATTTATTTCTTCGCAAGATAAATCGATAATGTCTACGCGTACTAAAAATCTGTCTCTGCTGCCCGTCCATTCTTTCATTGAAACGTTTCTTTCTCCTGCTTTTATTGGCGCGGCATACTTGCTTTCTGTGGCGCCATTCTGCTTATTCGATGCATCCGGTGAAACCTTTTAGTCGCAAATATCAGTGGTTGTCAGCGAGAATGTATAAAAAAATCGGCTATTATATTATGCCCGCGATCAATAATATTTTAGAATATTAAAGAACGAAGGATAATTCTTTTGCAGATTTAAATTAAATATCTTGTTCACGCGATACATTCTACAAACATATTGCACAGTCTGCATTACGTATTACTTTTCTAATAAAGATAGTGTATGTGTGATTTTAAGTACAAAGAGCGTAATTGTTCGTATATATAAAATAAAGAAGAAGAATTATTTTTAAAAGAAATATAACATATGTATAAATGTTAATATATAAATAATAATCGCATAAAAAATGGCATTTTTTCTCTTTTCATATTAAACAATTCTTGATTGCGATAAATATCCTGTCTGTACAAACAAGATGATATGCACACAATTATAACTTTTCTATTTTTTAACGCTTTATATGTGTAGATTATCCCATACGATATTTTCTCGTAACCCAAGTCGTGATATTATATTTTTAGTTGCTTTGCTATTATACGTATCATATATAACATCGCCAACATAACATTTTTAGAGATCAAAGAATGATTACTTGCTATCATCAAGTTTAAATGTACATTCTCTTCATGAATATATATGAAATAATAATCGAATAAAAGAGAAATAACACTTTTATAATTTTCAGAATTATCGAAATATCCTCTTAAATGCGTTGTAATCAAATTAATAATAAATAATTAATTGTTAATTATTATTTAAATATATAGATATAATAATTGTATTATGTTATTATATAAAAAAAAATATGTACTTTATTCATGTTGAAGATATTAATATCATACAATTAATCGCGTAATATTTCTTATCTCTTTTTTATGAAATATTTCTACATAAAATTGATATTGAAATGTCAATATCTATAGATACAATATTGATATCAAGCTTTATAAAACTGCAAAATTAAGAGAACATCAAACATTCGTGTTGTTAGAATAAGAATTGTAGAAAGACGAGTTTCTTTTCTTCTATGAAAAAGTTTTTCATTGCTCCTGCAGTCAACGTATCTCGTAAATTTGAAAGTAGTAGACAAGATCGAGAAAGAGAGAAGGTAAGAAGCAAGAAATCAACGACTACGCAAAATGCCATATCTACCTTTACAGGAACGCAAGAGTGACGCAACGTAAAAATAAGAAATAGTACGCGATAAATCTCTACTCATGCATTCGCCCCCGATCGATTATTTCGTTCCATATATCTCACACACGATCACACTTCCATATATCTTACGCGATCTCACCGCGATTTCCGCAGTCTCGGCGTATATCGAATAAAAGGATAAACGGAAGACAATAAATTATTTCACTATCTATTTATTCGAGCGATAATGGGGTGTCGATGGAAACTTTTTGCAATATAGTACTTATATCAAATACGATGTGAACACCGTATTAGATTTCACGTGTACGATGTAAAGTTTCAGATGAAAATTTTTAGAATTGTAGAAGCTCACACACAAATGTTCCAGTTCAAACTTTAATGACTGAGACTTTTATCGTATTTGATATCCGATATTGCAAGAATTTTTATAACGATCAGAGAGAACCGTAACTAAAATAGCTAGTCAGTCTACATTGAAACGTGATAGTTAACGTTTTGATGGATAGTATTGATTCTGTGATTGTCTAACGGCAGTAGTATAGGTCAGCGACGTATCAGACTGAATCAGTGAATAAAGTCACCTTTATCGGAAACGTTGAATCAGCACCAGATTGGATCTTTTGCACGGTACAATTCCATGGAAATCATAGCAAAAACATACTTTGCAAGAAGATGCTTTCGTTATGATCGCGTTTACATTATGCTAAGGATCAGCTTCCGCGTCGACGTGGCTGCATTTTAAATCGTCTCGCGGGTAGAAGAGAATCACCTATCATTCCGAAACGCGTGAACGGATCAGAATATAAAATGCACAAGTGTTCTCGTTCAAATATGCGTTGATTTATATGCATCAATGGCAGACGGATGTCGATAATATCTCACTGCCTTTTATAAAAATAAAAAAAAAATATGAGTGAACGTAGCATAGTTTTTTTTTCTTTCTCGGCATGCATTGTATTTGAGAGAAATACGAATTCTATGAGCGAGTCAAAATATATAATGCAGAATAAAAAAAAATATGTTTAAATAATTTTTTGTTTCGAAAGTTCATATAAAACTACTTTCAAAAATTTATAAAATTATATATAACATTGCTTTTATAAAAATACACGTTAATATTATTTATAAGAGTTTAATTTTAAATAACTAATATATAATCTCAATAACTTTATTTATAATTTAAATCTTTTATCATTAAGAATACTACGAAATATATATCGTAATATACAATATTATAAAATTACTATAAAAAAACGAAAATATTTCTTCAGAGTCGTTGAATATTCGCTGAGCCTGGTGAACAAAAAAAAAAGCGACCCCGCAGAAAGTGAAAAGATCGATTTTGCTGAGAACAGTAAGTGATAGATTACGCGTAAGTAGACTGGGGTAAGAGGGCAATTCTTCGAGGCAAACGGGAGAAATGCTTGAAAGTCACATAGGAGAATGAAGATGAACGACGTTACATTGCACGGATCAATGAAATGGTGTGAAAAATCGAGTGACCGATGAGGTCAAATGGAAAGAATGTGTGGAAAAGTGAACGATATCGATTTCAAAATCCCTCGTACGAACCGCGTCAAATGATAAACGAAGTCAATCTATCAGTCTGGCAGAAACGTAGAAATTGTAGTTTCGTGATTTGATAATCATACAAATAACCAAGTATTTAATTATAAAGTATTGTTCTGAATTCTCCCAACGGCATTTATTCTCGAATTTATAAATGATCTTCTCCATTATAATATAATGGTTGACTTAGCATCATATTTATAAATTATACAATTAATTTAGTTAGACAATTGAGAAAATACGTAACATAATTACAACGAAGCCAATGCCGTTACTTTGGCGTAAATAATTGATTATTCGCGATCTATTATAATTTGCGGAATTGAAACGGAAGAACGAAAATCATTTGAATCATGAACAATTTTGCTCGGCACATGTAAGTTCACAGGCTGCATTTGATAGCGTGTATAAGGAGGAAGTAGTACAAGACACGTGCTTCATCATACCCGTCCAAACATGCAATATGCGAGAGACAGATGCGTTTCTGTGCTGCTATATACAAAATAGAAATTAAAGGAAAGAAATAGACAAAAAATTTTGCAAAATGTATTTCTCTGCAAAGCGTAAAATTTATCAGCTCTCTTGAATTTCGTCCGAATGTACGTTTAAAGCAAATGTATGCGATGCGATGTACAAGCGAATGTATATATAAAAGGCTTTTCGTCTCTCGCTGCAACGCGCTCTCGAAATTGTCTAAACTCCTGCATTTTTCAATCACTCACATTTGCATTATTCGCGAGCATCGATGCACTCAAATATATACTGTTTCTTACCACGAAACAAAGATGTAACGTCGAATTTTATGTGGTTACGAAGGCTGTTCGTCCGTGTTACAATAGCGTAATACTAGTTACAGTTTCTTTTTAATATTTATTTATATATAACATCTATTTTCTTAAATAGAGTCAGTATTATTACTGCAAAGTAGTAAATAGTCATTGATGATCTTAGTTATAAAAAAGAATATAGCACTTGAAATCAATGATATCACACCGAAAGAATCAATTAATGATTATGGCTTTTTCAATTAGCAATATTTGATATTAATTGTATGTAGAGATGTAAATAAGAAAAAACAAAATATTTTTTTCATAAAAAAACGGTTCTTTTTATGGAGGGAAAAAAACCACAAGCCTCGTTTTTTTTTTTTTTTCAAAATTTTGTCTTTTTTCAGATATTTAATATCTTTAGATTTTGATAACTGCAAATTGATTTTTCATTATTCTCAACTTTTTAAATAATAGATTTGAACTAATCAATATTAATTTAAATGTAGCTCGCATTCCAATTGGCTGTACAGTTACGTAATTACTATTTTTAATTAACTAAATTCTCCAAAAATAAATCAAAATTCAACTTGAATAAATTGTATTTATTATAGATACAAAATTACAGTTCGTAATTTTTAAAAATATTTTAAAGTTAATATTTTAAATAATACTTTAATCATAATTTGCCGCAAAAGACATTAATCTATCAAAATCACTTCTCCCAAAAAATAAATTAAAAATATAAAAACTTTAATTTTTTTTTTTTCCAATGGAAAAACATTTTTCTCAACTGTTTTTTTTCTATAAAAAAAAACTTTTTTTTACATCTTTAACCGTATGTATAAAATCGTATAATATTATATATTGTATGTTACATTTTCTTTCTAATTTATCCTTAAATTTTGATATATTTTCACATAAATTTATATAGAGATTAAAATGATAAAAGTTCTTCTAATTATTCCATATTCCATGTTCCATGTTAATGTGAAAATGTTAAAAATAATTCTAAGCTTATATAACGCGTTCAGAATCGTCCACATATTCAGAGAATTAATGGATCACGTTCCTGAAATGTCCTACGCGTTATGAAAATGTTGCCCGAGGTAATATAATTTATATCCAAATTGTAACTGTTATTATAAAATCCTAGTAATAAAGAGAAAATTTTATCTGATTTAGCAGACAATATTCAGAATGTCAAACTACGGAAGCAATTACTGATGGTGTTTAATAGATTCATTAGAGCTTATTATGATATTGATTGGTAATGCTAACTAGAATTAATCTCAAGTTTCTATATTCTTGGAAACGTATTATTTGTATACGTATTGAAAGATAAAATTTTTCTATTCAAAAATCTCTACGTGTATAGTCGCATGTTACAATTGATTCCTATATTCGTGGCGTTGTTTAAAATAATGTTAAAGTTTCAGAATTAACAAATCATAAATTTTTTTACGTTACCAGATTATGTTATAATTTTAGATATTAAAAGTTATCCGAGAAATGCTATAAATTTTTCTTTATTTTAAAATATTAAAGGAAAATGAAATTTAGCATTATTAGACAGAAGATTTTATCATTATGAGACATATTTTTTCGTGACGCTTATGTCACGAAATCAAACAATGTATTTATCTCAACGTAACAATATAAAATCTTATATAATATGAGAATATATATAACAATCATTATAAAATATTAGCAAAATATAAACCATGTTTTTCATAAAAAACATGTTTTACGATATTCTTTCTCATTAATTTGATCATCGTTACTCGGATATAATATCAGATCCTTTTTTTATGATAAATTACTGTTTTCTTAATATTTCTTTTTCCACTGACACTAAGTAAAAAACAATATACACGATGACGTTAACTTGCAGAAGTTACATAGCGTGAAATTGTAAGAACCTTGGAGTGCTTATAAAATATATTGACATGTTACTTGCTGACAAGGGCGCAAGAACACGGAAAGCTATGGCTTGCGGGAAAGTTGTAATAATCAGCTCTATGTTTTGAGATAAGTTTGACCAAACTCTTAAAAAAAGTTTATGATTGATACTTGACTTATGTCACTCGTTATACTCCTAGATATACAAATAAAATTTTAAAAACTACTTGCGTTATTACATAAAAATATTATCTCTTAAAATTAATTATTTTTGACACTTTTTTTCTTACATTAGCTTCTTTAGTTCCTAATACAATACATTTTATTTGTATCTTAAAATAAACTAATCAAAACTGAAATATATATAAATGCAAGATAGTAATTATTATGACAATGTGTATGTTATTATATTTTACGACAATATGTAAGCATTTAGAAAAGATCAAAGAGTTCACGCGCGCGCGTTTCTTTTTACGCCAAGTGTTTCGTCGTGTCAGATTTTGCTGAGAAAATATATGATATATCCCGAAGAGAAAGCACAAAGGTTGCGATACTTATGTGCGTTATTACGTGACTGATAGTTTCGGGCCAAGGACAAAAAAAGGAAATACGTCAGCTCATAAAGGGAAACAATAGAGACAGAGCACGTACGACAGTCGTTTTTGAAGCTTCTAAGATTCCAGAAGATATTTCTTTTTTCTTATTTCGATCTATGATGCCGATAGCAGTAAGGAATATCACTGAAACGAAATATTGTTCAAAATAGTTTCAAATGAGGAAAATTGGTAAAAATTTGCAGTATTGAGAGGAAAAAAAAAAAAAAATTTGATCGAAATAGAACGAATTTTTGATAACTGCTAACGATAAAGAAATTGAAAGAGAAAATAAATTATACTAGCGATGTGGAAAAGGTCAATAATAATATTATACAATATTAACAATAGCAACTACATTTCGAAATATAAGATCAAGTTTATGCATGATTTGATTTCTCGATAAAAGTTTATATGAAGAATATCAAATAAATTTTAACTGTGATTAATTTTTTTGAATTGTAATTTTGTTACTGCTATTATTGAAATTGAAATTCAGAAAAAGAGATTGTACATGACCACTGGATCAAATTCAAGATATATGTAAAACTACCATAAACATACCTGAGGTACAAATAAACCCCTCCTCTGAAAATCATATAACGCTCAAATATAAAATGCAATCTTGTAAACAGGGAAAAATGAACCAACGCTATAGATACAATAAGTAAGATAAGAAGCAAGTATAAAAAATTAAGGTCAGATAAGGAAAAAGACTCACGCTTTAGTGGATTATGTTGCGTATATCTACAACATCCTGTAAATATTATTATGTTTCTCAAATTTTAAAACAAATTTTCTCTAGCATGTAAACAGGAAGAACGAAGGGAGAAGGCAGCACTTTATTAATGCTCGATTAATGATATTAATGATCTTAGCGAAATTTATTATAAAACTAGAGGAATAGTAGCTTTAATCTTTCGGCGTTAAAATATTTCAGCCACGTTAAAAGCACTTTGCAGAATTTAACAAGTTTATTTAATAACATTAAATTTGATATATAATAAACTCGATAGAGTAAACTTAATATTTATAAGTTTATCGCAGACATATGAAATATGTCTATGCAATCAAATCTCGATACTGTCATGATATAAGATAATGAAAAAAAATGCATACATATATATATATAGATATATATAATAAATATGTGTAGATATAAAAAGAAATTATGTCCAAGAATCTGTAGTTAAAAAGTTGGAGGAAACAATGTTGTTATCCAGAGATGCGATAATATCTGAACGTGAAGTACATACATAAAAATAATCAAACCGAGACGCATTTTAAATCGGATTCTTTTAAGCGTCTTCTCGTAAGAAAAGTACATGTCAAAAGAAAAGAGCCCTACGATGCAATTCAGTTTCGTTTACGAGAGAACGAGCGCGCTCTGAAACTCCATCCGCAGAAATGCCTCTGGCAGAATGCAAAGTAATAAATAAAGTTGCCTATTTCCCTTTCGATCCAAACACATCGTTACATTTTCGCATTCGCGTATTCGTCTTTCCCTCGTTGCTTTGCTCTTTATCTTCTCACCACGTCGCCATCTTCCATTCGCCAGCAGTCGCAAATATGCGGCTGCGGACAAGACGGATTTGGCCAACGTCCAAGCAACTTGGAACGATTGCCTCCCGTCGACGGGAGGTCGTACGTTGCAGCATGCTTGGTCGTCTCTGGAATGTTTAGTCCGCGATCCGTAATCTCTTCCATATCTCCTATAGTTTTCTGTCTTCGTCGCGATTAATTGCGTTTACATATACATAGAATAGACAAAATTGACGAGTGGGTGGAGAGAGCAATTCGGAAGACTATGCCATCCCAATACAAATAGAATTATAGCTAGGAATGGTGTTCGAAGTATCTCAGCGGGCTACATAAGTACACTCTTCTCATCCTAGACCCGTTCTCAATCGGGTGATTCTACACCGTATCGAATATCGATAGGGTAACGCGATCATCAGCCGTTGTGGGCGTTCAGATATGCCATATAGGGGCTTAATATATTTCGAGGATACGATGCTAAGAGTGTCGCCAGGCAAAATTACTTTTAGCTACGGAGATATGTTACCTTAAAATGCGGTATCGCTACCGTATATCTTGAGTTTATTTTTTTTTTGTGTGTTTTGAAAACCGGCAACTATATTACGAATTGTCTTTTATACGGCATACTCAAAATATTTTTAGAACTTTCTCTTTACGATTTAATGAGACTTCCAATTTAATTCTTCAAAAGTTTCAAGAGAATTCATATGAAAAAAGATGTTTTTGACATAAGAGATTTATCAAATCTTCTGTATATAAACAGTTTTGAGATAAATTTCACAAATTATGTTTATAAATTATTATTATTAAAAACAATTAAATTTCATGATAATAAAAGTAAAACATATTTTTACGACAGAGCAATTGGTCGTAATTTCTATTAAGATACAAAAAATATAATAAACAATAAAATTTTGATTTTTATCAAAATCTGTTAAAGTAGAAAGTGCTACGGAGTTTTTCTCATTAGAATTAGAATGTAATTTGACGGGATTGAAAATAGAGGATGAAGGGCGGAAGACGTAGATGAACTGATGGCGAGGATAGTGATCTCGAGAGCTTCGAAAATTGATTCTTAAATAGACTGAGACGAATTGTGTCACTCGTGATATTTTTAGATGAAATTCTAAGAGCAGTTTGAAAAGCGGGCATCCTTGGTGACTTCATTGACCGCCTGCAGAATATATTAAAACTACAATATTACGAAGAGATAAATTATCGAATGTAAAGATTCTATATTTAAATATTAATATATTCTTCATTTTGACGCATAGTCTGACATTAACCGGTTCAATTGAAGAATTTTTAAGATTTAAAAAAAATTTTTTTTATTCACGTTTTTTTAATAATTTCGATGAGATTTGTAAAAGTAATCAGCAAGTATTCAAATTATGTATTTAACACAAATCCACATATAAAAATTAAAGACAAAATTTTGTTCATCTATCATTCTTTAGTTGTTTATCATTTATTTTATTATTTGTAAATTTGTGTATAACGATTTAACTTTTTGGATTCTATACATGTTATTTTTCTCGTGTTTTTTTTTTTTTTTTTAAATCTACAAAATTTTATTTCATGCGATTTGCTCCACGCGATTCTGTCGACATTCGTATATGTCGTATCACGTTGCGTAAAAGAAAACGTGTCGGCATCCAAAGTCGTTACTCACACCGCGGGGCGCAAGAGGATTTTCATGTTTCACGTGAACGCCAACGGAGGTGGCACAGACACACGTTCATTCCAATTAATGCGACGCGATAAATCCTACGACTGAGCCGACCCGACGACACTCGTGGGCACGACACGTCCACGATCAGGAAATCGTTTCCTCTCGGCCGTACGGCAACCTCTCTTGTTCCGTGAGAAGAAGCGGCGGACCGTCAATCAGATAGACATAGGAGATGTGCGAAACTGCAAAGTGATTCGTGCCGATACCATTTATCGCGAATCGTCTAACAATAAAAAAAAAAAAAAAAAAGTTTTCTGCGAGCGCGTTTTTTTATATAAATAAAACTACATATATATTTCGTCAAAATGGGAAAATTAGTTTCACTCTTTCACACATTTAAAAAACAAATAATATTTTGTCTCAAAAGAGAAATAAACAATTTAAGTGAAAACATTGTTTTTTTAAAAGGAAAAACTTAATCATCGTTAAAATAATTACATGTAAAAAATTAGATGTTATTAAAAGACTTTATTCAATCTTTTCAATACTTTTCGTTTACGTGTAATTTATATGGAACATATTTATATGGAATAAATATTATCAAATTATATAGTTGGCGTATAATTGTATTTTTTAATTGAATGAAATACGTATAATATTTTAAGTAAAACATATATTACGGTAAACAGTGTCATGAAATGCGAGAGAAATTCTATGAAATCTCGGTATTGTTAGAAAAATCTTCAAGAAAAGCAACGCCCATTTATAGTAGCATGTCATATTGTCGGTGTGCTTGAAAACACTCTCTCTCCAAAGCAGAGAATTTACGGAAGTCGCTGAGATCGCAGAAAGGGTCGAGGAGTGGTCTGCTAAAAACGAAATTTATCGTTCCCAACTGCATACCCTTATTTTTTGATAACAAAAAGCCAACGTGATCGAATATGATATCGCCCATACGTTGACACAGCTATAAATCCTCCCAGATTTTTATGAAGAAATAACTTGTATAAAATCCAGAGAGAATATATTCACATACTCGTTACGCACATCGTAAATAATAAAATATGAAAGCAAAATTTCGCATCTTAGATTTTTTAGAAAAAAATTGATATCCTCCCCTATTGTCAATATACGACACATTAATATCTTTTGAATAACTATCCATTCTTACTTTCTAATCGTATTGTGCTAGCCTATATTTTTCAATCTATCTTCTCATCCTGCTTGGCAAAGTAAACGAGTAAAAATGAAAGTGTATATATTTCATGCTTCTCAAAATGCACAATCATTGACTTTTTTTAGGAAATATTATGATGTATCTCAATGAGAAAAATTTAAGGATATATCATTAATAATTTAATTAGATTAAATGTGTGTGTGTATGAGAAAGAAAGAGAGAAAGAGAGAGAGAGAGAGATTATATCAAGTTTAAAAAAAAATCCATTTTGGTCTTATGAGATAGAAGACATTAAAATATAGTTCTCTTATGTGTATGTGTATAATGTTAAAACAATAAATTAAAATATTTCAATTTATGTCAAATTAGGAAAAATAATTACAAAGATAAATTTGAAATACAATAAAAAAGATTATTATATACGTGCGTATAAAAACTACAAATGATATAATATTATTAGGAATATAAAATTTAAAAATCTAATTTTATTACTGATATGTCATTACATTATGTATTATTGCAATTAATATTTAGCATTGTCGAAATAAATTTAAAAAAAAAGTTCTATTTCCATCTCTCACAATCAAACAATTCGTTTATTGAATCTGATATTTTAATTAACTCCAATAGACAATGGAAAGTAAAGTGCTTGTAAGAAAACTTGATTAAAGTTGAACATTGTTCTAGGAAATCTTAAAACTCTTTGGGGCAGTCTATGAGCAATTTCATGTCGGCAACGAATAAGAAACTTTTACAAGATGAAAAATCGGAACAGCGAGCGTTTAGTTCGTTGAAAATCTAAATAGGCTAAGCAGACTCGATTATGTAACGGACTTATTATCAGCTTTGCGCGCTAAGATTGCTTGTTATAACAAAATAACAAGTGAAAAGATCGTGTATATAATACCTCCTTGTGCAGTACGTTGGTAATGAACATGCTTAATAAGAAAGAGAGAGAGAGAGAGAGTTTTATATTTCAAAAATCCATCTAGATGTAAATTACAATGTTTTATTTTATAACATTGCTTTTTTTGCTTTGATAATTAATTCTTTATCGAAATAATCTTCTAATAAATCAAACTATAAATCCTGCAGACATAAAGAAACTGACGCAGTCGCGAAAAAGAATTTAATAATTTTTTGAAGAAAAATCAAACTCTCTCTCTCTCTCTCTCTTAACAAGCGAGCTGGTCATTAGCGTAGCGATGCAGACCAGGAAAATGCAAGAGAATATTCATCAACAAGATAAACGGCCGAGCGCGCTGGAAGCTTCGTGCAAATGGGAAATGCAACGGGTACGAGGCTTATCCTGGCGCTTTCGCCAAAATGAATTCCATAATCATACGATGATCATGAAATGATAGCCAGGCTGAATCTGCATAGTGTGAACAGAAGTTGAATTTTTTCAGCTAGATAATAATGGTTACCTGCTCAAGGTCTTGATCTTGTTTAAAATCGATATAGAATAGAATGCATCAACTCCGTATACGTAAAATTTAAAAAAATTGACACTTTTGATTTATAAATAATAAAAAAATGATTTAGTTTTCGGAAAATTTTTCAGATAACTGCGAATTATTGTTTAATTAGATTGATTAATAGTTTCTATTTATTCTGGGATACGTAATGTATTATATTTACGACAACATTTTCCTAGTTTTATATTGATAAAGCATCCCCATAATAGCTGTAGATAAAAAATAAAAATATAATACGAGATATTTTTAGAGAATATGACACATGATATTAGAGATACTTATTAATTGTATTATAAAGATTGTACAATAAAAATGCGCTGTGCAATAAAAAAGATAGTCATTATACAATACGATGCCGCAACAAAATTTAAAAATTCGTTATAATTTGTAAACAATTCATATGTCGACCGTATTATATCGACAAACGCGTATCTGGCTTATAAATTTTGCAAAAATATGCATAAATATAACGTATTTATGCAGCATCGCTATATATTATCATACTGTAAACTTTGCAAAGCCAACGTTATAAAATTCAATTAGCTATTTCTATATAAAAAGACCTATTTTTCTACGTGTCAGGGCAAACTCATATTCACTATAAATTGTATACAAGATATTATTACCTGATACGTGCGCGCGCAAAGTTGACAAGCATAAAATCACGACTTACCTGTAATAAAAAAAAGAAACAATTCATTAATGATATGATACTGTAATACATAAATTTATCTTTAATTTGACAAATATTTAACAAAAGTGAGATTATGTCACATTTTTACAACAAGTTTTAATATAACAATTGATTGAATAAAAGTATCAGAAGACAAGAAAGCTGTCTCATATTCTTATAAAAATTTGATTAAAGAAATAAAAGCTAAAATTAGAAATATATTAAAATAATTAAAAATATATTATTTAATCATTTTGAGTTGAAATTTATTAACGCGCTATACTCTGTCTTTAATGTGTCGTGTGTCTAATAATTACGTTTACGTAGAATAAAAGTTTCAATGATGCTTTATAGCTACTCCATTCGAGAATTGACTGAACATTCGTACGACAATCGAATAAAAGTTAATGCAATTCCGAAATAGCTTTGTAAGTTTTCGAAAGACTTTTCATACTCCTCTTGCGCGTGCACGTTCGAACCCGAAATTCCGCATTGCGGACTATCGAGGATAAATTTGCACCCCTGCTGCTGTATACCGGGTGCTTCATTGCGCAAACTGCTCTTTACGCAATAAATTTTTCAAATTATGCCGAGAGACGTGGTCAGATTATGTTTATTCCACCTTTTACATTATTTTCTTTCTGAATTATGGTAAAACGCAGTACGGGAGCTGAAATAACAAGATATATGAAATGCCAGCTGCATTTGAAGAAGTAGAAATGGCTACTTGTTGAAATAAGTCTACAGAAGAGAGCAAGTTTCATTTCGTTACTTGGCGTTGCCCTCCATGCAAAATGTAAAAATATTAAATCAAGAAGCAAAGCGCTTACTTTCGTAAGCAGCAGTGAGAAGTTAAACAGACCTAATCTCGATGATAAATGAAAACAAACGCAAACAATTTGACAATAGTTTGTGTTTACGAATAAAAAAATATTCTTTTGTATGTAATATTTAAAATATTATTATTCTAGAATTAAAATATTCTATATAAATTATTTTCCATATAAAATATTGCATATCATCAAAAATTATAGAGTTTTATAACAGAAAAACGTACGCCTATCTTATTACATCATATTATATTATAATCCACATCATATTTATATTTATACTGCATGTATAAATTTGTTAGAAGAATTAATAACAAGATCAATAAAATTTTTTTAAAAAGTACACGTTAGTAGACAAAGATATAACAAAATATATCGTATACGGTATAATATATCATATATGTGTTATATTATATAGAATGTAAGCTGTTGAATTTTTCCTATAGTCGCTAAAGAGCAATCGCGCGTGTTGGACATGAATTTTGATATTGAATTTGTGTGGATATGCATATTTATATAGACTTTGCGTAAGTCAACAATGCGCTTACCATTGCGTGATAATAGTGACCGCAAACTCTTATACATGTAGTGGCTGCGGACTTCTATACATATTAGCCAATCAAATATGCAATTCCAAAATTACAATAAATTCGCACGGAAACAGTCAATATCGTTACGATTATGCTATCTTAGAGAGCGTGTTGTTGTAAAGTGGATTAGACTTGCGCACGGCGATAACTCCCAACTACTTTCTGCTTCACATCGGAAAATGATGGCCCATGCCATTTCTCTTCCCTTCGAAATGCAGCAAGACCATTAAGAATATAATCGTAAAAGATGTTGTAGCCTACCGACACTAAATCCCTCGAGAGGACAGAAAAATTCCCAGAAGCTATATCAGCGATACAACTATACTTATCGCCATTACCTGACTCTTTATATATCTAGATGTCCAATGTGTTTTTATCACATTTTTCTTCATAACTAAGAAAAGGCAGTGCGATGTAATATGGTTGCAACGAAAATATCTGTTGTGAGCGAGCATATATAACTTACAATTAGAAATATGATTGAAAATTGATGTCAAATGTCTTCAGAATTTTTATTCGTTCTACTAAAACAGCTTAGTATGCGTCAACGTTCATGTTTATGATTTTACGCATCGTCTCTTTCTCTAAATGTTTCGTTGGAGAAGTGTTAATATTTTTTTCTCAAAAAATTTCTCAAAGAAAGATGAGAGAAAAGCGTAGACAAATCTTCAAAATACTGTAACAAAAGTTTTAAGTAACTTCATCAATATAGACCGAGCCCCTATGTAAGGGTTCTAATTTGAGTGATAAATTTCATTTACTTTCACGGTTTGAACATGACAAAAGTAAGATCTGAGAGATATTATATTATATTATAGTTTTTTTTTTTTTTTGTAGAATAAGGATTTTTTTTTTTAACGAATTTGATGAGTTTCCTGCCCGTATATTTGTTTAATCTTCATTATCTTTATTTCTTTTTTCGCTTTTAAACGTATCGTAGAAGATATTACATATCTCCGGAAATACTTATCTCTGCGATACAATTGATTACAATCTATTATATGTGTAAGCTGATTTATCGAGTTATATCAAATCACCTGAGCATATTACGATAAGAGCACGGTTATTTTCTTTCTAGAAAATACGTCGCATAAAATATAGCTGACATAAATCAATATAAACTTCGATTTGTATAAATAAAGATAAATATAAAAAATAATGTATACAAATAATACATTAATAATTAAATAAGTGAATCAATAATATAATTTAATCAATGCTATATGTAAATTAACTAAATTAAATTATGTCGTTTTGTGATATATTTGAAGCAATTCCTGTATAACAAATGTATGTAATGTGGATGAAATTTTGTATCTGCATTATTACAAGACTCATTAAATGCGAGACAGAAATGTATACTCTGTTAATTCAGTGTATTTAAGTTAATTCAACTCAATAAAATTCATAAGGATATTAACTATATAGAAATTATAAACACATCCACATCTACACACATATATACAATAATTTCGCGATAGATCATATCAACATTCCATAATAAACTTCGCATGTTTCGACGATATTCTTGCGAGAACTTGATATTAATTTAAACGCGTATCACATGGAAGCAAAAAGTTGAGATGATCTTATTCAGTTAGAGGATCTAATATTAATCGTAGTTACACCGCGCTCGAGGATATTGAATCCATGTAATCGACTTCGTGTAACTAGTGCAGCTACTGTTAGAGAAATAAATCTATTTCTAGAGAAATTTCCGACAAGATAGGTTCTATGATCAGGTAGAAGGATTTAAGGATCAGAATCTCGCGCGTCCGTCGTACATCCATGAGGTAGATCGCAAAGTTTTGAGCGCTCAGGTGGCCGACTTTAATTCAATTTAACGGGGAGGCCATTCTGACTGCGGCAGAGTTATACGTTAAATTCACGTACTTCCCCTTTCCCGAGATCACTTGGATTCACGCCGAGACCACTTGTTTTTCGTAGTGAAAAACAGCGTAAAAAGCACCGCAATGCTCGACCACGCGGTGAATCGACGCCGCCGGATATTATATTCATAGCCGATTAATATTGCCAACGGAGAAGTTGCCGGCCGCGATATATCATGGTCCGAGTTATGAAGCGGCTCGCGTAATCCTCGCAGTCGCCGAGAAAAAAACAGAATTACCGCATATTCATACGTAAAAGCTATCCAGGGTGAAATAAAAAACTTTGCGGCGCTTAAACCATATACCGTACAGATTTTCTTTCTGTTTGATATAATGTAAAGAATATTATGACTAATAATATTAAGAATATCTAATTTTAAACATTGCCGAGATTTATAAAGATATCAAGGGATTAAATTCACAACGAGACGAAATTACGATTTCAGAGATTTAAAATAATCACGATTTCAGAGATTTTTGAGCGATAATTTCTTAAGAAAGCATTTTTCGACCCATGTTTAGGAAATTTTTTGTACAGAATTAAATTTTCTATAAAATCTTAAAGTCTGGCTGGAACATTCGGGGGCCACCCTGTATATATATATATATATATATATAATTTATAATTTGATTAAATGCTTCAAAATTCCTTAGTGTAGTAATATCTTTAAAATAATAATTTTTATATTTTTGGCAACAAGTATATAAAACAAGTGAATATGGTATATAAAAGTTTACAAAAATAATGATAATCTTATGTACACTAATGTTTAAATCTAGTACAAAAGTAAATGCAAGAGTAAGAATTACAATAATATTTAACGTATTAAAGTGTCACGTTTTCCCCATATAAAAATTCTTAACGTTGAGATAAAAGCGTTGGAATTTTCTTTATTCTACTGCTGCTATTATGAATATGCAGGATTAAAAATAATTGTTCTTTTCTCTAAATTTTTATATTAAAAGATAAAACAAGAAATAAAAGAAATTATACATATACAATAATACCATAATAAATATGCTGACCGTATTCCTCTAGGAAGCTCACGAAGTAATAAAAATTAAATTCTCATAATCGTTGCAAAAAAATTAAATCATACAAAAAAATGGCAGGTACATCGATTAATTTGTCCAAAGGCCACGAGTGTATTCGAGATGACACATAATTTCCTGCAAATCACACCCAAGAGAGGTTTTTACAATGTCATATTACGCTCTAATGCACCAGAACTCGCATACTCAGCTCAATTTTCCAAGTGGAAGCAAGATAAAAGTCGCGCACTGATATGCAACCACTGAATCAGCATGAAGCGTCAAATCGCGAGTTTCCCAGAAAGACATGAAATGAAACTAATAAATAAAAAGAGACAGAGACAAACAGAGAGAAAGAATGTTGGAGAAGAAGAGCTATAAATGAGGTGCGGGGAAAACACCTGGGACCGAATGGAAAAAGGAAAGATCGCATAATAGAAGAGACGAGGAGAATCGAGAAGACAGAATGAATGCGTGTTTTTTTTTACGACTTACCCTATCTGAATGCAACTGCGGGTTATTCCGTTCCGAAACGGATAACATTCGCAATGTGTACGTTCGGATATCTTTCGCCACCGAGCGCCGAATTTATTACATCCCTTTATTTCGAGGTATTATAGGTCACCGCACTTCCTCTCCTCTCCGCGCGCTGCTTTTACCGAAGAAGATGCGCCAACATTCCTCGACCGTGCCTTATGAGATTTGTCTTTCACGGTAGAGATTCACGGAGCAAAACGTATAAAACATTATTTCCCGCGCGGTTTTTACCGTCAGTAATGTTCTCGGCAAAAGAGGGTCTGGATCTGATGCGAGTAGACGGATTTAGATCCTTGATACATATTAATTGCGCCAGCAGGCAAGATCTCATTGTCTGCTCCCTCAACCCCTTTACTGAGCTGTTTCATCAACTTCCTTCACGCGACAGGTTTTAATTAAGTAGAATTTTGAATAAAGAAGTGTTAAGAATAAAATGAAATTTCCTATTATATCGTTGTGATTTATAAATAAATCAATAAGTAGTTTTTAAATAAGTGGTGATTATGTATGCGTATGACGTTAGCGTAAGACGCTGCAGATATCGTGCATCTTCGAAAGTAACCGTCGTGTGTTAAATGTTTCCTTTTCAAAACTGCGAGTTTTCGATGTTTCTCGTAAGACGCGATTGTTTATTAATACATTGGCAGACAATTTTGACCTCGATCAATTTATTTAGAAGCGCAACGTAAATTAACTTTGGTCATTGAAGTATCGTCCGACGCTAACGCCTCGTTGGCCGAAGGTCAGTTCTCTACACTGATGGCTTTACTCAGTCGACCGTTGACGATTCGAACAATTCAATTTTCCATGGGATGGTATTAGGGAATGCGCTGACCGAATATCTGGCTGGTCGTCAGACTCGAGAGAGCGGGTTGACTGTGGTCGCCCTGGACGTTAGTCATGCTCGATCATGGAACACTCTGACCAGATCACGTGTTACACAATAATTGCCAATCGCTAACAAATAATTACGTCAATTAATGATAGTCAACTGCCTATTGCCATTATGCAGAGAAAAATTTTGCTTAAGCTGGTGAATCTTATTAGAATGTGCTTTGCGTTACAAGTCTATAATTGAAAGGATAAATGAATAAAGTAAAATATGTGGCACGTACAATAATTAAGCTATGATATAAAGCATAAGAAGATTTTCAACATTTTGTTTTAGGTGATATGGCTTGTTATGCACATTTTTTTAATTATTAATTTCTCATAGTTGTTCTTTCATATGTATGTTATATATATCTCATATCTTATATATATATTATTTATTCTCTCTCTCTCTCTCTCTCTCTCTCTCTCTCTCTCTCTCTCTCTCTCTTGCAGCGTTTTATTTATATGGTATATAATTATATCTACAAAATAATGCACTTCAAAAAGCATTCTTCGCGTTAAAAAATGTATTGTGTATAGTAAACTATAAAATAAATTAATGACGATAAAATAAATTAAATTTCTATTATTACGATAATATTAAATTAAGCGTAAGAATAATACAGCAATATATATATACAATATATATCGTATTGTGAAAAACATGAGAATATCTCTTAATAATTAATATTTTCAAAAGACAATTAAAAGTTTTTCTATTTATACCGCCTATGTATTTACTTTATTTGTTAATACAGTAATTGAAACATACAGATAAAATTTACAATTTGATAAAATTGTTCCATCAGATAGAATAACGAGTGCATTTTACCAGCTCGCGTACCTGCCCAAAAAACCGGAGTAAGTGTACTGGAGTTAATGTATTCAAGTAAAACAATTACAAATATTACAGACAACCACCGACTGACAACGTATCTCGTGTTAGCATATGAACATTAACGTATTTTTCAAACTTATATCGTTTCACTGATCCATATTTGAGACAGAGTTGCACAGAGTCAACGCACTTCATCGATTTATCAATAAACGACAAACCAGCACGTTTATGCATAAATTTGTGCGTTATTACGAGAAGTTCCGAAAACATGAGAATCATTTTAATTGCATCCTGCACATTGACGATGTATAAATGTCAATGATTGTACTCTGACATAAAAATAAATCTGCACAAAATATTGAACAATGCAGTTTCGATATAAAAGTTACTAATATTTACACATATCGTCGACATATGCGAAATGTTCGAAGATTATATCGATATTTATAAAAGAGAAATATTATATTGTATAAAGAATATGCTTGAAAATAATTCATTCACATTCCTATGTCGAATGTATATAATAATGTAAAATTATTTTTTGCAGAGACAAAGAGAGAAAGATCAAATAAATATAGTAATAAATATAAAACCAACTTGCTCGCTTGTCGGCTCATATTCTTCTCAATTTGCTTTTCCATTCTTTTATTTTTACGAGCCATTTTACGTGCGCAGTCACATCCGGCTTTATATCGACGATACTTCGATAGTTAGTCGTATCGAGAAGATTGTCGGCTAATCCTTCTCTGTTCCTGCAGACCACGCCCAACAGAGAGAAAAATATCCCCGTCGCGCTCTTCAATATATTGTAAAAACCAAAAAAAAAAAAAAAACGTACATCGCGCGCGTTTCTATCGGAAGCGACACTCGCCATCGCGCGCCTTTCCAGATGATAGATACAATAGATCTAAGGCTAGGAGAAGGCGAAGAAAATCGAAGCCCCCAGACTCTCGGCGACCGGATCGCCCGCAATCCGAGCAATTTCGTGGTTTACGTATCGTTGTGCCGAGCGTCGTAACCACGACCGATACTGCGCGGCAAAGTACTCGAGTACATCCCTTTCACGTCCGTTCCAGACGACAGCGTCGCAGCATCCTTCTCTCTTTCTCTCATTATAAGCCGAGGGATTATAAAGACATACATATTGCGGTGTAGCCAGCACCTAAGCCCCGCAATACCAACACACCATTCACCCCATTCTCCATATCTCCTCATCCTCTGCACCTTCCCCGCATTTCATATCGGTGCCACTTGCACAATTCGCCTTCACGGCGCTTCATGTGATAATAGCACAAAAGTGATTTATTTAGCTACATATACCGAGGACTATCGTATGATTTAAGTTATAGAAGTAAATATGAAAATCTGTTCGCAAGAAAATAATCTTCCTCATAATCAAATATTATAGTCATAGAAAAATTAAAAAATTGAGGAATATATTAAAAAATTCTTGATATACGTCCTTGAACCGCTTCTAACAATTCAAAAATAGTTCATAAAAAATAGAAATTCTTCTGTTACTTCTTTTATCACGGATATGTAATTATAAAGATTAATGAATAGAAGTTTCTCTCAATTTTTAGCACGTACGAATTGAGTCTCGTCTCACGTATTTTAAACAATTTTGCCAATTTCCCATATGTCACGATATGTCAAAACCATATCACGTGAAAATAGAACGAGCAAGTAATACTTTTTTTAATATACTCAGGAAATTGTCTCTAAAATTTTTAGCTAAGCTTCATGTAATCCGATAACTTTATAAAATTGTCGGAGCAATTATATGTGTATACTATATAATATAAATATAGTAATAATATAAACATATTCTGTAAACGTAAGCTGAAAAGTACAATGACATTTTTTGGTCTTCATAATCGATGTCGAGTAATCATAAACATTCAATAATATTGAAATTTTAAGAGAACATATTTTTGACAATTTTATCACATAAAAATAACTAATTTGCTAAATTTTCATAATTCTCCATCTATAATAATAATAAGAGAAATAAAAAAGAATAAAAAAAGACCATTGACTTAAAAGGGATAAAATTATATTTATCCCTTTACTTATCCCTTTATTAAATATTATTTATTACTTTTTATTAACACATATTGATATCTTCTAATATTCCTAATCTTCTAATAATAAAAAAGTTACAATATTGCAGTGAATTACATTATCGCACTTTCTAATAATTATATATAATATTATTTTATCAAGTCGGCAATATTTCTTACTATAAACGCGAATTTCAAAATTAAACAAAATGATTCTCAGAATGATGCTTCGTCATGAGAATAGCTCTGTTATCATAGAAGAGAATATAGTCGCTGAACTGTACATGGAAATTTGAATCGGAAGAGAAACCTGCCCACGCAATTCCCGAAACGATACCGATCTCACGGATGCTGCAATGTACCTAGAATTCGCCATCAATCCACACCACGCATTACAAATCCAAGCGTGGGAGTCACGTGATACTTTCCAACGAAACCGTTCTAATCTCATTCCACAAATTGAATCTACTATTTGAACTATTTTCGGTTATCAGTTTTGGAATATATGCTCAGAGAAGTTTTAAAGTTCACCAAAAAGATACTAAAAATTATCAATTAAAAAGTAGATATTATCAAATTAAAACTAAAAATAATTTAAGCTTTCTTTTAATTAAAGTTTCGTAGATATAGAGATAATATTTTTACGTATTCACAATGATTTATATTTTGCTATATAAATAGATGACAATCAAAATACTATTTTCTATTTAGTTCTTCTAAAATTGATGAGATTTTTCCTAAATTTTGCAGTTTTTATGAAATTAGATATTTCCCCCCCTCCCCAACTTAATATATAAATATATCATATAATTTAACGATACTTGTGAATATGTATGATTACAAAGTTGTATATCACAAGACGTATTATCTTAAATCTAATAAATTTCTTGTTACATCTACAACTATATACAAAATATTCCAATTACATTTTATATTCATGCTTGTGAATTCAAAATATTTAACGATGGCTGTGGTCACGAGATTATGAGTTTTCCGCGTATATATAATAATTATAAGCTATATAAAATTTTATTTAACTCCAAAATTTGATATTCTCAGACATGCGAAATTTGTGTCCCTAAAGTTTCGGGCGAATAAAATTAACGGGATAATCTCCGGTACGATAGCACGTCGTTGTTACTAACGCTTTTAATTAGGAATCGTGTTCTTGAAATTATTACACCTCTACTTCTTAAAACAAAATTTATACCTCAGAAAATTAGTAAAATAAATATGTATACGGAGCCGCAACTTGTCTTCTATCTTCTATCGTGTGCTAATTGTAAGCGATGTATATGGTAATTAAATTGCTCTGTGAAATCATCTAGACTATAAGTCATATAAAATAAGTTAGAAAAGGCAGAATTAAAGTTCGAAATTAAATTATTAATCTTTAATGTTATCAAGATTATCTTGACGCGAAATAGACGTGAGGCACAAGATCACCAAATTATGCACTATCCGATCTTGGAGAATTGTGCGAGCATTGGAGAATTATGCAACTATCATCTTATCTACATCATATACCGACATATGTATTCATGGGCAGGGCGCACGCAGACACTGGTTAGTGAAACGTATCGCAGTATATCGCAATCACTCATTACAGCATGCATAATAAAGTCCGAAATTGAATGATAGCGAATTGCTATTAAATTATTTGCTATTTTACAACTATTTAGTTCATTAATTATTTTTTCTTATGTAAGAAAATTAAGCTCATATGTTCCTATCTTATAAATCTTCAAGTAACGTCGAAGTGTAGATAAAGAACCTTATTCTTTCGATAAAATTCTAAAAATAACATGCACATTATTTTTTAGTATTAAAACGTAAGTTCTTTTTATATTGCAGCGTATTGAAAAATCGATATCTTTTTATATGGAAGCGTAAGAAAGAAACAAAAAGGGTCTTATTCATTTTGTCGAAAATTATATATTCTTATAACAATATATAGTTTATTGCACGTGTGATATCATTTTATATTCAAATTGTGGGCATATATGGGATTAAGACTCTTAGTAAGAATTTATAATTTCTCTCATCAAAATATCCAATCTCTTCTCATCAAAAATCCTATTTTTGCGATCTTCTATTATTAGCAGGAAAATTTAATCAGTTGCAGTACTTATGCTGCTAGTGTTATTGCAACTATAATAACTAAACAGCTGACTATTCCAAAGTTCAGTGTTGCACACTTCCGAAACGCGACACGTCTCTCAATCTCGGCTGAATCTGGGTTAATACCAAGCAACGAGCTCAATGTCGAACTTTATTAATTTCGAGGAATGCCATTTCGTCGTCGAGCAACATTGCGCTACGTCATTATTAACGATTTTCTGTCAATTTCATCAGCGGCTTGCGCCGATAAAAAAACGATACATAGTACAAAATCTTTGATCTTATTGTTATGAGCAATTAACGAGTATAATGCGCGCTGCTCAATCGATTTACGTGGTCGATGTTAGCCTGAATTATACATGTGCACCATGCATTTCGCCAGGGAAACAAACGTACATGTCGTCTGTGAAATATGCACGCGACGTTGCACCTGGACCAACAGAGGTACGCGCAGATTTAATTGCATTGTGTCCCACGTGAGTACCTTTGTACTCTTAAACTGACGGAGGCCGGGAGCCTTTTCAAGGACAATGATATTTCGTGCACGATCGCAACCGGTTCTGCGCAAACGAGGAGATTCTGACGTGTTCTTGCACTTTGCTTAATCTTCCGGAATCTCGTTAATCCCGAGTATTTTAATTAGAACGAGGAGCGACTATATAACGCTAAGTCGGTTGAAATTTCTGCCGAATAATTTACCTTCGACTGCGGTATACCAGGGACGCGTATATTTTAAGTACACAATATTGCAACGAAAGCAGAACTGTAAAATATGGTATGATAATTAAAGCATTTATCATGAAGAAAGAAGAGAGACAAAAAAAATGATATGTTTCAAATATTGTAATTCTTCTTTAAAATTAATAATAGATTAATATTGATTAAAAACTCATTTTTATGTATTATTGAGTTTTTCAAAACTACAATATAATACATTTGTGTCAGTTTTAAATTATCTGATTTTACAATCTTGCATATTAAAATAATTCTTGCATTACAAAGAATAAAAGAGAGAAAAATATATGTGTGACATGTGTTTTTTGCAATATGATATTATGTATAATATTCAAAATATTACATTTTTAAATGTATTATAGTTCGCAGTTATAAGTGAATTGTATTAATCAGCTTTACACTTCCCTAATATATATAATGTAAATTAAGAAAAGAAAAACAGAGTCAAGATAAGCTGCCATTTTCGGAAATAAATTTGCTTAGGAGAAATGAATTTTATCGAGGAAAAATAAACGAACGCAGAGAAAATCCTATTTTTAAAAGGAAGAACATGTCATTGTCATTAACCTAGCTATCTCCATCTTATCAGTGACCTTTTCCTAGTTAATTTCTTTCAGACACTTGGCGCTAGTGTGAACGCTTCATATCCTTTCAGAATTCCACAGAAACCTACAATTCTTTTTTTACTTGTTCTAATTAAATTATTTAATTATTTAATTAAAATGGATATAAAAAAAAACAATTACACAGAATTCTGAAGAAAGATCCATAATTTGATAAATTCGTTTGTACATTTCGAATGAATTTAAAGTGGCAAATTATTTAATAATTGTCATTTTGAAATCACTCAAGAACACAAACAAATTTATCAAATTTTTTCAACTTGTTTCATATACAATATGTATACCAATTTCGAATGTTATCAAATTATGTTACATACGTACTGTTTTTTTTTCTTTTACGTACGGTTCGTTATAATCGGTTTAGTCGTTTAATCGAAATGAATGATGCACACATACATTTGCACGCATGCGTTATACAATGAAAGTTCGAATCTGAATTTTGATACCACATACAGAATTTTAGATGTAGTTTGATCTATTAGTTTTTCGAGAATATAAATTATTCAGTTCGACTGTGTGTCTAAGAATCGAATAATAATGAGGACTTTTTAATTTCTATCAGCTATTTGTTTAGAAAATTCGATTATTTAGATATGTTTCGTTTTTAAAAATATTTTTTTATAAAATTTCACAATTCGTTTTTAAAAATAAAATCGGTATATAAAATGTCATAGACAATGCCGTGATGCAGCAACTCGTGATGGTATTGTTAATGACTCCCAAGACTAATAATGACTACCCCTGATATCGATTAAATATTTAGCGACGAACAAAGATTAGAAGAGCGAATATTCGTGCACAAAAACTTGAATTATCATGCACAATCTATTCAATAAATTGAGTAAATTAAGGATAAAATATTTCAAGAAGAATGAAGGCTAATTTGCACGCCAATCTCATTACTGGAACAAAAGAATTTAATGTTAAGTAAAAAATTAGTTTGATACGTACAAAAGAATTCACTGGTAGAAAAGAACTCAACGTCAAATAAAAAATTCGTTTGATACCTTAAAAGGGAGAGTTCAACTTTGATGTAAAAAAAATAGTAATTTTAATTTTATCTTTCGAGTTTTTCATCTTCCTCGTCTAACGCATTACCGCAAATTTTATGGAATTTAATACGTTTTAGTTAAAAAATAAATAAATAAATAAAAAAGATGTCTTTTTTTATAAGTATGTTACATCGAGCAAGGATAAAATCTTTTGCATAAATATATTACGTTAAGTGTATTTCATATAACCAAAGCGTGCTAATTTAAGGCTTAACTATGACGTAGATCTAAATTGAAACTGAAATCCTCTGCTTCTTAGTACGCATATTCACTGCGATACTTTGTGCCACGCCTCTCAACGTTACAAAGGCAAGTAACTAGACGCCCTATTCAGTCTAATATACGCGATTAAATATTTACCGAAAAGTAATGAGACTCCGAGGTATCACAGTGAAAATTGTGAAGTAATAGTCGATGTAATAGTAAAAAGGCAAACAGTTCCGCAGACTAAACTCGCAAGCTTTTCACGTGATAATTTACCGCCGGACACATGTTCTCTAACGTAAAGAAGCCGAAATAACGGCAAGGAGAAAAGAAGAGATGGTGTGAAACATACATACACAGTGGAGCCGAGTTGTTCGAGAGGATCCACCTTCGCTCTGTATGATGCTAATGTATTTTATCGAAGGCAACCGCGGAGAGACCGGTAATTCAACAAACACTCCGTATTTTGAATAACGAATGATCGCCGTTGCCATCATCGATTTGCCATCAGCCGCCGCAGCCAAATTGTTCCGGCCGCGTTATTTAAAATGCTAAAGATGCGCGGCCAAGCTGGACAAGCGATGAATTTGCGTGCAGGATGTGAGATTTATGCATCTGGGGGTGGAATCATAAATCTCGCGCGGGAAATGAAAAGCGTCGCGTCGCCGCCGAGATATCCGTCTGAGAATTGAAATGGTTGCGGGGAGGCATTGCAACCCTTTCAATTTGAAATGGATGACCGTCTACGATACTATACAAATCATTTACGTTGACGTTATCACTTTCCACATTGCGTCGACTATCAAAGATATGACGAAAATCTGTATAAAATTTGTGCAAACATATTTTTTTATGTACATGCTAGTTTTCTATTAGATAATGATAATTTTTTAATACAATTGCGATGGCGTAATTTATCTGAATTTTCAAGATGCGTCAAGTCTTTGAATGGAATAACGTCGCTTTGTTCGTCTGCGATTAAGATGAACGCGCTTATTATTGTAGCCACATGTACGATGCGAGTTATCGGCATTATATAAGGCCTATGGAATGTGTCATCGCGCGGTTTCACAATGTTACTGCGTTATAAACGCGAAGGCTGCTTTTCTCCATTGTCGCGAATAGAAAACGCGTCGTAGTCATTCACGTGTGTACCACGATATATAACTGTGGAAATATAAATTTCGCGTTCCTACCAGCGTAATAATACTTTAATGAGTGCGAGTTATTTTTTTAATTATCTGTATGATGCACGTAAATTTACAATTTCCGAAATGTCATATAAGCCGACGAATTTAACGTGGGCGACACTCACTCTTCGACGCAGAATGCTTTCAGAATACAATTGAAAAATACGGATTATAAATAGATATTTTGTTATATTTTTTATCCAAATGCCCAAGACATTTTTAATTTACTTGCAAATCAAGAATTTTAAAATATATAAATACGAGTATCAGCACTCCATACATAAAATCTCTAAGAAAGGAGATATTCTTTCACAAATCTTCGACGCACGCAAAGTTAAATGAACCAAAGTACAGTATGAAAAGTTAACAGTCCTTCACAATGAAGAGAATGGAAGCAAAAAGAGAGATATAAAATCGAAGTTCCTATAAGAACTGCCATTTGCATCCCTAATGCTTGGACTTATGGAATTATCGATCACGCGACATTCATATTTCGCGAACGTCGTTAAATTGATTTTCACGACGATTCTAGTTCTTTATAACCAACGATTGCGATATAGAATGCGTAGCATGAAAAAAGGACACCATTTAAGATATATATATATCGATTATGGAAATACGGGGTTTCGGATCCCTGACAAACGAGACCGCCGGTGCGGCAGAGGCATTAACCAGATTGTGCATTCTCAAGAGGCGGTTACAGTAGAAATAGAAGTCCGCGAGTAACGATGGAAATCACCATAATTGTGCAGTCGTTGCATCGTAGCATTGCAACTTACATCATACCATAGAAATATAACGATACTTAAATCCAACGCTTTCTCAACAAAGATAATCCCAAAATTATTATACATGCACATATATACGATCAGATTTTTATTTCCTTGGAAAATATAATAGAGTCTTCTATTGAAAATATCCTGCCGAAATATGTTAGTCGTTATACCATCGTCATAACCGCAAAATTGCAATAAAAATAGTCTTGAGCTGTACAATTTTTTTTAACTCGATTTAAATATTGATTTCTTCTTTTGACTTTTATTTTTCCAATACATAGCATTTATTTAATTTTTTAACATATGTTTCTTTTGCCATTATAACGATCCAGAGCCATTATAACGACAAATTTCTTGCTTTTCAAATAAAATCTCCTAAATAAATTTTTTATAGAGTTAAACTGATTATTGTTTATTGTAGAAGCCATATAATATACATAAAAACTTGTATGAGTGTTCATAGATCTATTCATTTTTCAAACTCAAAGAAAAATAGAATTGTTCAATTTTCACTTTAATATCATATTCTACGATTTATAGTTGATGAGAATATTTGAATGGTATCTCTTGAAAAAAAAGATAACTCTTATAAATATAAATTGCAAAAAATATATTTTAAGGCTATATTAATATTATGAACACCGTTTATATATGAATAAATTTTTTTATTACAAAAATGATCTGTGTTCTAAATTCATATTATATTTCTATAGACAAACTAGGAATGAGATAGATACATTTTGCATCAAATGTACCGTAAAAACATAGATCGAAGATTGTGGAAAGTATGAATCTTTTGCCGGAAAATGTCGAAAATATTTTACGTAAAATAACGGACGTGGACAAGGGTGGGTTTGTCTGAAAACGACCATTCATGCGTACATAGTACCGTGGAGGAAGAGACGGCAACTAAATTACCATCTAAAATTTCTCGTATCATTTCCCGTACCATTCCTCTTATACCATGCCGTAAACAATCTTTCGGTAGGAGGACCTCGTTTACTCGTGAGCTGCATCGAACTTCGAAGGATATTCTATTGTTCGATGAAACAACGTCCGGTGTGTGAGCGGAAATAGTTAGTCCGTTTAGACAATAATTAGTCCTCAAGGGAAAACGACGACGGACGAAGGCAAGTGCTTAATTGCTACCCTCGGTAGCCGACTGTGGAAATAGGTGCTCCACTTGTTAGTGCCATAACGAGAAAGTGAGATAGAGGAAAAAGGTAGAACCTCATTGACCTTGCACGTTTGTTAACTTTGTCCAATCCCTTCGCGCTCTAGTATGCGTTTACATAATGAACGAGATTACAATCTAGCAAGAGTGGGCGGAATACGTCTGAAAAGTAATGATTCAACATATATTAATCAAGTAATCAGTTTGAATAAATTGATGTGTAAGTGACTTTTCTCGTTATACATGCATATAACATCAAAAAGTTAAATAAATTTCCAGTAATAGATGTACAATAATATTCTCATTATATGCAATATTAAATGTAAAAAGTGATATACGTAAAATTGCACATACATTCCGAGTTTTTGAAATAACCGCTCAAAATTTCAATACGTGAAAAGTTTTTCGCAGAAGATTGAATATATGGACAGATCACGTCTTCTTATCGTATTGTTGCGGCGAGAAGAAAAAAGTTTTGGAAACAGAGAAACATTATCGAAATATCGGCAAATAATGTCTGAAAGTTGATAGTTTTGGACGCTATGCGTGTGAAGAAAATTCGCAAAGTGAAATCGCAAAGATTTTCGTTTCACGCTTCACCGAGATCCTCATTTTGCGCTTGCGTATCCGGCAAACTTTCGTGGATGAAGCACACAATACATATTTAAAGTAATCCCGAATATATTCGAAGAATAATGCGAGGACATTCCAACGTACGACTTCGGCAAAGTATATTCGAGAGTAACGACGAATGTTTACATAAATGAAAGTCGGCCATAGATCAAAGCACAAAAGCTGAAAAAAGGCAAAAGATCACAATAATATATAAAAGTAAACTATATCCGATATCCATTGCAAATATTTCGCAAAAATGCTATTTACTCTGTTCATTAACAAATATTGTCAAATTTATATGTCAAACATTTTTTTATAAAATTATTAAAAGTGATATTATATAAAATATAATTTGCAAAAGATATATTACACAATTTTTCTTCTCTTTTTGGATAAACTATACACGCTAAAAGCGTAAAACGGCCAGTCATAAAGGAAACATACTACAAGTAAGATAAATGAAATGGAATGTTGCGAGGTGTAACCTGCTCGTAAATCAAGCAACAATTCCGGGATGAGTCGCCTTTAGTAATCTTTGTATTCTTTCTTATGTCTTTTGCCTTCTCATCATTGTGTGAAATCTGTTTTTTTTTTTTCATAATATAATCCCTTTTCAATAATAAATCAAAATAAAATATCATCGTTGGAAGAATCTAAAAAAGAATTCTTCTATGCAATCTGTGCTATTTTAAATTAATGATTGACAGATAAAAAAGTGCCTTCACATATACATGTCTTTTTACGTAACTTCTACGTAATTTTAGAGCACGCAAATTGTATCAAGCAAATTATGTCATTTAAAAACACTCTATCTTGATTGCGCAAATGAGATACATTTGAAAACGATGATAAAGCGTAACATGCGCGTTTGTGCTGAAAAATAAAGATGCCAAACTAAACGCTGAGACCTGTTTTATGTAACTCATTTTACTTGTCCGTATTTACTACAACGGTATGCACTAATCGGCACAGAGATCAAATAATGGGTCGCGATAAACAATGCAATGACCGTACGTCGTATCGATGAAATTGGAACATGAAATATCATTGCAGTTGTGCGTTCACGTTCATCGCTAAATCGCTGTTATCCATCGATACGGCGATCGCCGCCGCGTGTAATAACTCCTTAGGAGAATTCATATAGCGAAATATGAATTCCCCAACTGTCATGCTTTATCTACGTCACGAAAGAAACGCAGGACGATAATAACCGTCGCACCAGACGGGGAAAAAATCGACTCTGTCTGAGATCGCTGTCTTTGGTACGGAAGACACGTAAACCACGCGACATTGTAAAAGTCCCAGACAGGGCGACGACAGTTGCCAGCGTCTCCGTCGACCGGGCTTGGAAAAGCGGGAGGAATGGCATAAAAAAAAAAAAAACGGTGAAACGCGGTGCAGAGCATGCTCAATGGTCGGGGGAAGGCTTGATAAATTGGGTTTCTCGCGATTACGATGCCGTTAGACGACGCTCGTACAATCCGCGAGACTAAAGGATTCCCCGCTTCCCTCTTCACGTCTCACCATAGAGCTTGAGAAATTTTCATGCTGTTCCATGTCCTGGGAATTCCTGACGTATCTCATTTGGTTAAAGTACGGTGATAAAGAATTTGTCATAAATTGTCGCAATTTGTGTATATAAAGGTTGAACACAACGAAGATAAAGCGTACGCGTTTTTAATTGAATAATTGATACTAAGAATCTAGAAATAATTACGTTATAAATAATAAAATAATAAATATGATAATAATAACAATATTTCAATCTACAAATATTACTTTTGTAGGAGATATAACAAAAGATTGAAACAGTATCACCGCTTAACTTCATTCAAACCGTGAATAATGAAGAATGTTCGTTTAATTAAATATATTGATGATATATATATGTATACACACATAATCGTGAAGAATAGAAGGTTACAATTGATAGAATTTACGAAAAAAGTTATTTTGTAAAATAATTAACATTTCACGATTATAATGGAGATGATAATAACAGGTTAAATAATATATTATTAGCTATTTATTATAATTAAAGCTATTAAAATATTCAAAAAGTAGACCGAAATTTGTATACTTTTATATTAAGTAAAAGTCCTAAACTAATTTTCCTAATTTTTCATATTATCAAAGAATTAATTGCTTTTCGCGAGAAAATCTATAAAAATCTTCAATTATTCGTAATTTAAAAATAATTACTTATATAAAGTTGATATGTTTATTTAAAAAATTACTCGATTAGTCAAATTAATCTAAAAGAATAAATTCACAAGAAAATCTATTTTATAAAAATGTATTTTAGACACAGATCCTATATACATAATGTATAATGTAATGAAATTTTCTTTATATATATAATTATATAATATTGCAGATATTGTCTGTAAGGTATAGAGGAGATATTTATACGAAACGATCAATCTGATATTAACACAAATGCTCAAATACATATGCTTCAGCGCAGACCAATGCCGACTAAAGGAAGCTTACACATTATGTTCTGAACCATTTCGAATGTTGCAACGTGACGTGAAATGTAATTTAGGATCTATATCCTTCGACTGGTTTAACTAACCGTGCGATTGTATTCGCAGCTGCGGTTTGCAGATGCGATTGCTACAGCTACAATCTCATTTACAAATTTATCAAAGGAATAACTCAGAGATATGAACCTACATCGACCTACCATTATGTATCTTCTACGCGCAAGACACAATACAATCAATCCCCATATTACCCTTCCGTAGATAATGAGCTTCCTCACTCATCAATAAATGTACTATCACATTCCAAATCTCAATGAAAAACTCCAAACACAATAGAAGTAGAAATATCACGTCACAATTATTATTTTTCTCTATCCAGCATAGCTAAACCTTTAGAAAAATATAATAATCACGATAATCTGATATTCATAAAAACGCAAGAAATCTAAATGAGCTTTCATGCAATTCATTCATACAAAACTCGGAAACTATATATTTGGACTCCATTCATTCTCCATTGCGGTATTCCAGAACAATGAAATTAACATTTCTCTTTCTCTCTCTCTCTCTCTCTCTCTCTTTCTCTTTCTCTACTTGTCTTATGTGAGACTCTTCCAATTACCTCATAAATACGATGAAATATGTCGAGAAATTTAATTTAAAAGAGATTCCGAGCAATTTTCTTGTATCTCGTACAATTTTCAAAAATATCTAATCGATACGTGTATTGCGTATCGGCAACATTAACTTGCTAATATTGAACACCCTGGTTCTCTAAGGAAATATATCTATGTAAGTTTTTCATTATTTTCTATGCAACGTGTGCACGTGCGTTGCGTTCAGAGTACAATCTCGATTTAGATGCGATTACAGATGGTATTTTGTATGATCCAATAATATAAACGAGCATGATGCACTTTTCTTATGAAATAAACACTGTGATATGCAAATACATTTTTACGTAAAATTTCAGCGATAAGATCAGTCTGATAATGCGGGAACAAATTTCCGGTTGTCATGTATAATGGTATTAGGTTCACGCGAGGTAGTCATCCTCAGTATATTACGACAACAGGATTAAATACAGGGCTAGATTTCTCTCGCGTTCTTTAATTATCATTCGTATGCACAAATGAATCCAATTGTTGGCTGAGTTTTTCGTTAGCAGCGAAAGTCTCGCAGAATTCAAGAATATTTCGGGAGAGATATCGATCACACGTTCGTTCAGTACGCGTTTAATTTGAAAAAAATCTTTTTTATCAGGAAAGTTACGATCTTTCGTTATCAAAGATGAGTTGCTATTTAATTCCGGAAAATCACACTTATATTAGATTATTGGAGCGCATTCACTTTCAGTATTAAGTGCTTAAAGCCTTGCATTAGGCTTTCGCGTTAAAGGATTCGTGTTTACTGAAACGCTCTGTAAACTTAAGCTGACAATGAACAGCAAGTAGATTTATCTGAAACTTTGCGATACGATGACCTTAACGGTAAACGTATTGCGATGAAGTGCAGTTGCACCGGAAAAGATTTTGATGTTTGATATAATGCTTTTATATAATAATTTAATTTAAATATATATATTTTCTTTTGTATGCACAATAAAATAAAATAAAATGCATCCGTTTTTTTTTGTGTTTTTTTTTTTTTGGTAAAAGTAGATTTTTATATTTTTGAATAAATATGTACTCTTTAAATTTTAGCTTAAAGTGTAACATTAAGAATAAGCATTCGGAAGTCCTAAGTTAGCTATTGATTTTCTAATCTCTATATTTTAAGATAATTCATATCTAAAATCAAAGCCGTAACTCCGAAACTGATATTATATACATACACATGATAATGCAATATATAAGTATATTAAATTCGATAAATTATTTATCTCTTTCTTTAAAAAATTAATTTGCTTTCTATCGTTATTAGGCAATAATCAGAAAGTTACGAAAAATCACTGCGCTTACTTATTTTCTCTCATATATGTACTACGTGCTGTTCAGAAATTGTTATTAAATTTATCGAAAGCGCCGTCTCTGTCTTCATTATGCAGCCGCACGTGGATCCTGGGGATTATAACATCTACGTCTATCGGTCCGTTTAAATATGCGGAATAAATCGCGCAACCTCCAAGGGAGAAGCAACGAACAATATTATCTCTCTCATCTTACTCGGACAATAGATGACATGCTGCAAATGTGCGAATGCGCTTTACCTGCGAGTGCGAATGATACTCGGTGCCGGCGCCGTTTGGGAATCTGAATCGGAATGGGCTGTGCACAGGGCAATTGAGGCGAAATGGGCTCTCTGCGGGCAGTCTGGGCGGTGGATGGGTGTGCGGGCCAAAAATCACGCAGTCCATCGGCATCGGGCGTCCAGGGGCATGATCGAGAGATCTGCAGGAATAGTTCACGGGCGGTCGTACGGCTGAATGCTCGATCGGTGGTCTGTTAGAATGTTGCGCTTCGTGCTGCCGATGCTCCAGCAGCCGCGATACGTGCTCGACCGAACGACAACCGTGCTCGTGAGGCCTTCCGAAGTGATCGTGCACGTAACTGGCGTGATCCTTCAACCGGCAGGGATGCTCGATCGCGCGCATCACACGACGATCCATGCCGCTCCCCATGGCACCCGACGATATCGAGGAGGACGTAGCGATAGGATGATCAACGACCGATCGCGGTTGTTCCGTACGGATTTGCTCCATCGATCTGCTCATTCCTTCCATCGGTCTCATGGACTGATGATGCTCGACGGATGCTCGCATCGGATCAGACGGCGGCTGACGTATGACGGAATCGATCGATCTCATCGATTCCATTGATCTCATCGCCTCGGTCGAACGCATGCCGTGCTCGAACGGCCGCATCGGCGAAGGATCGGTCGATCGGCATGACCTCTCCCAGCATCGTGGTACTGTGGCTGTACCACCGCCTCCGCCTCCGCCGCTGCCGCCACCGTGACCTTGAGGCACCCAACCGCCCGCGTACGGATGATCCATTGCCGTCGCGAGCCGCCGTTAGCGCGCTCGTACTTACGGATCTCGTAGCCACATGGCCCTGTCCGGTGCCATGATCCGTTCTTAGCCGACGTGACGGATTGACGTTTCGTCGCCGCCGCCGTCGTCGTCGCGCACTGTCACTCGCGAGGGTTGATCCGCGCTGTCGCTGACGCGTCACGACGCGTCACATCGTGCGCCTTGCGAGGCGCGCTTCGGATCGGCGAACAAGAACGGGCATAGAAGAGAAATCGACCGCGCGATTCGCGTGATATACAGACCGTAGGGAAGAAACACGACCGAGACGAAAGAGCACGCGGAAATAATGCGAGGACAAGATAGACGCGAGAGAAGAGGACGAGACCGAGAGACAACGCGAACACGAGCGGAATGTGAGACGAGTAGAAAAAAAAAAATCAAGAAGCGCGCAACAAAAGTGAAATGTCGACTATCCAATGGTCTCGCGAACGAAGAAAAAGTTGGAACGACGGAAAAAGCCGTGTGCGAGTGCGGCAGCGATGGAAAATCGACGCATCGCGATGCCGCGCTCCCCAACACTGAACCTCGCAGCCTCGACTGCCGCGCAGTCCCTCCACGCAAACCAACCAACCGACCCACTATCCTCGACGGCCACCTACCCGCCACCTAGTCATCCCTCCTACACGTACACCCTTCCATAGCCTGGCATGTCTCATCCGCCAGCATCACCAACCCCTCAACGGCAACGCGGCTCTTCTTCATCCCTCTGGACTGCAATGTTCGCCCACCGCCTCCGGTTCAACTCTCCTCCCGGTTCCACCGACTTTCTTCTCCGAACTCAGCCGCAATTCCCCCTTTCTTCCCTTTTCCATAAGGTGCCGCTTCTTCTCCATGATCTCCCACTCTTGCTTTTCATCCTCTCACTGTCTCTCAGGTTTCTCTTCATGCCATAAACAACCACCGAATTCGACAATTATCGTTTCTTCTTCTTTCCTCGTTCGAAACTACTCATCTTCTCTGTCGCGACGCGTTTCTTCACTATTTTCTTCGAATAATATTTTTCTTAATTTTCTCCGTTTTATCTCGATGGCATTTTTTTCGTTATACAAAAAGCCAAGTTAAAATAAATTGAGAAACGTATCGAAAACTCAAGGCATTGATCTAGAGCAGAAGAGGCTAATGTGCATGATTGGAGACCGAATATCGGGGACTGTAGTATGCGTCCCATACGCCGAAGGTGCGTGAATGAAAAACGATCGATCGATTCCTTTACGGGTAGGTGGCTCTCCTGACGCTACATCTCTCATTCCCCAATATATATAACATCCCCAATTTCTGTGTCGTTGCTCAAACGAATGCTCTTAGAGCTACTAATTATATATATATATATATATACGTAAGCTTTTCACGTCACACTGTAACTCTCGTGTCTCTTCTTCAACTTTCAATTTAAATTAATGACAAGCATCGTTGAGTTGTGATGTTGGTACAAAGTAAGTTATTTATTTAAGCGATACACTTATAAAGAGACTTGGAAAGTCCAAAATTTGAAATTATCTTTGACCATAATTGTATTGACAGAAAAGATATGAATAATTTATAAATTTCTAAGAAGGAAGCTATGACTTAATATATAATTTAGCTTGAATTCGGGAGCCCATGATCCCAATGTAAATAATATATAAAAGTCGAATGTTCCCCTACATGATTGAATAATATTTCTTGGAACATCAGTAAAAAAACTATGCTAACAAATATTTTACAAATATATACAACGGAAATACGTGCGCCTCCTGATCGAGACATAATGAGCAACATACAGAGAATATTCTGACTTCCATCGCATTATTTTTTAATGACAAACTCATTGATTAGTTTAAAGTTGAATTTCTCTATCAAAAATATCGAAAGTGATTATAATTTGTAATACATTTGCCATTATAAATATTTTTAATTAATGATGTAACTAAGCCTTAAATAAAAATTGTATTTTTAAAAATCAATTTTAGATATCGACTACCAAATTTTTAAAAATTATACAATAAAAGAGAGAAATTCTCTATATAACAATTATTTTAGGATTTAAAAATAATAAAATTTTCCAGATCCGGAGCAAATAAAAAAGTAAAGTATCGAAAATTTATTCTAATAAAAATGTACCATTCATAGAATGTATTTTTTCATTCAAATTGATATTTGGCAGAATAAAGTTTAGTCAAATCGAACAAATTTTTTCTCACAATACAATCGATACAATAGGGCATTCATACTCGATACAAATTAGCGCGCCTCTTGTTAAACTTCTATGATCGAATAGCTATACTTGTAAAAATGTTCAATCTACATTGATAAAACTCAACTACGCACAATAAAGAAGGTTTCTATCAATTGCGCACAATACGCAATATTTCGATTATTAGATTATCAGAGATACCACTTGTGCCTATAATAAATCGAACAAAATTTTGAAGTAATATCCAATTTCTTCATATATATGTAACTCAACGCAAAAAAGTTGCAACCTAAAAATGGAAATTTTTTTTCCAATTAAGTTTTAATGTTAATACACAACAAAATCCCGTATTTGGTAATTATTTTCAAGTATTCTTCTTTATATATAATACAAAAATGTAATTATTCAAATGTTTAGTATTAAAAAAAAGTATAGTCGATAGAAAAAGAAATTGTTGTTATGAATAGATCGATAGAGAATTCATTTAAGAATAATATTTGATGGTATATATCATATTTTATACTACTTTGATTGGCTATTTTGGTTGGATACAATAGAAAGTTATGCGAATCACTTCTTTTTAAATCGAAATGATGCAAGTCGAGTTTCCACCTGCAAGCTAAACAGGCATTTGCCATTACATCCTGCATTCTGAATAATTCATTGCTTGACACGAGTGAAGTAACCCTTAAATGTATTCAGTTACCATTTGGTAACAATGCTAATTTCCTATGCACAGGGTGCACTCGCAGTAATCGGAGCAGTTTTGGTATCCGATACTGAAAATGCTTGCTCAGTTTGAAATATACGTAGTTTGAAAAATATTGCGTCTTCACATACACATACAAACCCGCTTCTATTTTCTTTAAATTACTTTATAAATATACTATATGTAAATACATAATCCTTAATAAACGTTAACGCAATCAAAGATTTTTTGTTCATCTATTGAAATATACCAAACCCAAAGTTTATTAAAAATTCATAGACCGAGTTGATAATAATTTCTGTATGGTCACGCTTACGTTTCCCAGCGAAAACATGACACACTAACCTACATTCAAAGGTTGACCTATATCTCGATGTAGCGAATCGAAAAAATACTACGTCGCAAAGTCTTGCGCATTCTGATTTTAAATCTGAGACAATATATTTCATTGTTTATAAAATTGCGATTATCTAATTACTGAAATAACTATTATCATATCTTCACGATAAATTTTGCAACAAAGTAAAATAAAAATTCCAATTTTTTTATGCAATCAATATAAAATATACAATCAAATTAAAATATCTATTGCGTAGATAAAAAGTTTTGACGTTGTATAATTTTGTATCTCTGCTGCCTTCTATTAACTGCATTGCACACGCGAAATAAATTATTCAAAGATTCAAGATCCATACTTGTATTGAAGAGAGATTGCGGAATTTAGCACATATCATTAATATGTATTTATATACAGCACATTACAACACGAATCGCATTGTGTGCGTGTGTGTGTCTTGTATGTATGTGTGTATGTATAATATGTATAATGTAGATATAAATAAATCCATAAAACAGTGATCAATGGCGCTCTATTAATGTGTAAAAGAATTTATGAAAATTTTATCATATAACCTATTTAATCAATGAAATCAGTCACTGATAAGTTCACGATACTATAATTATAAATATTCTATGTAATTAATATTTTATAAACTAATTATATCTCAGAGGACAAAACACTCTAATTTATCCCGGTAATCCATTGTGTTTTCTACAAAATTCTGTTACTAATTGCACTCAAGTACGTTACTCATTTAAAATGTCCTTGCTCTATTTATAAGATCTTGGTGCTATTTGCGAAATGGAAATGCTTGCCAAAGTTTAGTCTTATCGTTTATAAAATTTATATTCTCTATGAGAGAAAGAGAAAGATAACATGCAGATAATATAGAGAAGATCGAAACCAAGTTATTTGTAACATAAAAATATTTAAAAATCAAGTCGTTGTATAAAATTGTTTTTTTTTTATTATTATCCTAATATTTTAAATTCTTTCTATATTGCAACACTATATACTTGTATCTTGTCGTAATAGATAATTGCTGTGTTACAATTGTGTATATTTTAAAAATAATCTAGACAATTGCATATTTTTTATTATGATAAAAAAATAACTTTTTAATTATAAAATAATATTATTTAATTGATAGATAAAATAATTTATTTATAATATGATGACATAAGGTATAGACTTATGTCTATAAGTCCTTACGTCGTAAGCGAGGTCTGACCAAACCGTGTTTTTACTACTGTACGTTTTTAATCACGTCTGAATCAGCATTTTACTTAATTTCCACAATATATACTATATGTTACAATAAAAATCTTCAATACAAATATATAATTATGGTAAATATTATAGACTTACGTCTATAAGTCCTTACGTCGTAAGCGAGATCTGACCAAACCGTGTTTTTACTACTGTACGTTTTTAATCACGTCTGAGTCAGCATTTTACTTAATTTCCATAATATATACTATATGTTACAATAAGAATCTTCAACACAAATGTAAAATTAAGATAAATATTATAGACTTACGTCTATAAGTCCTTACATTATAAGCAAAGTCTGACCAAATCGTGTTTTTACTACTGTAGGTTTTTAATCACGTCTGAGTCAGCATTTTATTTAATTTCCACAATATGTACTATATGTTACAATAAAAATCTTCAACACAAATGTAAAATTAAGTTAAATATTATAGACTTACGTCTATAAGTCATATCATAAGCGAAGTCTGACCAAATCGTGTTTTTACTACTGTAGGTTTTTAATCTCGTCTGAGTCAGCATTTTACTTAATTTCCATGATCTATACTATATGCTACAATAAAAATCTTTGACACAAATGTATAATTAAGGTAAATTGGAGGTATTGTAAGCTGGTATTGTGTAGATCGCGAAAAATCAAAGAAAAACCAGTAAAAGTATGAATGCATGAAATTAAAAGATTCAAAAGTTATGAATATAATTTCAATTATATTCAATTTGTACATCTTGATTATTAATATTCTAATAATCTAATTATATTTTAATTATATTTTAATATTCTAATAATTCTATATTAACAGAACAATTTAAAATAAATTTTAAAAAATATTTTGCTTCTCATCAGAATCAACATCTGCAAATTTATGTGCGGCGTAAATTATATTAAGTAACTTTTGATAATGTTTATATATTTTAAAATCTTCGCGAGATTGTGATAAGTAAACTTAAAAAAATGTTTGCAAGTATTATCTCACGTTATTGTAAATTCTCAAACTTAACATATTTTCATGGAAAACTCTTATTAATATCTGCTTACATATCGCGTTAACATTATTTTATACGCTTTCATACAAGGACAACGTCTCTTCGCCTTTGCTCTATATCTCCCGCGCCATCATAAAATGTTAATATCGTACTCTTTTGTGCTTACTTCATATATACATCAAAGTTTTCATAAACGAATATCTAATGTCAAAAATACAAAGTATAAACTTTTATAATATATGCGTTCGACATTTCTCATATTTTCCGGCGGCTAATCGCTCTATCAAAGTAATGCAATAAATTAAGTTAGCAAATTCACATAAGTTTGTAGTATTATTTCAGTATAATTCAAAATATTAAAAGCTGTCTTTTATAAAAGACGAAAAGCGATAGCATGTATCCTTTAATCTTCCAGTTGGTACTTATTTCAAACTTTTTTCGTATTCTAAACTTTAATGCGAGAACACGACTAACTTTAATCTGTGTTTAATTAATAACTTTAAGAACTTCTCGCTTTCAGAAATATCTGAACTCGGCCTTTGCAAATTATCTTCATTTATTACGGCCATCATTTTATCCCTTCTTTTCACGTGTCTTAATCACGAAAAGCTAAATTAGCAGTAAATAAGTCAAACTGAATTATCATATTACGCAAATAATTACTGATTTTATTAGCATAAAAAAGATATACAATTTATTATCAAAAAAATAAAATTTTTTTAACAAGTGACAAAATTTTAAAAATTTTTGGAACAATTATTTATCTATAAACTCTAAGTAATTAGAGCCTGAAAGATCAATTAATTATTCTCTTATAAAACTTTCAAAGTTACTGTAAATACAAAATATTTATTATGGACATTTATTTTAGTGATTCTCTTAAAACTTACATTTTATAATATATTTTAGCAAAGAATTAGAATTGAATCAACTATTTGATATATATTTCTAATAAAAAATTTCTTATATATCAAACAATACGTGAAAAATATGAAGTTTTATTAAATTTAATAATTATTATAAGTTTGTATATATTATATAGAACTGTCAGCTTGAAAAATTCAGACAATCTTCAATTAGCAATTTCACAAATAATTCATCTATCTCTCATTGCGTCACCTATCTCTGATTCACAGTAAAATACGCGCGCAATCAAATACACATTAAATACCTAGAGAGGCGAACGATTTTCGATTTAGTTCTGTGGCTTGTGTAGTAATGTCATACGACGACCAGGCTAGTGAAAATAATAGTCTTTATTCGGACTAAGGAATCATTAGTTATCGGTAATGTAATTTAAATTGCAAAGTCATTTATAAAAATTTATATAAATTTTATCAAGGATTAATCAAAATTCATATAAATCTACATTATATAACAAACTTCTGTCACGTATAATAATATCTTTTAAATTAGCAATATTTATAATTATGTAGTTTAGGGACGTCTTCACAGATTTTAATATACCTTGATATATTATCAAAAATATGGTCCTGAGTAATGTTGGAAAGGTATTATCCGTCGCTTGTTGTTTATTAAAAAATTATTAACGAAATAAGTTTAATGAATAGAACGTAATTTAAAAATAAAACATTAATATTCAAAACAATAAATATTCACTTGGGAATTAGTAATTTTTATTGTAATTCATTTTACAAACCAATAATTTAAAAGAAAAAATTACAATAATCAAAGTTTCGATACATAAATCTATCTTCCTTCCTAGTTCCCGAATAACTCGCTTCGGCAAAGTATTTATTTTTCCAGTCTAGTAACATCAATCAGTTATTTCAAGCTCTGTTAAATACGTAGGAAGTAGGAGGTTATATCTAGAGAAACTTCGAAGAAACTCTTAAGAATTACGGCCAGCTTAAAAAGCATATATAGCTATTATTGAAGCCAAAGATAGTGACGTAAATAAAAATACAATCTGTCTCAAAAAATCTATTTGTTTCATAGCCAAATGCGAAGTTTCGAAAAATCAGATCTTTTGTAAAGAATGTATTATTTACGTATAAAAGAATGAAAGTTTGATATTGTTCTAAAGATTTGCGTTCTAAACTTTTCGACGATAGGATATTTCGAACATGCACATCGACCAATTCTGATTCCATTCTATAAAATATGAATTTATATATTTCGCGATGTCAACGCTGAAAGAAGCAATTCAACATCACTAGCTATAGTACGGACAAAAGTACACGCGTGTATTGGTAAGCGATACGTACGCGTGAACATACGCGAGGTAGAACTTAGAGTTGCACTCGTCGAAGATTAATGACGCGATCGATCGTGCACGTCTGCGTCTCGCTTTCAAAGAAGAAGTAATAAGGAAAGATGGATACGCGAGAGCTTACACTATTTACGTGTAAACACCGAGAGAAAGACGACGGCACGGCAAAAAGGAATGTCTCTTGCTTCAGAACTGGACAGATACTTATTGAAGCCAATTAAGAGAATTTTAATTACGTACGATTATATAAGTTCAATCAAAGACATAATTCTTTAATTACCGCCAGCGTAACCGTTCGCGATATATCATCGTTATACTGGGTTCTCCTGCTATCACGTGTCGCCTCGATTTATCATATCCTCAGCCAAGGTTGCAAGATCACCAAATAAAGACTGCAAATCCGGATGTAAATAATTCAAGAGGCAGCACAATACAATGGTACCATTATAGCCGTACCATTGAGATTGCGAACTCAAATAAGTATATTCTGTAACGATGAGAAAGAAGAGCAATTAAATCTGCAAGCGGAATTCCGCTAGAAAAGAAAGAAATGCTCCCTTGACAATCGTTAAAAATCGGAGAGGAAGAACTTCCGGTATATGATGATCTCCATTGTCTAGAATTTAGAATGAAAAGTACATCAATTTCTCCGATAGAACCAGAACAGTGGAATCAGAGAACTTTCAATGTTTTTTACATTTTTCTAATCGTCGAAAACGTGTAACTTTACGAGATTATCACGCGAACATGTTTTATAGTATAACTAAATAATTTGTCTATAATCTGCGGCAATCCGCGAATTCTTGTACAGTTTCTCAGCGGACATTAGTGATATACAATGTGTTCTAGAAACTTTGCCAAGTTCAATTTAGTAACTGGCACCGTAAGTCCGTATATATAAGTGTAGTAGCGTTTTGTAGCTAAAAGCTTGAGAAGTGAATTAACACGTTTTTACCTAGTTCATCCTTCATACGCTTGCGACACATTTAACACACAGAGATGCTACTTAATTAGAAAATATATTAAGACAACGAATTCGGATACTGGTCGTCTTGAGACACACGCTCTAGTTTAATGTCATATATGCGCTTTTGCACATCTATAGAAATGAGATCGCGAAGTGAAATTCCCAAGAATACTAATTAGATTTATTACTATTTTTCATTCTAAATATTATGTGCAAAAATTTAATTATATTATTTTATATGACTATTAAAAATATGAAAAAATATAGAAATAATTTTTTTATCATTAATTCTTGTTATAAAAAAAAGGAAAAAAATAGGAAAATAGAAGAGAATTGAAAAGGAAGTGAAATTAAGATAAATGATTAAAACTGTTCTTCATGACACAAAGGTATGTTTCGCGAGATAAACAAAATACTTCCTAGTTATGTCATGCTGCCCGTATTACATTTGTTCGTTTTAACATGCGTTTCAGAGATACCGCTGCTTTCGTTTTGTTCCTATGCGAGCGTAACGCACAATGTGCTACAATATATCTCCCCTTTATGCATTCCGTAACACGCTAGGTTAAAGTGCACAATTTTTCTCGTTCCCCTATATTTTATTCTTCATCATTTATTTTATCAAGAATTTTCAAACAGACACTGCCGCGGCGGATCTGCTCATGGTTCATTTAAATGTGACAGTGTAATGATTTACGACGGGCTTTTTGCGGGACCTCGCGCGACGAATATAATTCAAAGGTCAATCAATAATTGATAACCCTAATAAATTGAATCTCATTGTAATTCAATTACCGTTTGCTTCCGCTTTTAATCATCGAGGCTCCGTGCGACGATTACCCGCGCATTGACCGCGGCTGCAATCAACGTGCAGTGCACACAGTATCTATGCATAGCGCTTGAAATTATTAATAAGAGGCAAATAAGGGACGCAGAGATTATTATGAGTGGACGAAGAAAAATACGGAATAATCGATGCACGTGCTCATTAAAATTATTATGTATATTACGTTATTGATGTTCATTCAATGCACTACGAGCAATCGCGATTACTTTTGCATGAAACGAAAATCTGACGCAACTCATACAATCATGTTAAAACGTTTGAGCGAACGAGCACTTCAAATATTTAACATAGAGAATTCCAACAGCATCCCGTATTAATCCGTAGAGAAAGAGAATCGCAATTAATATTTTAGTAAACATATGAGAGACGTGCTTAGTTTCATTATATCTAGATCGTCTCTTCTATGTAATTAGCATAAAATATCATCTAATCAATGTGTGATCTAAATATCGAAATTAATCGAAATAGCAGAAAGCTTTAAACATATATAATAGTTTTATATATGTATAAATATTGTACTTTCTAGTGCATAGCATAAATCATTTGTAGTAAAAAATAGCATTAAAAAAATAATAATTCAAGAATAAAAATAATTCACAAGAATTGATTTGGTTTTAGCTGATTACAGCAATTATATTATCCTCATAAATATTTCAATTATGTTAGTATGAAGCTGTATCGTTTGCAAATATACTAAATTTTATACTCATAAAAGCGATTGATCTAACACGCTTTTTAGCATTGTCATGCTATTAAAGCACAACTCATCTCTTATCTAATTGCGACTAAATGTTTCGATAAGAATTATATCGTATCATGAAATAACGTAAGATTATTGCAAAATTCTAATTGCAATTCATTAAAAAAGCTGAGCATGAAAATGTCAAACGGAAAGCCATCGGTCACGGGAATTTCAATGGATTTTACAGAGAGTTCGATATTAACAATAATAAATTTAGCGTAAATAATTTATGTGCGCGAGTAGAGCTCTTAATATTTAAATTAGGTTTAACTGAAAGTAAAAATATATAATGAAGAGAGAGAGAGAGGACGCGATAAGATAAATTCATTAAATAAACAAAGTAAAATAGAATCAATGCAAGCTTCCATGTCAGACGTTTGCATATATAAATACTGCTGTTCTAGTGCTAATTATTACAAAGTATCTTAATATGAAATTAATAAAATCGATTGGTGCAATTATATTTAAAAGATTCGATTTAAAAAACAGCAGTATAGTATATGTGTGTAATAAAAGGAAAATATAAAAATGTGTTTTTTTACCTATTTTTATACGAGAAGAGAGAATATCTTGCGAATGAATTTCAAAAGATGACTTCACTTACCTGCAAAATAAAAATAAAATACTTCAGAATAATTGTAATATGCAAGCACAAAGTATAAAAAATATCCTTATAGATATATCGTAGCAAAAAAATAAGTAATCCTCTTGACTAAAGCTGCGCCGTTCTATTCAATTTTCAAAACATTCCGGCGAACATGTGTCATTCATTTAATAACATATCTACGTGTAATTTATATACGGTACCAACTGGCCTAATTTTCTCGTCCGAAGGGCAGGTGAGATTCGCAGCAACGAGAATTAATGTTGCAACAAACAGGTCGCATTTAGGTTGGCAAGTAATGAATCAACAGTCAGACCCGTAGCTACCGTTCAACATCAATAATTGGAACAGCGAACGATGTTTGTGTGTTCCTTGCACTGGAGAATTGAATTACGGCTTTCATAATCTTGTCAAACTATGCACTTGCAATACTCTGTTGCCCTACGCATTATTAGTTTGACAATTTTGCGTATGTATACGGTATGCGTATTATGAATTCGTAGACGTCTTATTGTATATTGTCGTTTATACACACAATCATTTATAATTCTTTTATATCTGAAGTTTCTCTCTCTATTTCTCTCTTAAAGATGAATAAACAAAATCCAATTTTAATTTATGAGATTACCGGAAACACGTTTTTAAAATAAACTGTTTATAATTAGCAATCCGTATCTTGTCAAAAATTATCTTATAAGCTTGATTTCTTTTTTTCCTCTACATTACATTACATTTTAAAGTCTAATAGATCTAAATTTTTAGATGACAATAAAATAGCAATTTTATTTCTATATCTTTATTTTACAAGAATTTCCATATAAGCAGATCTTTATTACGTTTTAATTAAGCAAGGTTAAATAGAATTTGTTGTATTATAAATCGTTCGTAAAGATGTATGAATTAGATGCAGTATAAGCCATACAGCGAAATCTATGATAATCATACTTCAATTAACAAATTAAAGAATTATGCTGTCAATTACAGCGTGCATAAATCGTTTTAACTTTACAGCTAACTATAAGTGAAAGTCATAAAATCGGCTTTGCAAAGCAAAGTTTGACGCCGTTTGGTCTATCAGTCGTAAAATAAATGTTCATTTTTTAGCATAAATGAGACCATAAACTCGGTGGTAATATAAATATATCAAGCGAGATACCCTCTGTGATTTTCGTTCAAGCAAAATGTATTTGAAGCGAGAAATATGTCCTGATACGCAAGATGCTTGATATAAGCCCTCAATATTTCTATATATATATATATATATATATATATATTTTTTTTTTTTTTTTCTGACCCATACTCTTTCTCTATCGAATTGATAAGTAGCATGTCTATTAAAATACACGCAATAAAACTTTGACATAACGTTTAGCTTGGAAATAATATAAGCTATGTTGCTTACAGCTCTATAAAAATAACATTGGAATATATAAGCTAAACAAACAGATAAGGAAAGAGATATAAATCATTTTTTCATATATATGTCTCTTATTTATAATGATTTTTCTCTTTATAACAGTTTAAAAATTCATTAACGAAGTAATCTATGTCCTATGAAAACATTATTCTTCAAGATTTATTTTATATTTGCTACGATTTTTTAGCTGTATAATATTTTTAGCTGTATACTAAATAACTTCTGTTAAAGGTATGCAGATTGGATTTGTACCTAAAAAACATGCATTTATATTCTGTGATATTAACTTTTTTTTGACGCTACATGCGTCAACAAATGTCAGGCGGATTTGACATATTGAGAATAATTTTATGTCCACTATGCATGTATAAATACGCATCATACAGCAATGTATCAGAAAAATTAAATATTGCTGTCAACCTATACATTTCGTTAAAGACAATTTGTTATATTTAAATAAATCGCGCGGAAAATTTAGAAAATCTGTTAAATAATATTATATATTAAGGAGCAATTTATATATATATTAATATAATTTTAGAAATAATTTATAGACGCATGCACGTAAAAAAATTTATACATATAATTGAAAACCGCTGTGCGACAATTATCTCCCTCTTTCTGCAGTTATTTTTTTAAATTATATTAATCTTTTTAAAAAAAAAACATTATTAATTTTAAATTTATATTTTAAAAACTCTATATACATATTTTGTTTATAGACATATTAATTATAATATAACAACTTTCATTTAAAAGCTAACATGCCATTTTTATTTATAAAACTGCTCATAGCTTAATTCTAAATCCCTGACATAATTTGTATAATTTTTGTGCACTTTTAGGTAATTACTTCATTTTTTGCGAAGTAAACATAGTGCATTACATTCTTATTATATATAAGTTGCTCTTCATATAAAATTTTCATATGGAACATTATTTTAGATTTGTTAACAAATATATTTATATAAAGTTTCATATAGTCTTTATGAAGACCGTGACATATATTTTCTCAACCTGCTGTTATTAGGATTCTTTGTAACTGCATTTTTTATATTTTTACTTGTGTATGTATAAAATGAAAGAAATATGTGCTCACTGTTAGCAAAGAGAAAGAAAAAAATACAATGCAGAGAGTGTACGTAAAAGGAACAGACCTATTGTTATACACAACGATGATATAGTATACAGTCATTTCTCTTCTTCGAGCATTATTTTTGGATATACAGTACAGACATAACTGACGCCCTTCTTTAATTCCATTCTTCCCGATCAAAAGTTCGTGTGTTGATCAGATTCACATCCTCATCCCGGATGTACATACTTATCCAAAGCGGAATAGAGCAGTAAAAGCAGCAGAAATACTATTCGTTACGTCGGCTTTAAGGGATGTTTGATATTCAAGCAAAGTACCGTGTGCTATTTTGATATTCCTTGCGCGAAGCAGCCTTAGTCATAGTTATTATAACGATGGTGCTACGTAAGCCGCCTGTGTGAAACATATTGCACATACGCGGATCAAACGTTAGTAGAAATTGACTGTCCATTTGTGATTTTCTTAAGCATCACATATTGTACATTATAATAAACTAACGTGTTCGTATCTCCAACGTCTTTATTTTGTATACGTAGTGAGATTACAAGATTCTTATAAGCAGCTCCTGTATCCGTGAAACCGGAAATTATCATACTTCCTAGCACATGCAAGCGTGAATTCCCACTCCAGTCGAAAAATTCTTCAAATTCTATTTGCCTGCATTTGGTTTCCGTTTCCTTGCACCCAACGTGCTCTCGGAAATTGCAAATAGGAAGCTCAACAAGTATAAGTAAATAAATACATAAAAGTATCTTTCTCGTTTTTTATAAAAAACAAGACCTGTTAGTAAAAACTTGTAACCGTCTCCTCCTTATTTGCCTTACATATTTACGAGATTTATATACGCGAGTTCGCGCGTGTTATATGTGTTTACGCGTTATATAATATAATATATATCTATTAATACTGTAAGATGAACACAATGAGATATATATACATGTATCTCGTATACTCTATTTTTTATCAAGTCTTGTTAATCTAACGGTATCGTCTTTTTCGATATTATTAGCGCTGAAAAAACGAGCCGCCAATTGAATTGGCTTTGTTTTAAGGCAAAAATCGTTAAATTTTAAGCGATGAACGCTCGAGAAGCGCTCTTTACACAAGAGGAACAGCAAGAGGAATTCTGGTTAATGGATGCTTTAGGTTTTTAGTTTGCTGCAAAAACAACGCATGCTTGTTATCTCAAATCATTTCAAGCTCTTAAGACAATTAAGATATTCTATAGCGATCCAACTTGCTTATGTGAAATCTGGCATAGTTAATTAATTTGTTATGAAATATTAACAATATATTGTCTGCTATTAATGTAATTGAGAAGAAATGACATATGTTTAAATCCTTCGAAATTCTATTTATTATTATATTATTACATTGTTACCTCACATCTCATTATCAGTACGTTTTCATTATTAATATAGTTTTTAAATTATTAGATATCTTCATGCATTTTAAAATGTAGATGTTAAAATATAAAAATAAATATGTATTTTTAGCAATAACTAACACAATCAAATATTAATAATAGGAAATAAAATAAATAGGAATTCATTAGGCAAAAAATATTTGTTTTCACATGATCTCAATAAGAGAGGTTTAGCTACTGTAATTCTAGCGAATAAGGTTTGGATGAGTTTAATGTTTCACCAAGAGAAACTTTGTTTACGTTATATCTCTGAACATTAAATTTGTTAAAATTATGCTTGCGCTCTACATCTCTCAATTTTCTGAAAGCCCATATAAATAAAAAAAAATATTGCGTCTCATTACAGAGATGTAAAAAAGATTAATAACAATTTAGTTATACCATTAATAATGTGATAATTATAATTGAATTCATTATAATAGATGCAATTATGAATATTACATTTCTTAAAATTTATTATTATACTCTATTGTATTTTTATATTATCATTCACGCGCATGATAATCATTAAATGACATCAGACATCGTTAGAATATCACAAATATCATAATACGTTAATTAAAATACAAATCAATATCTGATGAAAACTAAATATTTTAAATAAGATATATATTGTATATGTGTAATCGTTTTATTTATTAAATAATATCAAAATATTATTCTCGATTTATGTTAATATACAAAAAATGATAAAAATATTTTTTTCCTTTGCAAAGAAAAGATTTAATAATCCTAAGAATATGAAACAAATCATTTCTTGCATGTTAGAAATTTTGTTTTTGAATAAATTTGAGAAATAAATCACCGATAAAAATTAATAGCACTAATTTAAATAACAACTGCTAATTTCGACCACAATTCAAGTATTTAAATATCTCATGTCTAACATTTGATGTAGTTCTTCCATCTCCAAAAATATGATAATTTACCTGAATAAATATAACAATTGTTGCAATTCATATAGTTTCAAACTTATAACAATATGTATTATTACAGAGTTGTGTATCCCAGATATATGCAAATGCGGTAAACTTTAATGTAGTTTTTATGTGACTTAATATTGTACAATATGGAACTTATATGGAAAAGTGAACGCATAGCAACGTGGACATTCACCTTTTTGTTGCGTTCGTAAACCGATCCTATATAATATATTGTATATTATACTCGTATTCGAAACATTATGACGTCTTTTTCATTTATCATACACTATTATTTATTATTCGACAATTCTATGTGAAATAACCTAATAAAGAATATTTTCATACCCAATAATTAAATAAAAATTGATCTAAATTTATTTACGATAATTAATCGAATATTATTCAATTCGTTGAATATATGTTAATGAAAACTGAGAATATATTTTTTATTAGGTTATTTCATATAGAATTGTCGAATAATAATAAATAATAGTGTACGATAAATGAAAAAGACGTCAGTTTCGAATACGAGTTACGTATTCTGTATTTTATAGCGAAATATGCAAACGAAAAATATCGGTCCGTTTGAGCCGTCAGGCTTTTTCTCTTTGAGATGCGTTCAGGTGCAATATTCGCGTATATTCAATGACACTAGAAAACTCAAGGATACTTGTGCGTACTATAAATATCGTAGCTATAACGCTACGATAATTTTACGATCAGAATACGCAACACGACAAATGTATTTATAAAAACGTAGATTTGATAAAAACATATATTTGATTACATTTTCTAGCAAAAAAAAAAGAAATGATTATAAATTCACATACATTGGATTATACGCGTGAACAAAAATTATATCTGCGAGCATCTCTGAACGAATTATTGTACTAGCCACACAGAATTTAATTTTCATTGTAGATCTTGCTTTTACTTATTACAGCATATTTCTTTTATATCCTGTTTACGCCACAAATAAAGTAAATTTATTACGTACAGCTGTGTTATAATGCGTAAATAAACTCGCGACTTAAACCATCGTAATCATGATTAGAGCGCATTTATCTCCGCGTCCCCTATATTTCAATTAAGTTCATTATTATGCAAAGGTTAGCACTATAGTTGAATATGCTTTGTTCCAATTTTCAAATATCGTTATCATAATTTTTTATTCCATCGGCAATATATTTTTTTAATGACAAATTTTATGGTTTATTTCGTGTTAAATTGATAGCAAGCAAATCATAAATTTAAAGCCCTGAAATTTAAAGCCCTTAAACGCATTTTATAATACATAAAACCGCTACGAAATTCTACTCACTCTTTTAATGAAAAATAGAGAAAATTAGCACTAATTTTCTGTCCGTTTGTTCTTCTGATATACAAAAAATGTATGTGTCCTTATATAATATAAAATCTTTCACTAAATGCCATATTAAATATAATATTTTGATAACATAATGGCGCGATATATCGTTTAACTGTAATTCCAAAAAATTAGAAAAAAAGACATTCTGTTTTGTTTTTTTTTAACTATTTTTCTGTCGGACCTACTAACAAAGCTAACATTTGCTAATCTGAATATTAAATCACGAAAACTTGAGCGTGCAATCGAAATAATCGTGATTAATTAGTTTGTTCCTTCTCGACATATCCAATATTTAAATTTTAGATAGAAGATAATTAATTTAACATTTTCCCAAAGACGCCCTAGTAAAAAATAAAAAGAGAGTAATTTTTTTTCTCTCCCGTAAACTAAAGTTCTATCATTTAAATGCCGACAATTTTTATTCCATAAATGTAATCGGATTTATAGTTCCTTGCATAAATTTTGCAACTGTTAAGAGATTAATCAGAAATATTGTGTAAAAGAAAAGATTTTAAAAATCAATATATGCCACTTTCTAATGTCAACAAAGTAAGTAGCAAAATAGTATGATTGTAAAGCTGCAAGATGTAATAAAACTTAGAAATTTAGAAATTATCTTATGAATTATATTTACAAAAACTATTACTATAAGATAATTATATATATTATATAATTTTATATTTAATATTAAATTCTCAATCACTCATCGTATATAAAGAAAAAAAAATGAAATATTTGAGGAATAATTTACTTCGTCTCTCGTGTAGAGCATACGAGAAAGAGATGGAATTGTTATTATTTCTACTCAATATCACGATGTAAAGCATATGAAAAACAATAAATTCTGACGGCCGTCAAAAACTAAAAAAGAATTAATAATCTCGTATTCGTAAATCAAGTTTTATTAATTTCAACAAAATTTTACAAATTTTACGAAAATTGCGAGAGAGATCAATACGCTACACGGAAGATATCCCAGAATTACATCAGAAAATGTATCATTCAATTAAATTCGCATTTTTAATCACGAACTATCGCATTACGTACGAGAAAAAGAAAGAAAGAGAGAAAGTGCGGAAACGCATTTTGATATTTATATAAATATGTAATTAAGCAAAAAGGGGAAGAGATACATGCCATAGTTTATCCATAGGTTAATTAATCTTGCAATACGTTGGCAGATCATCGATCCTGCGAACGATAATTACCTGAATATTTTGCCGACGATATTCCTTCGTGTGCGCGAGGTAATACTTGTAGACGTGCAAGGGTAAGGATCTTTTGGTCTCCTCGCCGATCCATCGGTGGGTCTGATCAAGGCCGGGCGGTTTCGGGACGCGAGCCCCCGGAGAGCGTTGACCGAGCGATTCACCGGGCGAGCCCAGCCGTACAACGCTCGCGGATTTGTTGAGGGAATAACCGGCCGACGAGCCGGGCGGCGGATGAGTGTGATAATAAGGGTTCGAGGCCGGTCGGCCGTCGGCGATGTCAACGTCGCGACGACGCGGCGACGGCGCCTCGAACGACCGTTGCCGCCGAGGACGTTCGTACGCGCGCTCCCGATGATACTCTTGATAATGATCCTGGTGACGGCATTCCCGATGAAACTCCTGACGATGTTCCGGCTCCCGGACGGACGGATGCGGGAAGAGCGCCGGCGGGCGTCGCAGCACGCACGGTTGTAGGCTCAGGACCGGCCTCTGGCAGATCCTGCACGGCGTACAGTACTGCGGATTCCACGTGTGATAACAGCATCCCGGCGACCTGGAGCCAAGCGGGTCCCGGGTCGCGGGGTGGTTCATGACGAACCTCACATCGCCTTAAATGCGCGATCTTCCACACCCAGCCGCCGCGGGCACGTTGCGCGTGGCACGTTTTCGTCGTCCTGCGTGCGGCTACATCGTCGTCGTCACCTTTGTCACGGGGGACGATCGGACGGGCGGCGACGTGGCGCGCGGACGCACCGGCATAGCGATGCAGCTTCACGCGTGGCACGTCATCGCCGGAAGAGCGCAGACCGCGTTCACATTGTTCACATAGTGATGATTCGACGGCCCGGAACGCGATAGCGATCGATCGCTGACGCCACACGTCGCTCAAAAGGTTCGCCCGTTTCACTTGGAACACTGTTTATTCTCAGCCGCGTGTAAACGCTAAGGAAAACGAGAAAGGAGATGGATATTGCTCCCGCATTCATCGCGATCACTCGATGCGAACGAAATCAAATGTTTCGATCGCTCTCGGCGATGGAAGATACGTTTAATCGAATATGCATTTATCCGTATGAAAAAGAAAAAATACGATTAAATTATAAAGTTAGGTAATTATCGACAAATCACGAATGTGTTTTTTCTAGGAACCATTTGCGTCTGTCGCGCAATCGCGAGTTCGCTCCGCGTTAAACATTGTTTACTATTTGGGATGCAAATAACTGGTAATTAGCGTTAATTTCTAGCTGTGAGATTATACCGAGTCAGAACTGGAGCGTGCAAGCGGGTTAGCGACTCTATCTCGCGCCGGCTTGTCTCACTCTGAATATCATGACTCTTGGCTTAATGCTAACTAGCATGCAGCATGAACACCGAATTGCCACATGCGGACTTCTAATGTCTTCAACATGTAGCTACGTACAACATAGTTTTATGCAAACAAGGAGATTCCGAGAATCTCTGCGCGCGGGCAGAAATAAAGACCTGTATGCGACTGCAATCCGTTGAAGCCACATAAAGTGACGCTGAGAAAGTGCAAAGTTCCCGCGTGAAATCCAACAGCAAGATACAATGAGGCTACCATTTTAAACATGCTGAAATTTCGGGATTACCTGAAACTATGTCTAACTGCACTTTAAAATTATGAGAAAGCGCAAAGCGTTGTAACATGTACGCATGAATGAATTTTATAAAAGCAAATTACGGGAAATTGACATATTTTTATCAATCAATTAAAAATAATTTTTATACACATGTGAAATGCAATATATAATAGAATTTAAAAACGCGAATGAATGATCAAGTCACTTGAACAGATAACAATATATATCGCGCAATAAACGATAATGTTAAAAAAATGTAAAAAGAGCTAATATAATACAACTACATAGATATACACAAGCATAAATCATTGTTTATATATGAGAGAATTATAATTGTAATTATAGTGTTTAGATGCAAATAAATGTACTTTATTATTGCATTTACTCTAATCTCGAGATTAGAATACATGCGCACGAAATGTTAAAATATATTTATTTGTAGATTTAATTGATATAATGTCCGCAATGTAATATGAAAAGGATAAGAGAGAGATAATATTTAAATATTAAAGAAAAAACATGTAGCTTAATTATTATGACTTGTTAGCTAAAAATAAAGTTTCTTCGAATTTCATAAAAGGTAGCCGTTCTACAAATTTTATCTCAAATATTTTATTTTTACAAACGGATATAGAATAAAAATGGTATAGATATAAAGTGAAACGTTGAGGAAATTTCCGGTCAATTTTAAAAATCTCATAAGACCGCTGGATTATCGCCCGGCAAATCACTAGACATCTACCGAGAAATTTTCTTGAATCTTGCCAAAGACTTGGCTCTAATTTGAGATGTAACGTGAAATGAGTAGCGATTAAGGTACGGAAATGAGCAGACTGAAGAAATTTTACTTAGCAAAATCCAGGACGCACTGCGTCCAAGGATTTATCGAGGATCAATATGGATAGTGAGATGTTTGGGCTTCGAAAAAGACACGTTCGTCTTGAATACAAAGTAGCGTAGTAAAATATTGTGTATATCCTCAATCTCTCCTGATGCTCAAAACTTGTACTATATGCAGATATTTGCACGTAATAACCTTCAAGATAGAATGCGCAACTTACATATTAAAGTAAAACAAAGTTAAAAGCCGTGCACAACATCAACGTCATTTTACAATAGTTTTATAACAGGAGCTTGTGTTTATTTTTCTTCGGAAAAAAAAATATTAGCAAAGAAAGAGAAAATTCTCTTTTTGATTTTTTTAAGTTGAGCACTTTCTCTACATTTCCAACCGTAGTTAATTTTGAATCGTAATCGTATAATTTTTTTTTCAATTATTCATATTCACTGCTCATTATTCAAACAAGATATTCCATATCGAGATAGCAATTCTTTGTAAAAAGATTGATATGCGCTAAACGTCGCAGTTGAGATACATTTCCCTTTTCCACTTATATGTACTTTTGCACTTCTCTTTTCTTAAGCTTTTATTCCGCGATGTCTCTTTCTCTCTCTTCTCACCCTTTTCTTCATGTCGGTCAAGACTAAGTTTCCAAATGTAGCTTTTTATGAGATTGGCAGTGTCTCAAAAGCAATCACCTTTTCTTTACGAGTTGTCCTTTGTACGTACAAAGTCGTACAACGTACTTACCCGTACTACCGTTGACGTTGTGAGCTAGTAATCTATTTCACAAAGTAGAAAGTTAGTTCTTCTACGTGACGTACAAGTTATATACAAGTCTATTTTCTAATAAATAGAAAATGCTGTTTGCGTGTATATCTCGTATAAGATTAGAATTGGCACGTAAAATATTTTCTAGAATATACAGCACCATATACCTATACCATAAAATTAAATTGCATCATAAGTTTTATCTTAGTGCAAGTGATAAATAAATAATGTTCAAAAATAAAAAAATTTTATAAAATATCACCGATACTCTAGCAAGTATCCGATATATGGTGGCATAACTATTAATCTAAGTGCGCAGTCAAAAATGATTTTCAGGCTCATATACAAAAGATAATTTTTGAATATTGTGGAAAAGCATTACCCCTACACAGACAAATTTTTTCCTTTCAAAATATTTGCATTTTATTCCGATTTTTAAACAAAGCAATTGTAATTATTGTCTCGACTACGCTCGGTCAGATAAAATAGTCAATATAATATTTACCTCTAAAGTGGCAAAATTGCTTCCTGTTTTATGCAGTTCACGGTTAAAACTGTCTTACTTAATTGCCTGATTCAATTCGTGTTTAACGTCCGAACAAATGGTGTTCCACATTACGTATTCAGACTGATAATTTCCTAGTTAAGCAACCTCATTCTTCTTACTTACAAACACTATCGGTCTACTAATTGATTTATGGCGACGGCGCAGTCGAGATATGCGCTAGAAAAGAACATACACGTGCATGTTCACACGAATGTGGATAGCATTATTTAAATATTTTCTCACGGTCGATTTAACCAATTTCATCATTTCCACCGCATTTAATCGATTGATCGCGGACAAAGTTTCATCAATTTTATATGTGCCATCACCTTTTATCTAGAATCATACCGCGTAATCTCTTTAGGCGTTAAGTCGTACTAATCGACGAAAGTGAATGTGAGATGCCTCGTTAGGCATTGGATTATTCTGAAAAAAGGACGTCCCCGGAAGCTACAGGATTTCCGTGCATTTACATACGAATCCAATTTCGACACAATATGCAATATCGTCCTCCGTCAACTGCCAGATTTTCGTTTCGCCACATATCCTTCCCATCCCATTTCCGCGCACGCGATGTTAGTCACATATTGATTCACCAATCGACATACGTATATACTTAACTGTCTTAACTTGTTCCTCGGAAAAAGAATTTCTCCTTTCAAACTTGTATTTATTAACATATTCAAACGTAAAATATAACTGATCATGTCAATTGAACATCTTGCAAGATTTCAGTTTCTATTACATTTAATAGCAAAATATTCTATTTTATAATTCTTGTCGTATTGGCTAAACTTTTATATTATTTTATATTATTTTTGATTAAACAACACTGGAACAATATCACGCAATTTTGCCGAGATAAATGCCAAGTTTTAATAATAAAATTTCAATTCATGTGAGATAATTTTGTTTTCTACATGTTAGCATTACGATATATTAGACGTATATAGTGTTACAAATTTTTTTAATATATACTCAAAGCTCAGTTATTTTAAGCGTCATCTACTTTAATCTTATTTAATTGATTAATTAGTTATGCGGACTGTCATTATCATAGAATCAGTATAACTCATTACGCGATAATGCGATAGCGATTATAGATAATATTGTTTGCTATCAGCAACTCATGACAGTATTAAAATAAATAACTAATCTACATAATGAATATTTAAATTATAAGTGTATATGTGTGTTTGTATTTTAAAATAAATATTTAGATAGTTCAGGCGCGAATTGATATTATATGTTAAAACTTTTCTCATACGGTCACATATGGACGTAACATTCATATACGTAGTAGATGAAGATTAGAGGAACTTTAAAATACATACGCGACATTTCAAACATAGTTTTTATCCAGTAGAATAAACTGAAACAGCAACGTGTCGTAAGAAAGCGATAAAAACACTTTCCAAGGTCGAACAAAGAAGTTTCAGCTTTAGAAACGCGCGCCCTAAAATCTTTTCTATGCCCTATGGTGCGATAAAAAAGTGCGTAAATTTGATGGAGCGAATACGAGCTAGTGGAAGGTACGAAAGAATCAAGGGACTGTAAGGTCACCGAGCAAAGCACAAGGATAATACGATTATAGTACGAAATCGTACGAAAGAAGAAGGATAGAGACTCGCTTAAGAAAAAGTTTGCATTATTTGCTTCTTCCGCTTCAATAATTCCCGATTCATTCTAATTTAAATCGACGCTTCTCTTTTTCATTCTCAAAAATCTGCCATTCACCGTGAATTCGATCCTGCCGCCATTAATCATCGGTCTGTATCCCCACGCCACCTTGTACAGAATTTAATCAATGCACAAATACACAGAAACGCTGCAATTGTGCAAGATTCCTTGCATCTTTCATTTTTCTAAGCTAAATAATTGGATTGGAAAGAAAAATTGTATTGTTATTTCATCCTTTATTTTATCTTAATCTTATTCTGACTTCATTAAAGTATATTATTTTATTATATTTTTTATTTACTATAGTTCTATTTAGTCTCATATATTTTTTTACATTTAGTCTTGTCCTATTTTTCATTAATTATTTTAATTGTTACGTTTGAGTATGTTTGATTAATTGTACATAGTATTTCTGATGTGCCATTTATTTTGCCGAGAAAAGATATGATATAACAAAAAACTAGTTAATAACTGGATAAAATGTAACTTAATCGTAAGCTTTAAAATATAAAACTCGAGTCAACGAGTGTTGGAAGCTTTCCGACTCTATCAATCAAGTAAACGGGACTCTTGACGATAGAGAACAGAGCTCACTAGATCAAAGATGCTGTACATTATATAATTGGCTAACCACATAGCAAACTTCAGTTGCAAGTAATCGTCATTTCCGAGCAATCACAAAGTTTTAGATATTACAATCCACGAAACGACTCTTTATAAATTAAAAGGATCTCTTATAAAGAGAAAGAAACAAAGAGAGAAAAATAATAAAATGCATATTAACGTAGAAAATATAATTTAAGCTATTTATCTCTTCATTGTCATAATAATTGGTAATATAATACAACCTATTTATCTTCTATATCGTATTAATTTGTAGATGTATATATCTGGAACAATTAATTGTAAGTAATAAATAAATATCAAATAGAAGAAATAAAAAAGAAAAATAGGTATAATAAAATTTAATAATAAAATTATAGTATACTTTAAATATTACACATTTTAAATTATTAGATATTAGAAATTGAAAAATACAATTTTTGATGCGCGCGCAAATTGAATATCACAAATATATATAACTAAGATATATTTCTGATTGAAATTTTAATATTGAATTATATATTAAAAAATATAATTTAAGGCTCTTAATTGTGTCAATATATTAAATATAATAATAAATGATAACTTACTACAATATTAAATTTTTTAAAAGAAAATTCAACTCTCTCTCCAACATTATAAAATATATGACTGAAATAATATCCTGTATATGGTATATTTTGTATATTTTTTTTTAATACTAGACTGAACAGCGATCTTTATTTAAAGCATATCAGAAATATATATTTTATTAATCTTTGATTTTTTTGATCGACTATGCTAACAATGGTAGTGCGATAACAGTGTGTGGCTTGTATCGAAGAAGATCAATTTGAGTTGCAATAATATCGATAAGCACGTGATATATATACACACACGCACGTGTGCACACATACCACACGCACAGACACACACATACATTTCATGTTTTGTATATTGACATTCAACCGTGCCAACTCAGGCTTTGCCAAACCAAGCTGCAAAAATCTCTCGCGTAACTGGTGTCGGTGACACTCCGGGTGTGACCCGGGATACAGGATAATGTAATAAAAAGGAACCGTCACTACTTACAAGTAGAATGAATCGATTATAAGGAAGACGAGCACAGTTTGGGAAAGATCGACGAAAATCAACATAGTAAAATAAATGGCAAATATCGTTATTCGAGGAAGCTGTAGAATTATTGGTTTTCTTTCATCGAAGATTTCTAGCGCGATCAAATTTATCAACAATCGCGACTACGGCAACTAACGAAACGTCGGCAAGATTGCTTCTACCGACGACGCAGACAGATAACTTCGTTTCTACTGGTCGAAGCAGTTTGCCGACGGCAGAGAAATGTATCTCGTACCTGTCCAAGTGTACTCGTTGGGGAATACCACGTGCGGAATTTGATGAAGCTTTGCACGAATGATACATGTGAAAATGTCAAACAGATCAATGGTATTCGATGTATGTGTTTTGCATGTTTTAATTTTTATCTTTATCTTTGCTTGTTATATGTTCGTGTTTCGCAAAAATACGCGAAACGAAAATAATTTCAGCAATAAATGAGAGAAATATCTATCAACATTATCAATCGTATATAAATTTGATATGACTCGGAAAAAAATCGTTAATTAAATACACATACACATATTATATATATAATATGTTAAAATAATGTAATATTATTTAATCAAATATATATATATATATATATATATATATATATATATATATTATTGTTAATCAAATATAACTCATTAATAAATAATTATCAAACAAAGATAAACTTCTAAAAGTATATATAGTTATTATTTATTCATACAAGTACATGTATATATTACAATCAATACTTTCATAAACCTATAAATAAAATAAGTTAATAATAATATTCAAGCAAAAAAAAACCTTGACAAAGATCAAAGAATAAACCTTTCAAACAAAAGAATATATGATACAAAATTATTAGAAAATAAAATAATAAAAATATAATTAGACAGATATAAACGTTTCTATATAATATATTAAAGCGACCACGTAATTTGTGGTTATCATAAATGAAATAGTAATCTTAAATAAAAAAAGAATTTATAAAAAAGTTTATTATATTATTTTATAACATCTTTTCGTGTATAATGTATTTTACGCGTGAGCGAACTACCAACTGCGAACTGACTCGTCAAAACGGTTTCACGAGATCTCTTTCGACGTGTGACCAGTTAAGTCTCATTTAAATCGCACAAAGCAGACCACAAGTGGTAAATATAAGCCTAAGTGCATCCCGATGTCAGGCTAAATCTGATAACATATAAAATGTCGCGGCGCTGCTAAGCAACCATGTGCCGGCAGACGCGAGTTAACCGGTTGGCGATCATTCAATTAGCGAGTAACTCAAGCGATCCATATTAGAAGCGGGATCTCTGACGCGCAAAATCAGCAGCAGCATGATCGTGAATGAGGAAAATCAGCAGCCGCGCGTAGGCTGATCAGCTTTAATCTACGCCACGTTACATTTTCAGAGTCGTTCACCAAGGTGGAAGAGTGACGTAATACACGTTAAAAGACGTACGGTCGATTCGCTTCGTCGTGACACTTTCGGCACGACACCAGGGCAGAGAGCCCAGGGTGTATCACAAGGGTAACACACTGAAAAGGCCGCGATTACGCGCCGATGACGACGCACGGCGCGACGTATCGCGGCGTCGCGAGTACAGTGGAAGGCGCCGTTATATGCTTACGAGAGGTCGGGTCGGGGCTGATTACTATCGGCTGACACTACTAGCTGTTTAGCGGATCACGCGCAGCCACGACGCGAACAACTTCCCCGCGCGATTATCCTTGGCGCGCGATCCGCGGCCTCGGTGGCGCGGGCCGAGCGAGAAGGACGTCGTCGCACGTCCCGAGATCGTCAACGGCGAGCGATCATCCGGCGACCACCTCCACGTGCTGCGCAGCACGATCGACCTGCGACGGGTAGTCGACGAGAAACCTGTATGTTTGTGTGTATATATATATATATATATATATTTGGATAAAGGGGTGCGGAACGCGTCGCTCGCGATCTACGTTCTGCGGCATACTAGCTCTCTTGCCCTGGCTCCCACCGCCCACCCCCCTAGCTTCAGCGACCCCTCTCGCGACCCCTCGGGGGGTGGCCGCCCGTCCCGTACGTCAGATCCTTCCTTTCGCCCTCCACCACGACTCGCCAGCACCCGCGCCATGTCGCCCCCGCATCGACGAACCGACCGTTTCGCAGTACCATCAGCGTCGGTAGCTGCCACCACCGGACGGGGTTGCGTACGCCACCGGACGATACGACGCCAATCAATCGTGATCCAGTTTCAAGCCCGGCGGATACTTTCTTCCGGCTTGCAACGCTCGTTCAGCTGTTCGAGTAGATCTCGTAAGAAGTGTCCTCAGTGCTTTGGAAACACTGTCGCTTTTATAGACTCTTTTACTACTTGACAACGTACGTACGTTGTAAGATATAGTGTTTCGGAGTTAACGAGGATGATCGTTAGTTACGTATAATGAATGCTTAATTAGGAAAGATAGTATTTTTAGGGCAGAGATTAAATTTTCGCAAATGATACTGGAAGAGCTACTTATCGTTTGCATCTTGCTCATTTTAAATATAGGAGCATACATTCGTAGGATTAATACAGATGAAATTAACATTCCCTTGCACAATGTCTCAATTATTATCCCTTTTTCCTATACATGCGCTCTATTATCTGAGAAATATGACATTTTATAATATACATGTATAATTCTAAAGGCATTATGGAAAACATTACAATACTATTGTAGATATGAATATATCATGAATTATTATTTTATCCCAAGTATTTTTATTTCTAATCATTTTTTAGAATAATTAAGATAGTAATTAGATTTTTAAAAGACGATACATTAAAAATGTACTATATAATAATAAATTTTATATATAAATATTATTAAAAATTAGTTAAGATATTTTTAATTTAATTAAAATCTGCGTTTATTAAAATAAGTAATAAAATTTCTAGTAAACATTTCGCCGCATGTTTAGAAAATATTAGTAAAATATCACTATTTTATGACTAGTTAGAGAAAATGCTATGCTAAAAAAAAAAAAAATTTTTTTTTGATTAGGATAGTGTCCTGTAATAATTCACATACATATATATACATGGTTAACAAAAATTTGTTGCAAATTTGTGTATTTTCTTATAGGAAAATCATTGCTAAGTTCGCAATTACTAGATAATTAATTTATTATCACGATTGTGTACAAGTAATTATATCGCAATTTATATGCATGCAATTTTATGAGATATAAACCTTGAGTGCACTTCTCTCTCATCGATCTTCTCGTTTTCCCAAAACATTAAGCGCATGCGTTAATCTTTTCCTTGGATGCTTGCTGTGACTATGTAGTCGATGGATCAAGAACTCTCTTTCTCTCTTTCTTTTTCCTCTCTATCTCTGTATCTCTTTTTCTATCATGCATTTTAATGTAAGACAAGCATTCTTTGATAGCTGTGTATCGATCGATCTTGTCGCCACAATATTATTTCCTATCAACGAAGCAACAAGTTTTACCTTCTTATAAGTATGGATTAAATTTATTTTTCTTCTCTCAACTATACAATACGATTTAAAGACTTTTATTTTTATTTTTATTTTAGATTTAATTGCCAAAATATGTAGAAGTGATATTTTAATTTACTTTATGAATATATGTAGCGTTTACGAAAGTTTGCAAAATATAATAGCCAATGCTTTTGATAATAATGGTTATAACTTTTATATTAAATAGCAGTGAAAAAGTGCATTGAGATGATTCAAAAGTATATTTACATTTATATTCTCAAAGTTTATAAAAATCGTACGAGCGTGTTTTTATTGCACCGAATTTTATATACCCTGCGCCGCCAAGTGGAATATCCACAGAAAATTCAAAGAGTGAGACTTGCGAGAAATACCTTCATTGAATATAATATGTAATACATAAATAAAGTGATTGTAGGAGATTACCGTAAAGATACAAACTGTATTTTCATTATTCAATTCTTTTTTATATATGTAAAAAAAAAGTTTTATTTTATTTTCCATAACGCCACGCATCGATTGATATATGGATATATTAAATTAAAAATAGTTAATAATATATACCGAACATACACACTTATGCTTCCGACAAATACAATTTTACAGATCTCTCAGAAAAAAAAAAAAAACCTAAAGTAAATAACTGCTGTGTAAATATTCACTTCAGGCACAAAGTAAAAGCAAGCTAAATATTAAAAGTAAAATATTATTTGAAGATATAAAGTTTTTTTTATGGAAGAAACAGTAGCTCAGTCAAATTAAATGTACGTATATCTGGCGCCAGATACTTTTTATTTTTGTTCGTTCCACTTATGTCGCTAATCAAAGTAGGACGCCACATTGATTTTGGTCGTATCCAGAGCAAAGTGCCAAATATCTCATAAAAGAGTATAGCTAGGGGTCTCAATTTCTCGGGACGCCGATCTAAAATAGAACCAGAAACACGAACGAAGACGAAAGAAGATGCGAATAAATAACGAGTATCGCGCCTCAAGGATGAAGACCGGGTTAATAAGGCGCCTAGTAACGGGATAGCTCGTCAGATGCGCCATGGCCCGATTAAATCGCTTGTCCCGTGTTCTCGATCTATCTCTTATCCCTCTCTCTCTCTCTCTCTCTCTCTCTCTCTCTCTCTCTCTCTTTCCGTTCCTCTCTTTTACATTTATCTTTCTCCTGCTATAATTCTTTCCCCCTGTTCCTCCCTGCAATCCGCGTTGCAGCTACGGGATTTTTAACTGAGAATTTTAACGATCGACCTACATTTCCATGCCCCATTTACGATATATCCTACGGTAATGTCAAACACCGAGATAAATATGCTAGTGATTGTCGCTCTAAGGACCAACAGCGATGCAACGGCACGATTGGACATTATCAGATTATGAGAATACATAGATCGGAATAGTTTGGCAAAAGACGACACACAAATCATCCGATGCAAATATCAATCTTCTTACGGATTTCGCAAAAAAGCTATTTCTGTCACGAGCAATTTCTTGTTGCTATATCCAGAAATCGCAGAATATATTTTGCTACCGTAATGTATGCAAAATTAACGTATACTCATAAATATGTATATATGTATATGTAGCAAAATATGTGTGCAAAAAATTATCATAACATAAGTGTAAATATGGCAGTAAATTGTAGAATTAGTTTCTTAATTTTCGAAACAAAATTATTCGAGGTAAACGTAACATTATTTTAAAAAGTTACTTTTAATAATACCAATGTATGTAAAATAATATAAAATATGTAACTATGATATAAAAATTTTAAGTTTATTTTTCTTTCTTTAATGCAAGTTAACTTTATTTCTTATGTAATAATTATCGCGAAAGAAATTCTAGTATATATAAAATTCATCAAGAGTCAATCGAATTTATAAATCTTTTGTTTTATATAGCTTTCTTTTTTAAACAATAGAAACGAATCAAGTCGACATTTACGCCCGCAAAATTACAAGTATCCTCTGGTTAGGATCAGTTAGCTATAAATACTCGAGATATATTGTATAACTATACTTGCAGTATAATCAAATTCAAATTTAATTTCTATCATTTTAGGAAAAATATCTCAATCGAGAATTCATCGATAAGAGAATTTACGTAAAAAATGTATTAAAATAGTAAGAAAGAACAGTATTTTTTATTTATTTTTTTTTTTTTTCACAAATTTAGGGCGATATTCTTAATAGTAGAAATACATACATAAAGTACCTGTGTGTAAACAGGTATAAAACTTTGTCTGAAATATTACTGCGCTATTTTATGGTATAAGTTAAAAAGCTAGCTTTAAAGTCAACAGAGAAATAAATTATCCATTCTGCTCGTGCTAGCTCCCGGTTTTAAAATACAACGTACTTACCCTCATGTGCGGCTGAACCAATAATTCGTGAAGTTCTCGAAGATCAGCTCTATCGATATTTCGCACCGCCGAATGCTCTGCTTCTCGAAGGATCTCTTCGACATCCCGAGCGCGTTGAGCCGCATCCGTCTGCGGTGCTCGATACGGTGTTGGTACACGTGCTGAGATTCTGTCATAAAGCTGGAAACAAACATTTTCAATAATAGCATTTATGCAAATAATCGAGCGTATTATTATATTTAACAAAATGTATAATCAATCTCATAAATTTTTTTTTCTAAACCCATTAGATAAATATCTTTTTTCTTAGATAAAATGCTAAGAGAAATATATTATACTTTAGTAAACGCCAGTAAAATATTCAAACTGTGTAAGTATTCAAATTTTTCTGCAACATTAAATCTTTTCTTAACCTTGTTGACAATGATTTAAAAGAATATATTTTTATGCAAGTATGATTATTTCGTTTATAAATATAATATTAAAGAACACTGTATGATTATATTGACAAAGTTGAAAATTAAGAGAATTACGTTATTAAAAGTGAAATATTAAAGCTGAAAAAAAATAAAACAATTTATAACGATTAATGAAATGTGCTATTATACAGATGTGCTAACATCACTTGTTTAAAGTTTCGATCGGCTGAGCTTCTCAACAAAATTTACAATATTCTTCCTTATTCTGCTAGATCGAAATAATTTACTCACCAGGAGACCCGCGATTTCGAACAGGTCGCCGACTAGTTCGGCATCGCCGATGAACATTAACTGACAGAGATGCATCTCTATCTATTAGACAGCGCTGCAAGCCTCGCGGAGCATGGTCCGAACACGTGGCTCGTTCGGTCACGTGACACTTCACGAACCACCGAGGAATAAATTTATATTGACACGCGAGTTGTCGCGATTATGCGATCTTTCGAACGTGCGTGGCATGTTGTTTATCAAGACTTCGCGGCGGCCATCTTGCCAATCCGGAGGTAGCGCTTGCGTGCTTTTCTTTGAAAGGAGTGAAGGTCGTTCCCGCGGGATATCCCGCACGAGTGAATATTATCGTGGCAGCAGCGAAAGAGGCTTGTGAATGGGTGGCGCCACTTTCAGTGGAAGAGCTCAAGCTTTGCAGCGGCGGGATTCAGCCGCGCGAAAAGGAAGCTTTCGAGATGATTGCCGGATCTGGATTACGGCAGGATTGAAACAGGGGTGACATAATTCAAACATGGCGCGAATATTGCGCGGGAGGGGTTGGCGATCGTTACCCTTCGCCGTCGATAAAAAAATAGAACTATTTTACCATAGCACAAAGAACGTTCTCTGTACGTTACCTGCACTCGATGGCAGAAACTCTCTCTCTCTCTCTCACTGTTGATAAAAGAATAAATATACTGTCCGTAAAGAAATCGAACTTTAAAAAAGCGCTCGAATGTGATGACGTGAGTCCATCTATCTTATGGCATTGTATAGTGGGATTCTTTAGTAAGTTTCTCACACTACGAGTATGACGCTATCTTGTTAGTTTATATTTTATGGTGATTTGAATGAGATTGTATTTGGTGACGATCTTTTTAGATGTGGTGATTTTTTTTTTCTTGGTGGTGATTTTTCTCTCTCTTTGCAATGAAAATAAAGTAATTGTACAATCATGTACAATTAAGCAATTAACATAATATTAGTTCCAAGAGATAAATTTACGAAAAGTTTGAATACTAGAAAAGTTTGAATCTGAATTTTTTTGTTTAATGTTTAGCTCTTTTACTCTTTCAATTTTCCTGTTAGCGTAATCTGGTATTTTCTTGCGCGATTTTTTATTTAATTACAAGTTGTCATAAAAAAGAAAGATACCTCTAAAATTGCTCGAAACCGGTGATCATCGACTGCATTGAGAACTTCTGTCCGCAACAATCTATCACTTTCTTCAAGGATTTCAATGTCATCCAAGGAATCCACAATTTCGGCTACAGCTCCTGTACATAGAACAGTGTGAAATATTGATTTTACAAAATATTAATATGTTTGACGATTCGTGTTCTAATCACGACCTTTCATAGACAGATCTGTGATAGACAGAACATTGATAGTCCGCGCTTTATGTACATAGATAATCTAATACTCGTATGACATATCACGGAATGTACGGGGAAATCATGCAGTTTCCAAATTACACGATATTATCGATCTCATTGTTGAAATAGTAAATCCAAAGCACATGAATGAAGTATTGGCTCAGATCACGTTATCATTGTGTTGATTGTTACAAAAGAATCGCGAGCGATTAAGCAAAAAGTTAGAATGTAAATTATAAAAAGGCAGAATCCGATCTTAAAGAAATTTTAATCAAACAGAATCAATTTATTTCTCACATTTATCTCTAATATTTAACACGTGACTTATACATTTTTATAAAATCGTCTGTTTTATAAAGTAAAAATTTACCAAACAAATAAATTTTGCTTTAAGTTTTATCATATTTGTATATATTAGAGGCTTAATTTTAAGGTCGCTAGTTTTTAACGCACCTGTTGTCATCTCGTCATCGCCGACATCGGAAAAATTGTCACCATTAGCTTCTGAATATGGGGCATGCCATTTCGACGAAGAGATGGCTACTTTTACGGCATTGCTCAATTTTCGCCTTGCATTAAATTTCTTAAGCTCTTCTATAGTATCAGCTAAGTGTATACGAGCTGCACCCTTATCACGATCCTGAAAATTAGTATCCGTTCATTCGCTATCAAAAATACAACAAAGTTATTATTGACAAGCGAGATAGCGCTTTTGCTAAATTTATTTAATATATTCTGAAAATTATATTTCAAATTATAATCATCTATAAATAACAAAAAAGATTGTAGACAATTGTCGTTTGCAAAATCAGTTGCTTTTAAAATAAATAAATAAAAAAAAGTTAAAGAAAAAAAAACAGCGTTATCAACGCAACCGAATAATATACAATTTAAATATTTTTCCACGTACAATCGCGACACGCATTATTCTCGTATAACTAGAGAGAAGAAAGATCGATCATACTTGCTTCCACAAAGTCCTCGAGGGTTCGACGAACGTACAGCCGCGTAAAAAAGCTTTAAACAATGCACACAGAGCGCGAGGTATATACTTTACTACAGTTATTTTCATTAATCGTCGGTGCTTTGCTCCTGCTATAACGATCGATAGCCTAGTTGCACGTGTGTTGCATCGAAGAAGTACGGGGGTGACTCCGCGAGTGTTGTTACCTTAGGTCACTGGCTAACTGTTGCACCATACAGGTATAATCTCACACCATACCAATGTGCGCATGCGCACGCACATTCATCGGACATAACAACGGGGAATGAGGCCACGTGTACATATATATGCAATATATATTATATATATGGCGTAATTATAAAATAAAACCCGATGTACTATCATCGGCGATCAAACGGAAGCCGCTACATCGATTATCCCCATCAGGAGTTGCGCGGCATGACGTAGAATGCTGATCGTCATCGAACGCCCGCGCTCGAACGACTATTATACAGATCCCACACATTCACACGTATACGCATACACACAAGCCTTCCTCCTCTGTGCTTTATCATATCCGGCAAATAAGGGAATTGCGGAGATCCGTACGCCGATCGCTTCACTTACTCTAAGCCACTTGTGGTTGAGAACTTCCTGGATGGTGATCCTATGATTTACGTCGGTCGTGAGCATTCTCTGTATGAGGTCTTTCGCCGCCTCGCTGATGGGATCCCACAGCGGTGTCTCCATCTGCGAATTTAATTAAATCGGAATTACTTGGCGTGTATGCGAAGAATCCCGGGCAACCGAATGATGCGAGCGGTTCGAAATCACAAGGCGAGCGTTATTAAAATTTTTGAACCGCTCGTTTTTCATCCGGATTAGCAGTGAGAGCGTTGAGAGCGTTTCATACAACCATTACCTGTACCCGGCCGCGGCAGATCGCTTCCCGCAGCCTATCTCGAGATCCGACAAACGGAAGAGTACCAGTTAGCAGAACGTGGAGCAATACTCCGGCCGACCAGACATCACCGGGTTTCCCATATTGTCGCCGCTGAATAACTTCCGGCGCCATGAAGTGCGGACATCCGACACGACCTGCGCGACCAAGAGCATCGTGAGCAAAAAGAGATAAAATTGCCAAGATGCGACCAGCAAAATGGAAGCGAGGCGTGAGTGATTGCTCGGAAACTTCGCAGTCGATCGTTAACGTAAAACGGAATTGCGCTTGCGATAAGTACAAACAAATTTGTCAGTCAAATAAAACATTTGCGTTTGATTTTCTTTTTCATTTCGCAGCTAAAAGGACATATAAAACCAATAATCGGCAGCTTTCTCTCGTCCAAATTGATCGCTCGTCTCGTAGCGAGTAGATTCGAAAAGTATATGTTTTCGTTTATTTATTATCGTCGGATCGACTGGACGTATCAAGTGTAATTAATGATAAGGGACGAACGTGTCAGACGCAAAGGCTACTGCATTCCTCGAAAACAAATACACTTGTCACAAAAGTAGCCGATCTCTCGTAAGATATGAGCACAAACGTCGTTTGCGAACGATAACCAACGTGCTAACTTGCTTACTTTTTTCAACAATCTATATTTATTAAGAATCAGTAAATGACACAGAAAGCGGCACGAGAGGAAATGTAGGTCACTGCACGTTGGAAAGTGTACATGGGAAAAGATGAGATGATTAAGGCCGTAAAGCAAAGACGACATAATCGCGATCGCGAGTACATCGTTAAACGCTAGAAAAATTATCATCAAATTATCGCGTGTATAACTTTTTATATATAAAAAATATATTATAATAATACGGTACATAATTATACAAATAGTTGTCATACATAAAACGTGGTTTTCTTTCTCTGAAAAATAGTAAAATGTATAATAATAAGTATAGATAATAAACAACATGTAAAACATTAAAAATATCTCTGTACATTTCACATATGTTCAGCTGGATTATACACCCTATATGATCTATTCCTATGTATAGATATACATAACTATTCTATCTATAAAGTATACTCTCACCTATATTTCATCTAAATCTTTTTGTTGATATATGAAAAATACATATTGTGCTAATACGTATTTTATAAATATTTATATCTATTTATATATATATATATATATTTTTTTTTTAACAAATTCTATTCATTATAGAAACGAAAATATATTTTTATCACGTGTTTCTCCGTTTTGTAAGATATATAAGATAAATTAAGAAATATCAGAATATATTATTATAATCTATATTCCTTACTTTTATGATAATGATTTAATTTTTGAAACAATTGTGTAGTATAAAGAAATATAGAGAATAACTGAAATAATCATATATATAAATTTTTACAAAAAGTAACTAATTTTATATACAAAATAGTTTTGTTGTGTTTATTATGGCATTGTCACCGTCTTCTGTTGTTAACTCTTATATACATTTAATGAAGCAAATAATTTAAAATAAGATATATTATAGATGTATTATATATGCATTCAATATATAATAGATCCTGAAAAAAATATAGTTTTTTTATCCTTGTATATAACATAATACATAAAAAGATAAAACACATCACGCAGCATTTTTTGAATCAACAAACGATATAAATGATGCTGGAGTGCAAAGAAAACTGATGCAATTGATTATTTAAAGAGAACCGAATAAATGAAAATAATTTTAATACTATAGAAATAAAAACCTAAAATATATCTAATATCAAACTGTAACAGTGCCATAACAATGCCAAACTACATATACATTTAGAAATAAGTTTTCATGCTATTTTCACAGCAAGCATGCACAATATTATTTAATATCAGAATATAAATTCAATAATGAATTCAATAATATATTTTATGAAACTAATGAAAGATATAACTATTAATAAAAATATTTTAAAGTGTTTTTGCAGCTTTGCTGCAACCGCTTGTTGTCGCGTAATTTTAGTTACTCATTTTTTAATAAAAATAATGAGAGTCGTACAAATTAAAGCGACGAGTTAATAAAACGATATGCATTTTACCAAACAAGTATATTTTATATGTACAGAATGATGCACGAGAGTGGCCTGGAAAATTTCTGCTATATGCGGAAAAGTTTATTTTGAGTAAAACATACTAACATATAAATATACGCGCAATTTATTAAAACAAAATTGCGGAATTAAAAATATTAATTGCGCAAATGTTGTAATAATATACATAAAAATAGAAATTGAAATAATATTTTATTTTACTTGTCGAAAAAAATCCAAATTTCTTATATCAACAACTTGTTTCCATCAATATGCAATAGTTGATATAATTGTACAATTTATATCTCCCTTAGTCTCAATATAATACATTTCTCCCGAATTTGTTGCATGATTTATTACAATAACTATTATAGCAATATAATATCACTATAAATTTAATCTCCTCCCCCCCCCGCCCCTCCCCTCCTAGTTTTCAGCAAAAAGTAAGTTCAGTAACAAATCTATGATACCCCATTTTTCAATAAATAAATAAAATTTATGAATAAATTTTCGTAAAACAAATTTACTTACTTTAACATAATATTTATACAGAACATAATGTTTATGTAAAACATGTCAAAATTATCTCATGGTACTTTAGAAACAGATTATTTTTCTCTAATAAAAATATCAAAGCACTTACAAGTATTTGCAATTAATTTTTAAAAATATTTGAATTTTCAGTGAAAAATTAAACTTAAAAATTATATAATTGGCAGATATTTAATATTGAAAATAATATAAAAAAACTAAATTTTCGTCAATATTTGATTTCAAAATATTAGCTAATTTTTGAATACTCTGTATATATCTTTGTATATTTCTGAAAGTTTCCCGTTCCATTTATAAGTCAATCTATATAAGGAAAATTATAAGTTAAATTATCAAATTGTTATTATAGCTATGTCTCGTCTTTTTATTAAATAAAGTCCAGAATCAAATCATACTTAATATGATAAAATGTCACTGATTTGATGTTATCGAATTAATATTAATGTGTCACTGAGCTCTGTCTTTAATTAAAAGAACGAAGAAAGTTATATTTTTGTGCAACGTTGCGAATAAAGTATTTTGTTTCATTAGACACGTGATACGTAATAAATACGCGGTAACATTGCACACTTGTCACTCCAGATTATCGAGTTTCATGAAAAAAGAGATCGTTAGGACGATGCTATTCATAACATAAATTCTTCATTAAGAAATAGATGTGACACTTTTGTTACAATTTGCTCTTGTGTCACAATGATACAAAGAATGATTGCATAAAATATCTATTTAAAATCATGCAAAGTGTTATATATCGTAATGTTGCAGCGAAATTAATTATATTAGCAATTCCAAATATATTTCATAATAATTAAGATTTATAAATATCTAAATACCCCTGATTTGTTTTAATACGCGATGTATCTGTTCGATGAAAATGCTGTTTCGATTCCATCGCGTTTGTCTTTCTCGCTGTAAACACATTTCACAGACACTCGCAACAAAATAGTCTTGCCTCTCTCTGACGCGGCGACTAGTTTCGATTTGTCATTGATAAGTGATGAAAGACAAATACAAAGCGGCATACAAATAGACAGACACACATATAGATACACAGGCTAGTCTACCGCTACGAACAATAACGACATAGACAAGCCCAAAAATTATGCGGGCAATTAGTCCACGTAACCAGTTTCAAATAAAAGTGAACCGATTTGAAGGGTTTATTACGCAAAACCAAAATAATAATTAATATTGCAAATATAAAAGAATTAGAATTATATCGAAATTAAGACAACAGAATCTTTCGTTCAGAAACGATAACTGTTCATTATGTTGTAATGATAGATTTATAATTATAATATATATAATATTTATTGATTATATAATATTAATAAATATTTTATATCTTACAATTATACAGTATAAATCTTAATGCTGTAGCTCATCTATATAGAAAATCGTGTTATTTATTTACGTATATCATAAAAAATAAAATAAAAATAACTCGAATATTTACATTTTGTTGTCTCTATTGTTTTCATTGAAATATACTATTTCTTTTTTAAATTTTACATCCTTTTTTTTTTAGACGTATACATATGAATGTATATGTTATTTAAAATAATTGGGCCACTATATTTAAAATGTGTATTCATTGTGAATACAATCTAATAAATTCAAGTAACTTAATTTGAATGCATTATGGATAAATTAGCCACAAAGAAAATTTAATTTAAAAAATTTAGCAAATTTAATTATAGCGAATAATATGTCCGTGTTTATTTTTTACATTCTCAACATTTTATTTTCTCTTTCTTTTGAAAGAATACTAACTCGAAATTCAATACTAAAGATTAAATTAATCGAGATAACGATTTTTAATCTTCAGTAAATCCAGAGAAACCGGAAATGACGAAGGAATGAATCTTGAACAAACTATTTAAATATCATTTATTAAAAATCTGATAAGCTAAAAAAGCGACACTCGATATAAAGACGTAAAAGCTATTTTTCGTTTAGCGTTGATGAAATAAAATAATGAAACAACAAGTCTCGTAACGAACCCTTCAATTCTGTCAGGAATTTATCCGAATCCTACAACGATGAAGCAGAGCTTGTGTCATTCGCGTGTTATAAAATCAGACACGCGGACGACGGAAGGGGTGGAAATAGAGAAAAGAGGAGGGAGTCGCTTTGTCACTCGCTTCCTCTCGATGGCACAACGAATATCTGTCACTACGCGACCTGCACAACGATATCACAGGAATACGCTATCGCACGTAAGTCGAGTGTCTATACAGACACTAGACATTCTCAAACTAGCATAACCATACCACACGTGGGGGGGTAGAACGTCGACTATGCCTCAAATGAGAGTAACCCCAAAACGAGACTGATCGATCGTTCGATAATCACAGATTGCTACGCATTCGTGTGCATGCTTCGCGAAAATAAACTTGATATCATTTCCTGCTGAGATATACTACCGTTGTTTTGCCAGACTCGAACTTACCACGCGAATCTTGCCTTTCCTATATATACAGGATACTCCATATAAAATCATTACATCGCAAGTTTCAACGGTAGTAAAAAATGTTACGATTAAAAATAAAATCACATTTAGAAAATTTTTATGTACAACGTCCTTGATTTTTATCAAAACGCTTTTATTTATTACAATATTTCTCTTATCCCCATTCTTTTAAAATACGTTTAAGCAAAGCATGTTATATGGAACACCCTGTACATGTCTGGCCTTGTCGTTGATAGAAACTTTCAATAGTATTTTACGATCTCAGTTATATAAAAAGCCACTACATTCAAGGACGCGTAAAGAGAGATAAGTTCCTTTTAAGAAGCTACGGTACTTTCTCGTTTCTACCCCCAGTTGTGGTAAATCATAAGTTATGTAGATGCGTCAGGCATATGGATACCGATATTGTCCTCCGTGTCGCTCACTAGCGAATCCTCGGCGTCGGTCAGGTCCTCAAAAGGAAAATTGCAGCTCGGGGAGATCAGGCCTATCGAAAGAACACAGAGAGAAAGGAGAAGGATTGTTATCGTCACGATAATTTCGCGCCATGCGCCATTTATTTTCACGGACGATAAAATGCTCTTTTATCGTCAACGCCGTTATCCGTAGAGGAAGACAGACCCGTTGGGTGGTTTGTTGCTTTTATCAAAGAATCGAATTCGAGTAGATCAAAATGCGAGGGATCGACCGGCTCACTTATCGATTGACTCTCGACTCGATTCTCTAGCGGTATGTATGCGTCTATTGGTATGTAAGATGTTGAGCTTGTGGCTTGTACCTCCGCGATGAATCTGTATGAGTTTATTTGTATCGTACAGTATATATATGTATATCGGATCGAATAATCTCCATATAATCCTGTTAATATACAAAGTTTGTTGGAATTACCTTGTTTTAATTTGTAAAACGAGGAATAAATTTTTTCTTACAACATTTTATCAGTTAATCGCCCGCATTTCCACAGAAATCAGATTATCCTAATATAGAAAAATATATGCTACAAAATGACTTCTTAATAATAATCCTTAAGAATGGGGCTGTAATATTGATATCGATACATACATAATTACTGTTCTTCAGCGTAAATCGATTATTACTAATAATGAGAGATAATAGATACGAAATTATAATTAATCTTGCTTATATGTATTGTTAAAGAATCATTTCTAAGCCAATTTCTGATACCTAATAAATATTGCATATAGTCCGCGAGAACGACATTCTTTAATAAATTTAAAAATATACATCCGAGGAAATGTATATATATGTAAATATTAATATATTAACTAAATCGTATATATATATATATATATATATATATATATATATATGTTAATGAATTAGCCAAAAAGTGAAACGCGTAAAGCGAGCAAGCAAGCAGTGGCAGCTTCTAGAATATAGTGATGTAGTAGTGATACATAAGTACAGGAATGAGATTAATATGTGTAGCATAATACAATATTTGTGGATAAATGTGTATGTGTGATATATATATATATGGCGTGAGGTGACAAGGCTCCTGCGGAAGTAATAATTAAAGGTTAGATCAGGCTTACCCTCGCTGTCGGCCTTCAAGTAGAGCTGCCCCTTTGGGCTCAGACACTGCCGATACTCGGTCGTGTAACATGCTGTATTCATTCAAATGAAATTTCAAGTTATCAGTGTGTAATCAGACGAAGCGCTTTCCTCGCGCTGTTACTGCCTAATTCAATCCGCGAGAAAACATTTAATTGACACGCACTTTTTTTATCATTCTCTGAGAAAAGAATGTCAAGCATGAATTTAACTAATCACGTATACAAAAAGTTATTATCTTCCCGAGAAATAAACATTAAAAGACACATCGCACGGCAATCTAATCGCGCTTACCGGAAACTCTATCTATCTAAAAGCGATTTGTAATTCCGACAGCGAAAAGCTGACTGGTTTGCGAAATTCATATGTAAAAAATTGCACGTTCCAATTTACGATTTTCCGATGTCTGGCCTATATTTAGAACGCCGTCAATCTATCCTTAGAATGTTAAATTACTTTCGAACTGAAGAAACCAGAGGTGATAGTTGAAGGTAAAAGAGATTTATATTTAACTGACAATAAGTATAATAGCGTAATGTCTTAGGGGAATTGGATTATAGTAATTTAACTATAGCGGATAAAAAAATTCTTATCATACTTTTAGATTTTATTATTAATTGACGGAAACTTTCTATTTTTATCGTAAAAAAATGTATATATTTAGAATCATTAAATTCGCAATTATTATCATATTTTTTTCATGGCAACACACACACATCTGAATGTAATTTAAAAGTTTACTTTATACGAGTGAAAACGTCATCGTCAATCCTATCATTATGTGTACTATTACTCATTCATTCATTTTATATTATTTTACAATAAATATATAACTTTTTGATAACGGTTGTTACACGTATTTTTATCTCTCATTTTACTCTCCATTAAATATTAATCATATAAAACAAATAAAATGAAAATAGAAGTTTTATTTAGTGAAAGGCCTCTCGAGACCGATAACGTGCGTTCTATCAACAGCTCTTAACGGCGATGGGGTTTAACGCGATGTTATCGTCGTTCTAAGATCAATAATTACCAATATTAAAATACAAAAGACCTAATTATATGGAATAGAAAAAGAAATTTGCTTTAGAACTAAAGACGCTTTAATATCGCATGGCTATATAAGGAAGATAAATCTCTTGAAAATGCATAATAATAATGTGATTGCGCGCTGTTCACGCAAAGAAAATTTAAAATTAGTCCAAGATAGCAATCTATGAAACATTATCTACGAGATATCGCTAATAATAAGAGCATCTACTTATTATGGGACCATGCGATATTGAGGTAGTGAAAGATTATAAAAAAAAAAATGCATAGACATCAATCGATTGCGGCTGATCAAAAAAGAGAGCGTCACGATTGTCATAGGGAAGAAATCCGATAAAAGCCGTTGCATTCTGCACATCGAACATCGAGAAATTTTTTGAATGTGATTTGCCAATCATCGACCAAGCCAGCCAATAATCGCAGAGTAGGGCATTCAAAAAAAAAAAAAAAAAAAAAAAAAACTATATAAAAACAACGAGAGTCTTTGAAGTGACGTTTGATGGGAACATTGTATCGTCGTTAAAAAAAAGGGAAAAGAAAAAAAAACAGAAATTTGAATTACAAATTCTGAAGAGGCAATATTCAATGCGCTTTTGATAGAATTTTTTGTCCTCATTTCTTAAAATTATTAGCGTTCTAGGAGGGTTATCATATTCCCATCGATAGTGATAATATGTAGGAAAAAACTTTCTCAGGAGACACAAGCGGCATAATTTATTCCGCGAGAACTTAATCACCTTTATCTACAGACGCGTCAGCATACACTCTCGGCAATAATATCCGTATCCCTAAAGACGTACTCAATCGCTCTTTGTCACTGAATATTTTATACTTTCCTCCTTTTAGTATTATATGCAAAAAGGAAAGCGTGCAACTAAACGACATTCATTGAACTAGTTGTCACAATGAATCTAACTAAATATCAACAAATTAAGAGAGAGAGAGAGAGAGAGAGAGAGAGAAAGTGTAATTAAAGTTAAAATTGATATATAATCTAATAAAAATATATAATAAATATGTCTTTGGTACGTATTACCAGCAAATAGCTTTCTAAATAGACATATGCGCATTGAATAATACCTTTCAAATGCAGTTAGATTAAAAGCGTGTGTATATAAGTATATTTAAAAATATGTATTATTAGCATTATCTTATTTAACATAAAAATAATGTCGGCATAGGTTCAACTTGACATTTATTTTGTATTTTCTTTTTTGCATTGTTCGTAATAATATGGCTGTTGTTCTATTTTCGCGCCTCCTAGCGCCGACTCCACTTAAAAATATTATAAAAAATTTATTAATCTTATGGTAATGCTATCGCGCTAAAAGCAGCACGACATCAGCTCTTGTAAACTATACCACAGAATAGAAGAGGACGCGAAGTGGTTCAAGAATTTGCATAGCCTTTTGAATAAACTCTCTCTCTTTTACGCTTTGACAATTATATATTCTACTTCAGAGTTCAAGTAATGTTTTCGTTACCACGTTTCAATCGATAAAATATTATTTATATACCGATGAAGTATTTCAAACAAATCGACAGATTATTTTAAATAAATAAGCATAGAATCAACTGTACTTAGTTTTATAAAAATGTATGCTAGACTTTTCTTACAATTAATAGCAATAATAATATTTCTTATATTATATTTTAATTAATAAGCAAATTTTTATTTCTCTCTCTCTTTCGCACTCTCTCTCTCTCTCTTTCTCTCTCTCCCTTTCTCCCCCCTCTCTCTCGCTCAGTATATCAAATATTCACATTTTTAAAACATTCGTTGAAATTTATTCAATAAAAGAAACAGATCTGACATATGCCTAAAAATAGAAGAGAAATGAGATCTATAGCCTCAAGAACTTTTCCAATCCGATTAAAGTGTAATAACTAATGTACAGATAGAAAAAAATAAAGATTAAAAGAAGATAAAAAAATTTATATTAATTTTTAAATTTATAATATTAGAAGTTTATAAGAAGTTTCTTTTTATCTTTTCTTTTTATCAAAATTGTGCTATAATATTGTAGTTTCTTGTTCACATGTCCTACGTAAATATCAAATTATAATTTTTTCGCAATTAATTTCCAGCATTAAAATTTTATTTTTACGATTAAATTTTCTAATTTTTTTGAAACTTTCAACTTCACTAAATTTTATAAATGTATACATATATACTTGTAAGTTTATATATATATATATACATTTAATAATTATTGAGTCTACGCCACTCAATTTAGCCGTATAGAGTTATTTTTATAATAATGATTGTGCATAGAACTGAGTTGGAAGAATATTGTTAATAATAGCGAGGTCGAGACCATCTCAGAGCTGACGTTGTGCGGCATTCTCTAAGTGAATCTCTATGTCACGTAAAATGCCACTTAAAATAGATCGCGACAAAAAAAAGGTAAATGAATTAGAAGAAGGTATGAACGTACCAACGCCATTGGATTGCGAGGTCGGGAGTTGCACAGCGACACCGAAGCCGCGCAGCTTCACCGGGGCGGAATTTTCCTTGCCAGCTAGAAGGGCGCACTGCGGCTTCAGGTCACGATGAATAATGTCGTTCTCGTGGCAGTAACGCAACGCTTCAAGGATCTGTCGCATGTAGTGACTGTAAAAAGAAGTGCAGTTTTCTTAGGTTCCGGCTTACATCGGCACATCAAGAGAGTATGTCCTCACAATCGAGAACAGTAGCGAAAGCAGTACGAAATACAAGCATTTTCGAGACACAAGAAGCGAGTTTTTTATCAAGAATTTAAGTAGAGTGATTAAAGTTCGCCTCGTTACGTCGTGTAATGATTCAATAACACAAAATCCTTGAATCTTTTAACGATTCTATCTCAAAGGAAAATTTAAAAAATAATGAACATTAATAAGACAAATAATATAAATCCAAAAATGTAATTCATAATAGAAAAAAATGAAATAATAAAAATTTATTAACAATTCCATTTAATTATCCGTGTATATCTCCAAATTATTAAATAAAATAACTCTATGGTTATATATATATATATATATATATATATATATATATATATATGTATAACAGATTCTTTATAATTTAGCCATTTCACAAAAAATCTACGTTTTTTATGAAATGCTGATTTTTCTATTTTCTATAAAAATTCGGTGTTTTATAGAGAACCTAAGCCTTTTTATATTATATGCGTGCATGTGTGTGTCGAATCATTATTTCAAAATGTTAACATGATCTCTGATGTCTCTTTTTGTTAGCAAATATATTTAGAAAAAATAGTTTCCATGCACATGTGTACATAGTATGAAACTCTTGCCAGCTGACTCTTGACATTTTTATGTATTTTTTATAATATACAAAAAAGAAATGCAGTCTTTAATAAAAACAAGATATCGATGATACAATATATATAGTTAGGCGATGATAAAAATATTAAAAATATACCGTATAAACAAGAATAATACAGTTCTTTTAGTATATTCGTCATGCTTTTATTGTATCAATCAAAGTAGACTTTGATACGATCTTTCAAGCATTTTGTATGCTACGTATATTGAATATATAATATTCGTACATTTGGCATATGATATTAGCGACGAAATATCGTTGATATTGAGGAATAGATTATAAGATACGAGAACATGTTTCAAAAAGAGTTAAAAATTTTAAATAATTTTTTATGTTTGATTCTGGAAAATACACATCTATTCTTAGTTTGAATATATTTTTATACTCTGAATACATCCTAAATTTACTTTTATAATAAGATAATGAGAATATAGAATCTATTTTTATATTCAAACATTATTTTTTGGATTATACTATTTTGAACACATTAGTTAGTAATTCTTTTCTTCATAGCATGAATGATATAACACCGTATTTATGACAAGTTTTAATAGGATCCTTCCGAGGTGAAGACTAGTACTAGTTCAAGCGTGACATAAATGATTATAGCAAACCTAATGGATCGCAGTCAAGGATTTATCGAGACGGGGATTTATTACGCGCTAGGGAGACTTTGTCGAGAGAGAATCTGGGTTTGCATTATATCAAGGTATAACATACAGACGATAATCATGTTTCACTACAAGCTTCAAGCAACTCAAAGAGATAGGGCAATTAATTTATCAAATTTCTCTCGCCTAGATGCAAAATTCGTAAATAGATTAAATCTTTTAATATAACCACATATATATAAAGCAAAAAACCTAAAAAGAATGGTTTATTAAGAATAATATTGTAACCCTATGGTAATTTATATATGTATAAACTTTCTTACATAATTTTTTAAATTATGTTTTAAGAAAACGTAATAAATTATAAAAAATATATAATTAAAATTTATCGCAGTGCTGTTTAAGACCAGATCTGTTTTTGTGTGGAACGTATTACGTCCAAAGTAAACGATGCTAGTCTTATTGTTAGTCAATATCTGCAAATCTTAGTCAATGCAGTGGATTCACGATTTGCGATGTGCTCGATTGTGTGTGTATGTATGTGTGTGTGTGTGTGTGTGTGTGTGTGTGTGTGCGGATGATGATAGATATAATGAATTTTCTTACCTTGCAACCGCCTCGCTGTATACGAATCCAGCAGTTGCGCGTCTCACCACCTCGAAGCATAAATCAGAGCCATCCATACTGAAAAAGAGCCGGGATATTAATTAAAACAGGAACAATAAATGCGCGATATAATAAAAAGATCTTTAAATTATGTATTTTTCTTCTTTTCCTAACTCTTTTATTATTTATTAATTATATATTATATTGATAATTTAATTAATGCTTATCTATTTGTATCAGATATGATCAAATTTAAACACAAAATTGATAGAATATATACACTTTTAATTTCTGAAACGTTATCAAAAAATAATATATATTATATATATATATATATAATCATATATTACAATCATATATTAACAATAGCAAAATATTGATTATTATAATTTTTTACAACAAAAGAAAATCGTCTCATTGAACTAAAGAAAGTAATGAAGTGCAATTGAATGTCATATTATTTAAATAGTATCGTTAAAAACGCCTTGAGCAACGAGTCTATTAAAAACCGTAGCTATATCTTATCCAATAGCGTAGATTATTCCAAGAGTACCTCGGATATGTGTATCCAATTATAGTAAACTATAGTGGAACGTTATAACAGATTGCAAACAACTAAATGGAAAACGTGCCTCTCCCGAATAAAGATAGAGCCAAGGAAATGTCATGTATTTATTTTGCCGAGTCTTTTATTTTCGACGATGGCATAATGCTTTTCCATCTCGTATGCCGAGAGCCTAACGTTCAACCAGCCTGAAAGTATAATTATGCCAAGAAGACGAGATAGAGTAGACTTGATATATAAAGAACGAGAATTAATGCCTTTTGTTTAAAGTCATTAAAAAAAAAAGAATAAAAAAACTAGCGATAAGTTCACGATTAAAGAGCATACAATTAAAATATTTTATGTTACTATTTTTTACAGCTCTAATCTTATAAGGCTTATAAAATTGTTTTCTTATCCTGGCTTAAATAAAGTAAATAGATAAAAATGATAATAAATAGATATATATATATATAAATATATGTTTGTCATCCATATATTATATATTATATTAAAGTGCTCTCTAAGTAATGAAATGTGATTACCAAAATTGTAAAATATGTTCGCATACTTACTATTCGAATACCATGTATAACATGCCCTCAGAACTATAAGTTTCTAGTAGTTCCACGATATGTGGATGTTTCAGCATATGGCATATTGTAGCTTCTCGTTTTAAATCTAAAACATGTAAAATATGGATGTAACGTAGCAGATTTTAACACATAAATCATTGCATGAATTGTAATCGCTGAGTAACCGTTAGTAAAATCTTACAAATATTTAAAAATGAAACGCTAAGGAAATATATAAAAAGTTATTAACATATGACATAATTACGAGGCAAATATAATTTATTTGCAGAGTAAATATTTTGTAGCTAATATCTCAAATTCCATTATTATAGTATATAATATCATTATATATAATATTATTGTATAATAATATAATATTATTTATGAAATAGGAAATTAATATTATTATTGATTACAAAAATACATAAATTCACAAAAACTTCATTAAAAATTAAAGATAAAAGCAATTGAAGAAAAAAAAACACTGTATACATTAAAATATTGTCAAAAAGAAAAGGAATTATTTTAAGCCGATTTTAGTTGAACGAAACTCGTATCTGGATTCAAATACCATGTCTCGATCGGATATAAAAACTTCGTTTCGCATATCGTTTTTACTAGAGTCAATTTAGATGCCGTATCTGCATTGAACTGAATAGAATCTGCAGTCTCAAGCAAAGCTACGAAAGTTTGCTGCAATAACGAAAGCTGTTGTATTTTTCAACACGCTTTGTACTAAATCGGAATATTATAGAAAGAAACTAATCACGATAACTTTAAACAAAGACTTATAACATTTAACATTATCCTTGTACGATCCCAAAAATTTCATATGGCATTTCGGAAAAATATCTATTTTCTTATTAATACTATGCAATTGTAAAAAATATTTCCGATATGTGCGTGTTAAGACTATCTTTCTGAAAAGTGTTTCAAAATCAGCTTTCTTTACTGTCACAATCTCGACTGTTGTATATTTACTAATTGCTCATGTATGCTAATGCATATTGTATGATAAAAATTAAATATATCTGTTTCATTTTCAGAGAAATGTGTTTGATTAGAAAAAATCGATTTTGAAACAATGGTCCTCGTATATCGTCTAGACCTGTTAGTTAGTATATTGGGTTAAATCTCCGAAAAATGTGCAGGTCCGCCTTTCCAATCGCACAATGGCTCTCGCATCGTTTCATGACTCGAACCTACGTTTAGTCGATCGCACAGCATTGGAGAAACGCGTATTGTCAGATACGCGGATAAGGGAGTGTAGATCTTGTTTCGAACATTCGGTGGAAATTAATGGTAAGGTATTTGCGAGGAAATGGTAGAAACTGTTTCTTTCTCATTTCGATAAACTGGTGGATGTAAAATAGTCCAAAATATAAAATATAAATTTCTTTTATGCATCTGATTGAGTAATAAGGAATTAAAATAATCCTTCAAAGTTACATCAACATAGCTCTCTATTTAATAAAGCTATTTAATTAGTCAAATATTGCAAAAATCATAAAATATATGAAAACGAAGACATGATATTAAAATCATTTCATAATTACTCAACAGATTTTTCAAGACAACTGTGAAAAATATATAAATTTAATCAATAAATTGTGAAGAATATGGATCGCAAAATATTCTGCTAATACTACAAAGATATATGTGTTTAATACAATTTTTTTATCTTACAGTTTTGAAGAGATTCGATCAAAGATCAGAAACATTTTTGTATATGTTCGAAACTCGAAATCGGAGAAAGACAGATTCAGATAGTTCCTTGTTCGGTGTGTCCCCCTCGCGTACTATTAATTATACGTACTCACCTGCAGTGCTGAGCCCAGGGCTAGAAGTGAACTTCGCTACATCGACGATTTTTACAGCGAAAATCTGTCCGGTATGACGATGAATGCACTTCCGAACGACGCTGAATGGTCCCCTGCAACAATGCAGACGAGACGTCAACACTAATAATTACTCTCACGGAAGTCATTCGAATAGAAATTACGCGCGTTTGTCAGGACGACTCACAGATTAAATAGAAGACATCGGATCAATAAACACAAATAATTAGACATCGCATAATATTTAATATTTAACAAAAAAGAGAAATAAATTTTATATATTGGAAAGTCGAAAGTTTTTTAAAATTTCTTTTTTATGTAAATATTTATCGTGTAAAAAAGCATTGCATCGAAAACATATTTTCTTACATAATTTATATTTTAATTAATATCTATTCTTCTTTTAGGAGCGCGTTTATATTTATAAGATTCAACTCCAATGTCTACCATGAATAAAATATAAAGATTATATATTATATATTTTAATATATTAACAAATAAAATCCCTGAAGTTCATAAAGACGTGAAATGTTGAAGTTCCGGTGTTAAAGGATTAATATCTTGAGATTTCTTTGACATCACTTTATAGACCAAGGTCACGTCCTTCCGGTGACCTAACGCCATTTTTAAATGTCGCGTGCGCTGTGACTCTCCATTTTTCCTACGCATGCATATATTAATTTTGATGTACTACCTTTGCATCCATACTATGCATCTAAATGTAAATTTTACAAAAGTTTTTACATTAAATATAAGAAAATAATATGTAGAAAAAGGAAATGTCAATATAGATCATAGTTCGTTGAATTTGAAACTTCTTCAATTAGAAATAGAAAAAAAAAATATTTTTAAAAACAATTTTAAGTCATTCGAATGTGATTTAGTATAAAAATAATATTTCTGACATAGAAATTTTGATGAAAATTTCTTGCTAAATAAAAAATATTTTTAATTTCAAAATATTCATTCATCATTTATGTACCCGAAATGAGCAATATTATATCTAACAATGTAATTATTTCTTAAATCTTAAAAAAGCATCAACAGCAGTACTATTAAGGAAAGCTAATATATAATTATATCTCTGCATAAATTAATGTTAGTTTTGCATAAGATTAATCAATTTATTTTGCTCTCCGAAGACTTTATATAGATAAACATTGAGATAAACAGATAAATATTGAGATATATTGACCAATATTTTTAAATAAAATGTTTAATATCGATTTTATCTTAAGATTTAAGAATTGAAGGAACAAAATATATGCACGCATTCTCGTATTTATATTTAGAATAATTGTTAATTTTCACATATATACGAACAATTCAATTTCTAAATATCGACATTACAAATGTAAATGATATAGGAGAAGGAAGGGCTATCTGTCTATTTATCTCTCTGTTTTCTATACGAGATAGATAGTCTGTGAAACGAGCAGCTCCTGTGAATGTGCGTCATGTATAGGAACATGAATAGGTCATACGATCGGACCTATACTTAGGAGTTAAACTCGATAATGGTTTCGATTATGCTTCGAATGATAACCACGCATGCATTCATGAAATTCGTGAAAACCCACAATGTCATATGTATAGCATCGGTGAACATGTGTGCCTACGGTTCGTACAATGACAATACATCATCATATCTCTACGGATTATTATAAATATAAAATAAATTATACACATAGTCTTATTTATATTATATCTCTATAATATAAGAACGTTTGTGTGATTTATTTATTTTTATTTTTATTAGAAATCTCTCTCTTTTTATATTTTCTATATTATTTATTTCGACATTTAAAAGACTAATTTTATCCTCTATTTAATCGATATACATGTGTGTGAACGCATATTTAAAAATATATAATAAAGATCTATTAAACTATTTAAAGATAGCCAAATTTCTTAAATAATAAAATTTTGAAAGGTTTTTACCTCAAAAAAAAAAAAAAAAAAAATTATCCTTGAATTAAAATTAAATATTATTTATTACATTAAGTTATATTAGTGATAATTATTAATGACTTTTCTTTACAAAAAATTAATATTATTAACAATATTTTTAATACTTCCTTCTTTTTAATATTTCTAATTTTAATTCATAATAACGTTTCATAATCATGATTATAATGACGGTTGTATTTAATATTATTATATATATCGTAATAATTATTCAAAATATTAATTATTAATAACGAATATTAATTATTATTTTCTTATGAAAATTATAGTCATATACTTATATTTTGCATTCACTGCGCTTTATATATTTCTCGATACAATTCTAAATTAATAAAATGAATGCAATTCAGTCTTTTAAAGTATCCTTATATACAATAAATTTTTTGCTGTAACAAAATACAGATACGCATATACCTAAGCCATTATGGTATATCCACGAACGAGTTAGTATACATCTAACCTCCGTTTTTCGTTGTTAAAAGCTCTCTTACAAGACGGCTCTTGAGTGCCTTAAGATCTTTATAAATCGATTGACAGAGTAATCCGCCTTTTATGAGAAGTTATTGACATCTCGTCACTTTCGAAAGGGCCAAACATTATCGCGACCTACATTCGAAACCGATTTTTCTCTTGAAAAAGAATATTCTCCTAACACTTTTTGATTTTTTTTTTAATTAGACGTATGCTGTATATATTCTATCTTCTTTTTGCAACATCCTACATGTAATAAAAATGCAAATAAAATTGACCTATCAATTGATAATATTTTACGTTAAGTATCACATTTTATTTCTATATAACTATATACTGCACATAAATAGTATTGATTTCTTTTCTTTCATTAAAGCTTGCATTGGTAAAGCTATTAGTGAACAAGTTCTCACATTATCAAATGGCACTCTATTTAACCTTTTCGTTGTAAATTAGATCTCGAATTTGTCGCAATTGAACTTTGCCCTCCCCAATTGGGGATAAAAGTTACGTTGAAGGCGTTTAGAGTGGTTTATAGATGTGTAAGCGCCCAAGTTCTCATACATAATTTTGATTTTCAAAGCGGCAATTAGTTGTTTGAAATTTTAGTAAATGATAGTATATCGCTTACATCGAAATTATAACTAAATTACACATAGTACATAATTGATTAGATGCTGATTGAAATCGCTGACTTATCATCTAATTTATAGTTTATTAACAATTGGAAAAGATTGTTTCCCGTAGGATTAAATTAAGTTTAATAAATAATATTCACACACGGATAACACACGGATGTGTGCTCGCGAGATATTTAAAGATTTGTTTAACTTGCCGAAATATCGTATTTTACTATATCGACAACTCTTATCAGATTATTCATTCGCTTTCATACTATGCACGTATAAAATGGATCGCATATGAAATGGATAACCGAAATACAGTGCACAAATGGCAATTATTCTTTTGTCTCCCTTGTCGGTTCTGTTTAACTAAAACCGCGCCATAGCACTGATATTACATTCTCTCTTTTATGCATTGTCGTTATAAATTGCTCATTATTTGGAGTTAGACTAAAAGTTTGTTATAATGAGACTTACTATCAATTCCATCAATTTTTCATCGGATAATGTTTGTTAAATTTATGATACATAGTTGTTCTTAAAAGATTGAAATTTTAATTTAAAATTATAAAAAATACTTTATATTTAATTTAGTAATATATTGATGTATTATATTAATATGTATTTAACGTATCATGTATCTTATTATGTCGATATACACATACGCATGCGTATTAATTAATCAGATATTCAAATTAATCTAATCAGGTATTTTCCTGACTCAGGAAAATTTAATATATCCCCGCGATATAATAACTGCAAAAGAGTGAAATTTACATATATAAATTTGCATAAAATACCAAAATTCAAAAGTAAATCGATAAATCGTAAATCGTTTATGGCATCAATGGCAACTTCAAAATCAATAGCAAAATATATTTATGTTTGCACCTTCCTATTAACGTCGGTATCGAATAATTTAATTGATTGTAAGTAAATATTCTTCTCACTTTTGAATTCGTATAGATTGAGTAGGGGATATATGTATATATAGAATATCGCATGATTACTAAATATTCTTTTAATCTTATAGATATTAGAGACAAAAATAAACAAAAAAAAGAATGTCAAATATTTGTCGCACAATATCAAATATAAAGTTAAAAAACTATTCGATAAGTTTGAAATATATACAAAATATACATATTTTTCAATATCTTTTCTTATGTTAGTTAAAGATTCGATAGATTTATATAAAAACAATATTTAATAAAAATTTAAAGATGTTAATGAGAAAAAATTAATAGCTCTATGTGTTTTAAAATGTTAAAAATTTGTTTTTAAATGTTAGTAAAAACGACATTTTATTCTCGAATTCCCAAAAAATTTAATAAAAAATAAAATAAATTTAATAAAAACAGAATCTTTTTATGTATAAATTATACTTATAAAAATATGAAATGTTCAAAGCTTTGAAAAAAATGGCTTTATGAGAAATACGTATACATGCATTCATATGACATTATAAATCTCGATATCGATCCATACAGCGTTAATCAACTTTTTCTCATTTTTTCCGTCAAAACGCCTTATAATGGATTTCGTAGATTGTACGGATTCATTATATGCATATATTAATTATTTGCATATGATATAGATCTAAATTTTTCGGCAGATTCAGCCACTTCAGCGGATAAGAGATACCGCGGGGCTTATCTATAATAATATTATTATGATAAACATTTCACGGCAGTGTTTGTGAATTAATATTTTGTAACCGCAGCATTACAACATGTATGCATTGTTTCATTATCATTTATCATGCTATTTAAATGCGCGTCAAATTTATGTATTATTTTTCATATAAAACTGATCTAAAATATGGAGAAAGCTTATGAATTTTTTTGTGTAAACAATATTATCTCACGACAACTGATAATCAAAGCAACATTTCGTCGAAGATTATCGGATAGATATAACTGGTGAGTGAATATAAAATCGATCGAAGAGAGGGAAACAGGTTTTAACTGTGCGGTTACTCGAATACCGACATGTTGGCGGTCATTACGTTTCTCGCGTATATTTCTTCGGTGATCGCGTATAACGCTGGTAAATCATTCGATTATTTCACAATATTATCGCGTGAATCATTCGCGCAAACATCGATTTATAATAATACATTACAGATATTTATGATAAAGATATTCTCAGGTGCCGACTGTGCGATCTCTACAAAGTATAAAATTGGCCATCTCAAGGAGCCTCAACCGTTGCTCTTGAAACAGGTCGCCAAAAGTGCGAACATTTGGTATCCGGATGACGATAATGGAATGCTAAGTATACCAGTAGACGACTCCATTTACTTGGCATGCCCAGGCAAAGACAATTACCTCAAAAACAAAAGTTGGGGTAATGAGGTCAAAGCAATTTGCGTAGAGGATAAGGTGTTTGACGTGAATGAAGCTCGCCACAATTTCTCATCCTTAGTTTGTAAATCTCATCCCGAGCATTATGCCCAGTACACGGGCTCGCCTTCATGCCTTGACAGACACAGCCTTATCGAGATCGGTTTCAACGTGAGCGGCACTTTCATCCGCACTATTGAATTATGCCGCGACGACAAAACGTATACGACATACTATACAAAGTTCAAGATGTCAAAAATGATCGGAAATTATCAAAAGAGCTATCCCAGGTAAGATCTTCTAATAGATAAACATTTCTCTGATCGATAAATATAATATTAATATTTAAATAATCAAAAAATTATCTATTTCTTATTTAATACGTTACTGGGATTAAAATAATATCCTGATTAAAATTATATACATATATATAAAAAATTGTAACATATGATCGATATAGCTTCCTCTTTTATCTTTTTTCTATAAAATAATTTTAATTATATACGATATATGTAGATATATATTGAAATACAATAATCCAAAGAAAAATGCATACTGCTTAGATATGCTATAAAAAATGATACTCATAATTGGCTGATGATCGCATGCTTCAGACCGTCCAGATTTTTAGCGGGAAGATTTTATCCTGGGATAGATATAGACTATCTGTATAAATTCGAAACCCAGTTAAACACACTCGCTAGAATTCTGAATTCGACTGAGTTGGCTCAACGACGATTGAAAAAGTCGGTGCAATTCCTCTCCCGTGGTCATATGGTGGCCAAAGCGGACTTTATTTACGGAGCTCTGCAGCGGGCAACTTTCTGGTACTTAAATACTGCGCCTCAGTGGCAATCCTTTAACGGTGGTAATTGGAATTCACTGGAGATGAGCGTCAGACGCTTCGCCGCCAGCCGCCGTTTGGATCTCGACGTTTACACGGGGGTGCACGGTCAGATGACCATGGAGGACATTCGTGGCAAACAGCAACCCATACATCTGCATGCCGAGGGTGCAATCGTGTCCGCACCCAAGTTCTATTGGAAAGTCGTCTACGATCCATTGAGCAAGCGGGGTACGGCGTTTGTAGGCCTCAACGATCCGTTCATCAAGTCAATTACAGACGATATATACCTCTGTACGGATATCAGCGAGAAGATCGAGTGGCTGGATTGGAGACCTCGCGATATCACGGCCGGCATCTCTTATGCCTGCGGCATTACTGATCTACGAAAGGCGGTACTTGTGGTGCCGATGCTCGATGTAATCGGTATTCTAATGTGACACAAGTGAATCACACTTGATTCTGCCTAATTGTATCTTAGAAGTATGAAAGAGTAAGATTTATAATCGTGACAAATTGACTTTAAATTTATATATATAAATTTATACATTTATATATTTATATAAATATTTATATAAATAAATATTATGTTTATATAAATTTATATATATTTAAAGTATTTAAGCATATATATACGAAAAATTAAAAAATAATATAAATAAATATAGAAAATTTGTCGATATGGAAACGGACTGCGACATTATACAATATAATATATATATATATATATATATATATATATATATATATATATATATATATATATAGGATAGAATGATATACGTCTAACACAAATCTACGGGCAATACAAATCTCTACAAGTCGAAGTAACGACACCTTACGATACTAAACATACTAAGCAGATACTTTATCTTTGATACGAGCAAGGTGTCGATAACAGGAAAGCAACATCCGTGTTTAAAATGCTGGATACATACGTAACTTATCATAGATAATATTCTGTCAAAATATATACTATATCAATACATTTGAAATAAATAATATATTGATGTATGTTTAATTTTATATTATATGAGCAAAAGAGTGGATCGATATATTTTGTTAAATTTAATTATACTTGACTATAAGTATATATAGATTCAGCGTAATAAGAAATCGGGCAAAATTTATATAAAATAATATTGGGCTGCAGTGATCTATATGTCGATTGGCCAAATTCCAACAAGAATACATAGCATCTTAGGGACAGTAAATTATTAAAGTAGCATGTAGACACATAAATTATAGCAACTGCGGCAACTTCTTATCTAAATTTTATCATAGCTTTGGAAACATTATTCTCGATAAAACACGAATCGCTCGAATATATTAACATGTCACACATTACTAGAAAACGCTAAGAAATTATATGCAAATTCGAGACAAGCTTTATCTCGGTAACATAAAACAAGTTTTATTTCGAAAAGTTAAGATTTAAAGTAGTTATACCTGTGACAATAACTTTGCAAGAAAACTTGTTCCGGCAAGAAATACTGCACATTCTTGCAGACGAAGTGAATGTATATGTATAGACAAGAGAAAAAGTTTGACGAGAACTATTTTCTAAACAAGTCAGAATATTACTAAAATATAAAATATCTTGAATAAATAAATATATATAAAGATAATATTTAAAAAAAAGGAATTTGCAATCTGTAGCTCTCTGTGTTTTCTACAATGTCTTTAATAATGTCAATAAATGACAATTAAATAAAAAAATCATAGCGTATGATTAGTACATCTCAAAACAATTTCGTGATAATAATAAAAAAAAAAGTTGCAGTTTAATTTATATAATTCAATATTTTTTATAATAAAAAAAAAGAATATAGATATTTTATAAAATTCAATTAGGAATGCATCATGTGGCCAATAATTTATATTACGACAAATGCTATTACACGCTAAAATAGAACGCAATTTCCCAGTTAAATACGATTAAAATATTAATTTAAAAATAAATTCAAATATGCAGCAAATAAATAAATAAATTTATAATCTTCTCATTTGTTTAAAATATAAAAACGGGCCTTCTCTCTCTTCTTTCACGTTTATTGATGTATCTTCTAAAATATAACGTCATAATGGTTTTTAATATATGATTGATCAGTTGCCACTTTTACTTGTAATTGTAATTCAATTTTTTCGTTTATATAATTTGATTGTTGCGCGTATCTAATATTTATCTCTATGTTATTATCTGAGAAACAATATAACGTCTGATAGCAGGCCAAGAATATAACTTCGCTATTCGAAACGAATCCGATATATAAAGTCGATCCGTGTATAATTAAATTCAAGGATAAATTCTATTGATAAAAATTTATTCTATTTTTTTGAAGAACATATACACAGTATAAAATCTGCTAACCGAGAATTTGTACGAGAACAATGAAAAGTAGGACGAGAATCGTAAAAAAAAAAGCGTACCATCTCGTATCTCGCCTTGTACGTGTCCGCATCGAGATTTAAAACCGTCTGAACGTTCTGAGGATTTCTCGGTGCTTTCGTTCTCCAGCGAGATGGAGCAACGATATAAAAGGATCGAGAAAAGTCTTGTGTATGTGTCCGAATAATTCCCTTTCTATTTCCATAACAACTCTCAAGAGATATACAGCTGATTGTTATTTATTAACTGATATAATGTTTATACAGAAACAGATATGTAATATTTTTATTTTTATTTTCATAGTATGTCTAATACAGCACACGCGTGGTATATACGCGCCTTTATTTATTTTTAATTATTTCTTTCACTTTCACAAATATTACAATATATTATCAATAAATAATTTAAAAACTTAATCGCGAATTTTTTTGTATTTGTTATGGAAACACAAGGAAAAATTGTGTGATACATAATCTTTCATAAACACATTGCATGTCCCAAGAAAAAATAACAACACATTCAATATTTATTTAAATAATTTGGAATGTATTATAAGACTGACTGTATTATAAGAGATATGATATTAAAAACTTTTAGAGAAAACGATAGATTCTTCAATAGTTACGAAATAAATTAGAAAATGTGTCGGTATTACATCTGCCCTTTGAAATATCTTATAAGCATGAAACAAAACATTATAATACTCAATTGTGTGAAAGAAAAACTTTAAAAGAACCATTTGTGCAAAATATACTTTACAGCATTTAAGTTCAATTGACGCAGAAAAGAGCATCAACTGTGCAACTTTAATTAACTGTAACGAATGAAGAATGCACTTCTCGATAACGCTATACAGAGTTTAATTGATGCTGTCCATAGAATATGTAAGAATATACGTATGATGTGATCTTCTCAAACTATTGCCATCGAAATGCTTCTGCACTAATTGTTATGTTATAAAAAATGTTTCTATTTAAATATAACACAACTGGAAATAATAACGTAACAAGCAATTAATTTTTACATGCAATCAGATAATTATAAATTTGCTCGATAAAAAAACATATTCGTTATATGTTTAATTAATCATAATTTTTAAAAATGTTCTCTTAGAAAAGAAAATATAGTATATATTAAAATTTATTTTATATTTTCTACTAATTAATTTTCATTGTGAGCATAATTTAATTCGTGCCTTTGCCAATTTTGATGCATTATGAAAGACGCAATATTAGTATTACTTTCAAAATTTTTAGTCGGATTCGTAATATTCAAATTCAAATTTTAGTAAATACCGACTGATCGATTAAGCGTATCTTAATAAATAGCCTTTATCGCAAGGATATTACGAATAGTGCATACTACTTATCTCTCTTTAGTTACGAGAAAATCTATTACAATACAAGGACAGACCTTAAAATAGAACACATCGTTAACGTTAAGATAATACAAATTTATATGTCATACACAGGTTCGAGATGATAACGTACGTCTAACAATATATTGATGATAGTATTAAAAAATATGACAGGATTTTAATTTTGTAAATAAATGTAATGTCTGTTTTAAAAAAAAATTATATATATTTTAATAACCAAATTACGACATATATAAATATTAAAATCTTTCTGAATTATACAATATATTTTCTCCCATAAAATTTTTTTAATATTAAGTAATATATAAAAATCAAGCATAATTTTTTTTCAAAAATGTTAATACCGATTAATTTCTATATGTATACACGCTATATATTAATTATAAAACATATTTGCATAATGTTAAAAGAATTAATTAATTACAGTTATATAATAAAATATAAGCCCAAAAATTATATGATATTTGAACGAAGAAAATGCAAGACAATACACTGCCGTGTATTGTTTATAGAAACGCGATAATTGCAAGCTATGAATAGTTTAAAGACCGAGAATAAATCTAAGTCATAAATCGATGATTATCAAATAGCTACGCCTTTGTGATATGTATTTTGGTTACAGCTGGTGACGTATATTATTTTGGCATGAAGGTTAGTCAATTGAATGATAAATCAAGTATTGGCTTCCGATACAAACGAAATTGCGTTTCTATGACAGCAATCTCTGCTTTTCGAGCTATGTACTCTTCCAACAGATTAAATAAACCGTTCCAATGGAATCGAACATTACTAACATAGGTACCCAAAACAGCTATTAAAAGCCTCGAATTGTAATTAAATCCTTGTGCAAATTTCTAATCTCTCAACAATGCAAAATATATCCTAATAAATTTGTGTTATCTTTAGCTCGATATATCGAAAGATGATTATTGCGATCGTAAAAAATTAATTTTTGTATTATTATTTGTAATATTATTATATATGTATATAATCATAGTAATATATATTTCGACTAATATATCAAATAATATATAAATGTTTTATTGAATGTTTAAAATTTTTGTAGATAAATGGTAAAAAAAGTTTTCTACTTATGCTTTAAAATTGTGGCTACCTATATTCCTATATCTATTCTTTGGGGGTACTTTATAGATCAATACAGATACAATCTCTTTATAAATTTATCTTTAAGGCCCTTTATGTGTTAGATTTCTAAACAGACACGATGCAGAGATTTATAAATATCCAACGACGATCATATTAAAAAATATAATTCTTCAGAATTATAATTGTTTAGAATTTTTTCTTCGAGCTTTTTAAATAATTATGATATATAATTTAATTATTATATTTTTCGATCATTTACACATTTCTTGTTCTCTTTTCGTAGAAACGCACGTTTTAATGTTTCTATTTTTCTTTTCGAGTTGGGCAATAATCTTGTTTCCTGGGTGAAATGGCAAAAGCTTAGACACGTAAAGGTCTAAATAAATGGTCTATTGACAGGTAGACCTGATAGACGAATGAGCTGTTGCCAATATACTAGCTAAGCCGTTTATTTCGAAAGAAATGTAACTTAACCGAACCTTATTGAAATAAGTTATTATATCAAATTTGTACATTAATATTTCTTAAATTTGTAACATCTTTATTAATTAATAATATTTTCCATAATAAACATGCCAATTTCATGCCTGAGAGATTTGATATAACAATAAAGGGCGTATCATTTCTTAATTATTATTTAACAAAACATTAATATTGTATGTCAATATTTTAAATGTACTGAGACTGAGACTTGTAGAAAACTACAAATAGGATAGAGTCATAAACTTAGCTGTACTTTATAGTATAGAAACAAAAGAGAGAAAAAGAGAAATGATACAATTTTATTTGCCTTGCAAGCATGGGTGGCGGGTCGAGTTACTAGATAGAATTCGACAAAGGTGGAAACTGGAAGGAGACAGGAACTTGCACATGCGACATCCGACTCGTTTTCCTCACTAGACTAGCATCTCTTTCCCCTACTCTATGCATCGTTACTCACTCGTTCCGTATTACACCGACTATGTATGAGCTTTCTATGCATATACATAGACATTATCCCTCTATTCAACGGATCTCCACGTACGCGCAGAGACGCGCGCGCAACGCATACACATACTGACGCATACGATCAACACATTCAAGTACCTCCGCCCACCGCCGTTCATCCAATCGCATCACGCTTTCTCTCTCGCGCAGTACATCCTTACATCCCTTTCTATCTATCGTAGACTCTCGCGCTCTCTTCTTCTCTCTTTCTTTCTCTCTGGGATTCTCGTACTCACTTGCCGATAATTTCGCAGAGCTCGTAAACATCGTCGAAGAGAACCTCGTCGTCCGCCATAGTGACGACGAGGAAGAGGTCGAAGAAGTCAACCGAGCTAGGAACCTGTCAGAAGACGCGTCGCAATTACGCGAATGCGTGATAATTCGCAACGCGTGCGAGTACGCGCCTTTCTCTGTCGCTCCAGCCGTAGTCTCCCGTCCGATGATGTCGTCGTCGTCGTCGTCGTCGTTATCGTTATCGTTATCGTTGTATTCGTATTGTATCGCGCGGAAACGCGCGGCGTGAGCGCAGCCACGTATCGAGGATTCACGGCCGCATTGCTGTCGCCCCGTCCCTCTCTCTTTATCCCGTGCGCTCACCGTCGATCTCTTGCCTTTACGCACACGTCACGCACATATGCACGCACACACAGTTGTGGATAATGCACCCGTGTGTCAGCACACCAACCGACCGTCGTCGCACTGACACTTCGCGTTGGCGGACCACGAGCTCACACCGTACCACTATAGGGTGCGATCGTGAATCGTACGCGCGGCGCAACTCTATGCGAAGCGATACGATATCGGGTACCGCCGACACCGCCTTGTCGCCGTTCAAGGCACGTTGAATCCGCTCATTCGTTCGCTCGTCACGCCGGCAAAATCAGCGCGCACAGAAAAACAGACGGTGTATGATATTATGTCAGGTTCTTGTCAAGGTAGGCCCCGTCGCGACTTGTCTCAAAAGAGCGATGAAAAACCGGATTATAGGGCCGGTATATCCTCGCCGGAGAGCCGCGAGCACGCACGTTACCAATCGTACGTACGCACGATACGGCCGATGGGAGACGGCCGATGAACGACGACAGACAATACCGATGGCACTGCACACGCTACCCCGTCTGTCAAAAGTCGGAGCAGTGGATTCACTCGCTCCAAAGTAAGACTGGTTGCATAAAACGCGGCGGGCGGCTGCGCCAGCCGTTCTCCTCTGACGCCCCCTCTGCGGCCGCGCTGTGCCTGTGCTTTGGGGAGGGGGGGAGGGAGGGGCGGGCGTGGCGCCTGCCTCTCTTTACACGCAACCTTTTACGCTTAAACGTGTCCTTTACTTCCTTCATTGCCCGCTCGCCGAGTATGCGTAACGCGCCCTTAAGCTAGGGGGGATATTTCTGAAACCCTCTGCGCGATTGACGCTTAGACACCGCCGTCTTCTCTGAAAAACGCGATCGGTAAATTCTTTGCCAACCGAGAATAAATAATTTCCTCATAATTCGCTTCATATTTTGCTCGTGTTATGCGATAAACTGTTTTCTTCATACTCAAAACAATAGAGATTTCCTTCGTGTTTAATATAAAATAAACGATATTATATAAGATGAATAAGAGTGTTGTATAATTATATACAAAAGGCACATTTAGATCATGTTAAATTTTAGTTTAATTTTAAATGCATCGTCTTTAACATGCATTGTCATTAAAACTTACAAATTTAAAAAAAAATAATCTTAAGTTGATTTAAAAATCATTAAAGAAACGTCCGCTTACCGCTCATAAATATGTCAGTCCGTCGAAGATATATTCAATTTCTTCCTTCCGTCCGAATACCGATAGCGCTAATATTATACGGCTGTGATACCATCGGTGATAGATAGCATGTTTACCGACAGCCATAAATTCCGCTTCTTTTTCCAAATATCTTAAATGCTTATGATTGTATCCTCGTAAAACAATTATATTTTCCCTACAAATGTAATTAAAGAATATTTATACGTATTTACCATATATGTTAAGAAAAAAAAAAAAAAAAAAACATTTTAAATTTCTCCTCTCAAACTATATTAAAAACTTTATTGGCATTAAATATACCAAAATGATTTGATTATAAAAGAAGAAAGAAAAACGTAAATATTCATTAAATCTCACCCAGATTTTCGCCATTGATTAATACAAGGATATTTTGCCCGATCTGCTGCTAATTTATGATAGAGCGCAAGTATACTACGTGTTATCTATAAATAAATGTGTTAAATATTAAAACTGAGTTACGGTTCATTATTTGAAATAATTAAAAGTTTATAATCATGTTTGAGATAAATGTTTGAAAAAAATACATCGTAGAAATATTTGAAAATTATATTCATGCTTAATATTATAAAAGATTGAAATATATCCTAATAACTTTTTTATCCTTACCGTACTTACTGCTACTCCTAGTGACATAATAATATCAATATTAAGTACTGAATAAAAGATATATTCATCAGGCGCAGCTTCTTTCCTAAATAGTCTGAATTTTTTGCTCGTTCTATTATATACAATTTCCCATTGATTTCCACTTAATTTCAATGTGTTTCTAAAATTAATTGTATAGAATATCACATATAGTATTACAAATTTATATTATGTAGCATACATACAATATATCCTTGTATATTATGTATGCCTATATTTGTAATTACTGTATACACTATATTATATAAAAAAAATATGTAACATTATGCATACAATTAGTACATAATTTGAAAAAGTTTATACAGATAATATAGATTTTTTTGAAATCTGATATCAAAAATTACCTGCTTAGTGATTTATACGAAATACCAAGATTATGTTTATTACAATAATATTTTTTACTACTCCTGTTTTGATTCATCATTGTCTTGATTTCATTAAATTGTTTTCATTGATTTGGCTTTTTACATCTTTTTACATCAAATATTTTATTTTATAAATGCAAACATATATAATTGCTATATATTTTTATATAAACCTTTATACCAGTAATTATTCTGACTCGTACCCTATCAAAACTATATTAATTATATTAATATAATCTTTCTTTATATGATCGCGTATATATAATTTTATTTTCAAGTTTCTTAAATTTGTAAATAAAATCTAATACACACATATAACCTAAGCAACACTAACTTATATTATTACATTATTTATTTTAATCCTTAATAAAGCATATAATACGTACTTTTTAATAATAAATACAGTATTTTCTAATTGCAACCATATAAATCCCTAGTGCAAATAATAAGCTACAGTTTTGAATATATATTGGCCGGAATCTTCTTCATCAACTGCAGTCAATTTTATTGTCCATAATGCCCATTTGCATCAAACACTTTATATGACACATGTTAAGTCGTACAGAAATTTAAGGAACAAATTTACATCTTCATTTTAGCTGTATTTAATATATTGACATTTTATTATTGACGTTAGATAAAAGATGTCCGAAAAATTACAGTGGGCGCGTTTCACTTATCGCCCGTAATGCTCGCGAGCATCATCTGTCCGTTTAACTTTCGATGAACGACAAAGATGAAATGATACCGTGAGCGTTACGATCGTTGAGTGGAACGGGCCCGTAGCGGTCAGCCAATCAGCAAGCGGGACGTCATTGTCGCTTCTCTGATTATATAGAACTCTAAATGTAATAAGCCCTAAGTCTTAAGAAATTGACTAATCACGGTCGAGTATTCTCCTCATACTTGATTGTGATTGGTCAATTTCTTAAGGCTAAAGGCTTACTACACCTATTGTAGATCCGGACTGACCCTTGCACACTGGATGCGATGAGCGATGAGTGATGAGCGATATCCAATGAAAACTCTGGTTTTCCGAAAAAATAAAGCTCTCATTGACCCTAAATAAGTAATAAATATTATAGAAAATTTACATATTCGTGTATCTCATAACATGAGATATAATATGTACAAATGTGTAAAATGTCAGATATATGATATGAATTTAATATAATGTTTATTTAATAATAGATTGAAGAATAACGTTTAACGAATAACGCATCACAATCGACGAGAAGAGATTTGTAAATTTATTCTCATAATTCTCTGACATAAGATTGTAAAACTTTTGTTATTCTCGGACATGGCTTTAAAACATGTAGTAGTGGGTGAGCCTACACTTCTAATTTGTTGATTTATTAGATTTATAATATGCTAAAGAAGATGTGTATAATTGAATTACATCACTAATAAGATTATATAATATTTTCAGGTGGTGGTACTGGCTTCATAGGATCACAACTGATAAAATCGTTGAGCCTCGAGGGTGTATCTTGTACATGTATCTCTCGAATGCCAGGACCGAATAGAATATCATGGGTAAGTCGTGCTAACCGATTATCTTAATTTTTAGTGAGAAAGAATTCATTGAAGTATAACTGTTGTGACATGTATAGAATGATTTAGAGCGCTATGGTCTGCCAGAGGACACATCAGCCGTTGTCAATGTTGCTGGTCAGAATGTACTTGATCCCATGCAAAGGTGGTCGCCGGGTTTCAAACAGAATGTCAGGAATAGCAGGGTGAAAACGACAAAGGCTCTAGCAGATGCTATAAAGAATACCAAGGCTACAGTTTTCGCGACTATATCAGGAGTTGCATATTACAAGCCCAATGATACTATGTATACAGAAGAAAGCAAATGCGAACCATATGATTTTCTCTCAAGTAGAATCTCTGTTTTCATTTTTAATACATATGATATTTACATTTGTAAATTAATTATTCATATTGCCAGGACTTACTCACGATTGGGAGGAAGCAGCAAAATTATCAAAAGATTGCAATATTAGACAAGTGACAATAAGGTCTGGAGTTGTGTTAGGAAGAAACGGTGGCATGATCAAGCAAATTTATTTACCTTTCTTTCTTGGTCTGGGTGGACCAATAGGAATTGGAAATCAATATATGCCCTGGATACATATCACTGACTTAGTTAACATGTTTATATTTGCACTGAAAAATAATAAAGTGCATGGTATATTAAATGGAGTTGCGCCTCAGGTAATATTTAAATATTTTACAATGTTATCTGATTAAAAAGAAAAAAACATTAGTTAAACCCATTGCTGTTAACAGCTTATAACAAATAAAGAATTTACAAAAGCATTTGCAATAGCAATGAAAAGACCCGCAGTCATATCTGTACCAAGTTTTGTTCTGCAGATATTATTCAGTGAAGATCGAGCAAAAGTTAGTAATGTATATTTAACAATCTCGATAGTACAATAATTTAATAATTTCATATTTTTTCTATAGATCATGTTGGAAGGACAGAAAGTTATGCCAAAACGTGTTACAGAGATAGGATTTCAATATCAATATCCGAATATCGAAAATGCATGTAAGCAACTCGTCGAATGAACTACATATATACAAAATGTAAGTTATGATGAAAGACTAAATGTCAAATATGCATTACCTAATTCATTATTTTAAAACTATTATAATAATATAATGTATAATATATATTGTTCTCAAATAGTGTTAGTAACTCGTGACGAAACATAAGTTTCATAATTCTCAAGTTTTAAGCTATCCTCTTTGTAGTTTACAACACGAGTTATTGTTATTTAGTAATAAATTATTTATTGCAGCACAAAGAATTAATCTTACTTTGTTATACAAATTTATTTATAGCCGACAATTGCGAATTAGATAAAAATCTCAGTAATATCAAGAATATACAATTTCATAAACAAAGGAAACTTAATTATGCTCTTTATTAACCTTTATCAGATTGGGAATGGCAGAACTATTTCTGGTATACTTAATATAATCAAGACGTTTTGAATTTTCTGTATAAAGACCTCTTTTCAAGTTCGCCGATTGATAGCTATTAAGTCGTACTCCAGATATTAGAATTGGATAGCTTAGATTCTGCTGTACTCCATGACATGCCTTGCTATTGTTTAAACTATTGTCCGAAACAGTAAGCTCGTTGGTAATAGGTAGACACGTTCTTGGTAAATTTGACAAATACTCTTCAGAATCGGAAGGGAGTAATAATCTATCCGAAGAATCAATCGAGGAAAAATCGAGATTTTCGAGCCGACCCATGTTTAAGAAATAATTGATTTCTTTCCTTAGGCTTTGTATCTCCTTTCTCGTTAAGCCTCTCATACTAAGCGTGATTGTCTGTCCGTTTCTGTGGACGATAAAGAGACCCATGTCGGTAGAGACGCCAACGTGTCGGATGTCGGTGAGTCTCATCAGAGAGATTTCACCCGAATTACCCGAACATAATTTATCGCTCCAAATAGCTTTTTGAAAAATAGCTTTATTCTCCTGCTTGTATAATATCAAATCTTCCCATTCTCCGAAACTGTCTAATCCGAACATAATCTCGCCCAAAAGTAAGATAATTAAGAAATAGATGTTGCTCGTAAGGCGGCTAATTATGCCGATAAAAATTATCACCGATACTGAAAAATGTAATCCACGTATATAACCGATTATATCGATCAATTCATAAACGAAACAAATTTTATATATTAAAATTGGAATGTAACAATTTATAAAATAGTCTCTTACAGGTGAGCAATAACCATGCAGTGCATCCTGGCCTTCGAGATACGTGTAATTTATTTTTATTCAAAACTTTGAGCCGAGGTTTCGCAATCAAAATCATTTTGTAATCGCGCGAATTAACATTATGGGAAGAATTTTGACGGATGTCCCGTAATTACGCAAAATCGAGGTAAGACGAGTGAGGGAATTTTGACATACGACGCGAATAGACGAAGATTAATTATGATTAATTGAAACTGCGCCGCGCATTTGTTATTTTTATGATGATATCAATTATCAATCAACAGAGTAAAATTATAGTTCAGTAATTCGGTAGTTTATCGTAAAAGAACGCACTCTAGAATCAAGAATTTTGATAGAATGGTATAGCACAGAAATTATTTTACTCGGAAAATCGAAAAGAATAAAATATGCGGACAGAGCAATAAAACAATTCGCAATCATAATTAACGACGCGATTTACGAAATTCTGCGTTTTTAATCCAATTCACTCAGAAATATTGTATGCTTGCAATTGAATTACATATATATATATATAATAAATTTTTTTACAAATATTGCTCAATTACAGCTTGTTTGTGCTTAAATTTATATAATCTGTGAAATTTTGATCATTTATGACACGATTCAAAATGTTATTGTTATATGTTATTCATGGAAAAGAAAAAATTCGTGGAATACTTAAATATTCTATGTAATTATTTATAGCTTTCTTGAAACGTCTGCGAGATGTCGCTATTTGTACAACTTGCCGTTAGGAATGATGTGTGGTAGGAGTAGTCGGAGTGGTCATATCGAGACGATGAGGTATGATAAATATATATATATATATATATAGATTTTTAATACATTTTTTGTCGGTAATGCCAGAAAAAGACTATTTTTAAGAAAATATATAATTACGATCAACAATAATAACATTAATATAATCTTTTTAATAATTATTTGACTGGTATATTTAAAAAATTAGGTAATGGATGGTTGCAGGTTAATATATTAGCCGTCTTTCTACAGAACGCGATAAAGTTAACAGCGAATGCTTTTCATTCAATTTGCCATCGATAATAAACTTTGCTGTCTGACTATATAATTGCAGAGAAACAATATTAATTTTTATCTATAGAATTGATAGAATCGAAACAAGAGACCGCAGAATGCGTCGATTAAAAATGGAGAGAAATTGTATTTCAAAAACTTATACGTCACGTATAATATAAAAATGTTAATATTCCGTACGAGACACATACGAAAAAAAATATCGAAGGTCGTGAGAGCGTCTCGTCAGGCAGAAATTACGCTTCGCAAAACCGTTATCGTGGCCGGCGAGAAAAATGACCACTGATAAGGGCACACGTGTTCCAAAGACGAAACGATCGTTCCCTCGCGCGGCAAATCGTCGCTAACACGCTTCCATGTAATACATACACGCATAAATATACCGGTGCAATAGTACTTAACGAGCATTCTCTTCCTCAGCTCAGTTTTCAGTCTTACCGTTTTGCGGTTCTTCCTCTTACGGTACCGAAAACAAATTACTTAGCTGTACGATTGCGATGAGATATTAACGGGTATTCTATTTATCGTATTTTATATATACAGGATTAACACATCTTTAATTTTATATTCTGTGAAAACTTTTTATACAGAGTTTATTTCCATTCTTTCTTAGACATATATACACCTTCTTGTTCGTCTCATAATCGTATTAATGTAATCAATAACATATTTTAGTCACAACGGGGATGCGAAAAGTTTGTAAGAGAGAGATTGCAGTTTATGAAAATTATGAACAAATTCATCAATATCATTGATTTTGATATTTATTCCCGATATATCTTCCCGTATATCATTATGGGAATGATTTTCCCTTTTTTTTTTTTATTTAATAAGATTATTTATAAGAAAATATTATACAAGTTTGGAGTAAAATTTATTATAAGGGGATTTATACAATTTTAGCAATGATAAAAATAACAACGTTGAGATGGCGTCATTAAATTTTTTTAATTTTTACATCTGAATATATTATCTAGTTAGCAAAAAAATCTATTCCTTTATACGCGAGATTGAATATCCTCCTGCGAACTTAAATACGCGTGAATCATGACTCGTCGTATAAGGCTGCGCACGGCGAAACTGTGCCATCGTCAGAAAATATTTACAATGTAAAGTGTTGTTCGAACACAAGTGCTGCATCACGGTGCGATATCTACGTGCTTTTTTCGCAGTTCGTCGCTCACGTGTCAGAGAGCGATTAAAGCGTACGCGATTATGAAGCAAAAAGTGCTTTCGATATCTCGACATCTACTTTGATACACGGTATACGCGCGTACATTGTTATACCAGGTGTGATTATCGTCTTATCCATATTTAATTCGGCAATAATCGCGTTCTATACATGTGCTCTAAATCGCACGATACTTTTTATCTTTAATTTTACATTTCATAAATTTTTATGCTGAAATATTATTCTACGATGTATCTTTGTGCAAAAAAAAAAAAAAGAAAAAAAAACTATGTCATTACACAAAATCACTTTATAATGATATTTGAAAAATATGATAACACCAGGATTCAACCTTCACGCAGCGCGATCTTTCTCCGATTAAAATATCACGTTGGGCCGCAAATATGCAAATATCAGTGGCAGCGCGATGTTTTAATCACTCTCACAAATCTTATAGCGAGCAGCCGCTATCTGTTAAATGCGTGACAATTCCGAGGGTGGCAATAAATTAAATCGCTCGAACGAAACCTCTCATATATTCATCGTCTACGTTTTTCCGTTTCGCCTTGTAAGTCCTACCGTGCGTTACGGACGGTTGATTTCTGTCATTTTTTTACATTTAATTAGAATTAATAAGATAGTTAGAAGTTTATCAAGTAGTAGAATCGAATTTTATTAGCTTTAACATAAAGTTAATTGCAACATTATACATTTTTATAATCTGGCTCTATTTTATTTAAATTAAAAGTAACGATTTCATTTCAAGTGTTTGTAAATTAAAATAAATTTTAATTTTACAACACACGCGTACACTTTCCATTTGCAAAGGAATATGGAATAGAATTATAAAATTACCTGGATTGCTATATATAATTATTTCGAATATACACGATAAAGGACAGAGGATAAAGTCGGCTAATCGGTGACGACGCTACCGTATGTGAGCGTGAACGTGAAATCCGATATTTAAACGAACGCAATAAACTGGAAGGACCTCACGATTTGCATAACGACCTCGCGTTAAAATCACGGTCGTCGATAGCGCGCGCAGATTTTGCAAAAATATTCGCCGCGCGCGAAAAGGTCAAACGTGCATCGAGAGGACCGACTTGCATAGAGAACGAGCGACTTTGCCGCAATAAAACGGACAATAGGCGAACAAAAGTGGGAAAGTGAAGGTATTCGTCGCCGTACACACTCTCTGCTCCCAGGATCATTATATGCGCCCGGGATAAATCGGGCTTACATCATAATCGCGCGCGGCGACTTATTACGGCCCCCGTCCTATCGTTCATTTCACGATTACTTTCCCGATCCATATTCATGAGCGACCTTCTATGTCGAAGGTGGCTTTATTGCTCCATCCGAGAACCTGGGTCTCTTCTCCGATTGACGGAGTTTAGAAAGGGAGATCTCTCCTGGATAGAAAAAAGTTTATATACATTTCTCGTCATAACTTTACTACGTAATGATTCTACGATGTATCATAAGTGTATTACAAATAAAAATCTTCAGGTGATACAAAAATAATAGTCTAATACGCAATATTAATAGTCTATTGTAGAATATACAAAAGATTATTCGTTATTTTAAAATTTTTTTAAGATCTTAATATGTGCAAGGTTCATTTATATAAAAAAATATATTGAAAACTTATTAATTTTTATTTCTAACAATAAGAGGGCATTGATTGGCTCGAGTTTCAAGGAACATTTTGTATAAACGTATATGCTGTAATATAGCTACAATAAAAAATAATCAATTAATCCACTAATTAAGTCGACACGAATGTCTATTTTTAAAAATTTTCATTGATATACGAATCCAGCCACAAAGTAGCATATAATATTATCGCGTCAGGTTCTCTAAATGATTAGTGTGTTTAAATCATGCTTTTAATTACGAGTACTGCGTTTAACGTTCATGCTATCTCTTTCTTTATTTTACATTTACTTCATCCGTATCTCATATTTTCAGGCATTTTTATCTCGCTATTAAAATCTCGAAACTGTAATATCGTAAGTCATAATACACACATATATTTGCTTCTTTTTATAGAAATCGCAAATGAGCTTATCGTTCTTCAAAGATAAAATCATGCAGATTTAATTTCTAGATTCGATTCAATGAAATCTTACTATTCAATAGCTATTTTAAATTTTACATAACTGACGTTAGTTAAGCTTTGTGACTTTTGCTTGATGCTGATATTGGAATAAAAGTAGATAAAATAAAATTAATTTATAATATTTTATAGGAAGCATATAAAATAAAAAATAAAACAAACTCACGAATATTTTGTGTAACTATCTTTAAAAAATAAGACTTCCCGTAGGCCTCGTAACAGAAATATCAGAATTTTAATAAAGTTTTTGCCAATCCATATTAACATGCATTTTGTAAGGCACGTAAGATTACTCCTATGTCGAAATTATATTATATATATACAAGAAAAAGGTACCCGACTGGAAACCAATCGTCTAATTACACGAATCTGCCATGTGTATCGGATAATTAATGAATATTACGATTAATTGCATAGTGCCTATAAGCTCCTAAACCTATAAGCTACCTATAGACGAGCATCGAAACTTTCTATTCGCGTAAATGCGAACGTATTTCAAAATAGCAGTGCCGCTCAATACAGAATTCATAACGATATAGATTATAAACTGTGTCTCCAAATAAACCACTCTAATTAAAATTCCGTTCAATCGTTTATAAAATTAATTATTTCTACGTAATAGATAATACGTAACGCGCAGACGTTTTCGATATTTATGGCAAATAGTTTTTAATAGATATAATAATAATCATATTTTGCATTTTTATTATATGCAAATTATAAAACATACAAAGATTTTTTTTAATAGATGCAACAAGATATCTTAAAAATCTCAGAGTGCGACGAAGAAAGTTTCTTTCTTTTTAACTCGCATAAAAAAATTAACATTAATTACATTATTCATTGCAAGATTAATTTATTATTAATTAAAATAAGTAATGGTAGGATCTATATTTTTGTTTTTAAAGATCTGTAAAATTTTTAATATTATAATCTCTTATAATCTCTCTATAATCTCTTAAAGATAAAAAAATAAAGAAAAGTCAGATTTTCTTTAAAAAATAAAAGATCAAACTCGAACAAGATAATGTACCATCCTCATATTGCTTCACCTAACACTAGATCTTTTCGAATAGTTTACGCTAATACGCGAGATTATACCTCGACAAAATGATCCGAAAGAAACGAGCGTTTCGCATGAAGAAAGCCACAGAGGAGAGGAGGAGGAGGAGGAGGAGGAGGAGAGGAGAGGAGGAACGCGAGATAAAAAGAAAGCGGAAAATAAGACGGGCGAGATGTCTGAAAGTGGAACGGGCCGGTGCGCCAGTGCGGGAGATATAAGTGCGCGAACGAAGAATGCACCGGCTCCGGCGGCGACGGCGGTGGCGGCGGCGGGGGGGCTACGGCGTGATTTCTATCTCCTCGCTCGGCTACGTCGTCATCTCGAAGAACGCGGAGTCTGCTCTCGATAGGTGCGCCCCTGACTGTCGGCCCTCTCGTCGGTCCGAGCCAGTGCAGGTGCGCGCCCGCCAGTCTGTCGCCAGGTCCCCCTCTGGTCCCCCCTCGCGATGCCGTAGCTGTCTCTCTTTCTCCTCCCGCAATGCCCACCATCGCCATCGCCGTCATCGTCGTCGTCGTCGTCGTCGTCGTTGCCACGAGGACCCCGCCGACGAGATCGCGCACGCTATGGACCCCCTCCGTTACCCCCCGCCGTTTGGCTGGCCACGGCGAACAAGGTGGCAAGGGGAAGAAAGGCACGGTATCGGCCGGCACCTACCTTTTCGTGCCTCTCTTTCTCTTTCTCTCTTTCTTTCGCTCTCTTTCTCTCTCTCTCTCTCTCCTTCTCTCTCTCTCTCTCTCTCTTTCTCTCTTCGTCTGCGCGCTCGCCTGAATCTCTGTATGTACGTATGTATCTACCTGTATCTTTCAGCCGGCTTCTTGTTCTTCTTCCCTTCCTTTTTCTTTTCGTTCTCATCTCGAGAGAGATTCCCTCTCTCTCTCTCTCTCTCTCTCTATCTCTATCTCTCTCTCTCTCTCTCTCTCTCTCTCTCTCTTTCTTTCTTTTTTTCTCCTTTTATTATGCACGGCTATTTAACTCTCCACCTCTCATTCTTTTGATTGTCTTCGTCCCCCTTTTCTCCTCGCTGTCAGCCGCGGTACGTGTGTTTTTATTGTATGAATGTACATATTTCTATCGTGTTTTTTCACTGATCTCTAACTCTTCTCACTCTTCGTATGTCGCGATATTCCCAGCTTCCGTTTTATTAATACATGTCTGCTAAGCTTTTTAAATTTGCGAGTTATTTTCACGGTGATTTCTTTAATTTCAGAGAGTCTGTAAAATTAATCTTATGTAATCTCTGAAATGAGATAAAAAGACCATAAGATCTTTTCTAATTATATACATTTACTGGTTTAACTTTCCTGCCATCACAAATTTAATTTCTGTAAAAAAAAAATGTGAAAGAGCAAGACACGATCAATATTGAAGATTGCTTTTCTATTAATAATAATAACGATATTTAATTAGAATTATTAATCTCCATCTCCATCATTTAAAGACAAGTAGCGAAATGATTCGCTACTAGTTGGTAGCAAGCAGACAGTAGTAGTAGTAGCGCATACAATATCTAGGCTTGGTTGGTCCTCGACAAGATCGTGTAATCCGACTGGATAAATAGACGTGCGGTTCCACCGTGACGTACGATAAATCGGATAGGAATTTCTAACAGGAGAAAGAGGAAAAGAGAGAGAGAGAGAGAGAGACTCGAGATCGTCCGTTGGGTGGTCGTCGTGTGGGAGGGACGACGAGGCTCACCCGAGAATCGTACAGGGTTCATCGCGACCTGTGCGTAAGGCAAAGAAAAGGAATGCGAAGAAGTGCTCGGGCATCGACGCTCTCGGAAACATTATTACTCGCTTCGAGCTTCGAATGCGTAAGGATTAATCCCGTCCGATAAATACCGACTGGATACACGTGCGTCGTGCTCGTGGAATATACTTTTCGCGATATACGTTCGAATTTTTTCCCCTTTTTTATTATTCCATGTTTTATTCGACTTATTTCTTCATTTCGCAAAGCAGAGATCATCGTGGTATATCTTTTAGGAATTTAAACAATTTTTAATTTTAATCTATTAAATTATTTCAATGGCTCATTAAAATCAAGTAATCTTAATGTAAAGATAAATTGTTATAAAATATATCAAATTTCTTTTTAACACTTCTACACAAATGCGCTGATATTAATACAATATCTATTTTTTTTTTCCTTATTATCGTTACATATATATCGAATCCACCAGATTATGTCTCAATGTCCGATGAAAAATGTGACTTGATGTCTACTTTTATAGGTAATCGTTTATTTCAATCCGTGTCTTTCTACAAAATTATTCTTTAAAAAAAAAAAAAAAAAAAAAAAAAAAACAAGAATGACACGTCACAAACAATGCATAGTAGTTGTCGCAGGAAAATCGATCGAGCCGTGAAACAGCTCGATATCTAAAGGCGAAAGACACCTTTTGTCCATGCTTAGGCAAACAAAAAGATCGACCATCTCACGAGAAATCCTATGAGAGAATAATAATAATAATGGTCTCTGATTTTCAGAAATGTCGATAGACGGGTGGACAAAGAGAAAAATTATATTCGTGACCTACGGCTATCTCGACTTCACGAAACTCGGCTTCTCATTCGATACGCTAGGCTTCGTTTATTTAAGACTCATACATTTCGTCGCCTTGATCCCCGGCCGAGACACGGCCGCTATTTATTGCGCCAGCGTATTTGCAACGTGATTGCATCATCGACGACTTTGCATTCTTTTTTCACTTCGCGGCCAAGAGTAAACATGCTCGTTAGCGTTATACGATCGTGCTATACGATTCTACTTCCGTGTGGTACACGATTTCGTCTCTCTCTTTCTCTCTTTCTTTTTGTCTCTTTCTCTTATAGTTTCAGAGAACTGTCTACTTTTGGGGATCGAGGCCAAATAAAAAAAAAGTTGCGGATTTGTCCAGGTGTAGTGCGCGAAATATGACGACAGCTGAAGCTACCATGGAGAATTCACGTCGGGTTGCCCATTTGTAATTAATGAAACGCTTTAAAAGACACCTGTGCGACCATCTCTTCCTGCGCACAGGTGGCTACCTAGACCGCCACGGCGATAAACCTGGTCTCGCTCGTACAGGTGTGCGTCGCAGGTACGCCAAGCACTCTGAATCGGGAACTCGTCGCATTGATACGACGAAAATCCGGTCACGTGAAACTTACTGATCAGATGATTTTCGAGGCTATCAACGTTACACAGCTTATCGTTATACCTCTTATCGAAAAGAGCATCTTAAAGCGTTTTATGCTATATTTCGGACATTAAAAATATACATCTTCTTTAAAAAAAGAATTTATATTATTTCCGATATATATATATATATATATATATATATATATATATATATATATAATGAATTCAAGTTTTTTCACAGTTGAAAGATGGAATATTACGCAAGAGATGACAGATTTCTATTTCTTTCTTATAGAAAAAAATTTAACATTTATTTAACATGTAGAATGACATTTTTCTTCAAAGATTGATTATTTTTTTTTTTCCTAGGACATATCATGTGGATAAGAATGTTGAGAGATAGCGTACATTTATTCTTCTATAAAATTCTCATTTTTCAAGAGTTTTTTGTTACGGCTCAAGGACGTATCGCCCAAGGCGGCCCCCCCCCCCCCCCACCGATCTTGGCAGAAATTCGAGCCTCTTCGAAGGCTGTCCGACAACAAAACACCGACGAGTTGGAACAGCGTACTCGATGGAACGAGGTAAGAACGGAAAACAGGCTCTCACGAATCACTCTCTATCTCTCTCCTACGACGCTCATTGTAAAGCCGTGAAGGTAAGACCGCGTGTTCTTGGGAGTTCTCTTAGTTTGCGTTAGCGATGGCTACGAAGTCCGCTCAAGCGTGACCGAGATATGTGTATGTGTTATATCTCACGAAGGAAAAAAATCAGAAAAAAATGCACAACGCGCGCACTATTTTATATAATTAATAATTTTATTTAATTATATAATTATATAATTATATAATTAATAATTTTATTTAATTATATAATTATATACAAATGTTATATATATTTAATCAAACATGTCGGAAAAAATATTTTTTCTCTATGACAGATGGATATATATAATTATAATTTTTATATTTTGTTTATTTTTTATATACCTTCTTCACAAATTTCATATCGATTCGTAATTATATATTCAATTAATATTCATTAAATTTCGTTTAACTTATGTTAAACTGATACGAGAGCGTGATATGTATAGATTTTTACGATCGCATTTCTTTTCTGGCGTGAATAAGAAATATACTTTCGACAAGGGGTGTACTAATAAACGAGACAGCTGTAAATAATTAATACCTCTCTATAGGAGCCTCGTGCCGCTTCGATAACGATATACAATATAAAAAGAGTGGCAGGAGCCTCGCGCAAGATTCGACCATGTGCGCACTTACGGGCTCACATACGGGCATTTATGCCACTCCACACATCATATGGTCGACTTATGAATGGTATCTGCACACGTTCCCACGTCACTGAATGAGCCTCAGGTCCCTCGCGTCCATCCGGCGCAGCGGCATCGTAGCCGCCTGTGTATTCCTCGCGTAAATCGTCCAATTCTCATCTCACATTTCCCCCCTTCCTTCGATTCTGATGCCTTGTTCGAGGTGAGGTACCATTGAGAAGTAGACTTTGTCAGATCTGCGATAACAGACCTTCACGACTACATCAGAGTATTCGAGAAATAATGATGAGAAAGAACGAACGCGGATTTATCAAAACCATCCGTTTCCAAGTTACAAATAGTTAAAAATGTTAGAAATATCCGAGATATTAATAGTAACCGATACTAGCTAATTTAACATCGAATTTAAATTTACTTTCTAAGAGGGAAATTTTTTTTCCACATTATAATATGTATTTATAAAAATTATTATTTTACGTGTAATAGTCTTATTTAGCAGATTATCAAATTCTAACAACTTTTATATTTTCATTTCATTTATATTTTAATAGATTCTTCTGCATCAATATAGATATGCAGTTGAAATTATTATTAAGCGAAACCATATAGTCAACATAAATTAATTCAAATAACATTCAAAAGAGTTCATCTGTGTGTGTGTAAGAAGTGAATTTTTTAAATTCGATTTAGTTTTTTTTAACTTTCGTTGATCGCGGACTTTTGGCATGTCTCGAGAAGCGAAATGCGAGACAATAAAATGCGCATCGTCAAATAAATATATACATGGAAATCTCGGCAGGAAACAGGTGTCAGCTTGTAGCCATTGCTGCGGTGGCTGTCTTAGATCGCGGCACTGACAGAGACGCGTTGGACGGCGACGGACACCTGCACGCCTCCGATTGTACATAAGATCGGTGCTGCTCTCTCCCCGAAGTCTATCACTCCCTCTCTATCTCTCTCTCTCTCTCACCCCGCATCGCGTCTCCCTCCCGCGCGGCGCTCCCCATCCTATCCGATATCGCGCGATACCGCGAATCCTCGATCCTCCCACGGTACGAAGGAGCGGAATTCAAGAATCACGTATGCGCGAGAGATAAAGGAGAGAATCGGAAACCAAAAGAAAATCCGTGTAAAGTCGAAGAAGCGGGGAAGAGGGAGCGAGACCGCCGCTTATAAAATGGAACGGGCAATAATGGCGAGCGCTCGAAAGGAGGAGAAGGAGAGAAAGAAGGAACGACAGGGACACCGTATCGCGTCAGGTCGTCACGCACGGAACGGAGACGCACGCACTTCGCGCCACGCGGTCGCACTCTTGTTCTCTTGAAAGAAAAAGAAAAAGAAAGAGAGAGAGAGAGAGAGAAGAACAGTGTGTCGAAAAGAGATAGATCGCTTCGGTGAAACAGAGACGGAGACCGATGCCTTCGAGAGACGAGGCCGAGCGCGCGCGCGAGAGAGAGAGAGAGAGAGGGAGAGGCCGAGGTGGTCGCGCAAGTGGTCGTGACGAGGACGGACGACGACGACGAGTGAGCGGCTTGGGACGCAATGAATCGGAGAAGGACGACGAGATTCGGTTATGTCGGAGGCGCCGTGATTCAACCGAACGCGCAGGTGTGCCGTAGACTGGCCGGCGCCTCTCTGGAATGCAGTCCCCCCCCTCCCCAACCCCCTCCCACCCTTCTGTCAGTCGGTCTCGGGCTGGGTCCCTCCGTTCCTCTCCCGACGTATACTCAACCCCCTAAGGGCCCCATTGCGACTTCGTCGTTCACCACTACCATCGCCAATTACGGCACGCAAGCGCAAGTGCGGACGTACGTTCGACTTTGCGTATGTGCGTGTGTGCGTGCGTGCGTGCGTGCGTGCGCCTCGACGACGCTACGTCACGTCCTCTCACGGCAATCAGTGCAGCTGGCCACCAACGCGTTCCCACGGGGCCAAACCAACCAGGCTGGCTAGCTTCGGTCACCTTTGCACGTCTCTTACCTGTCCTCTCACTCTTTCTCGAATCTTTCTCCCGTTGCTCTTCTTCGCGATCCTCTTGCTCGTTTCCTCTTTCTCCTCTCCCCCTCTCTCCATCATCTTCTTTCTTCTCTCGCGCGTTTATTTTTATACATATACATTCCCGCTTCACTTGGATTATCCCGCGCTCGCGAGCGATATTTCAATATCTTCGGAAATTGAGATGCGACATATTTCGAAAGAACGCTCGAAGAAGAAGGGGAAAAGACTTTATTGGTGTCGAAATTCGTTAAGAAATTCGTTAAAATTAATCGCGAAAATAGAGATTTCTGGAATATTTATCGCGCGAACTCTCTCTGATCTTAATTAGAAAAAATATATTTCACGGTAAGACTTTTCGCGCAGAATAATGTATAAACGATTATAACGCGACCAATCTTGTTTCGTGTCTAGTATGATTAGAGCGATTGATAAATGTAGACCTCGCGAGAGAAAAGCGGGAGAAAAAAAAGAGCGGGGAAGACAGAGAAACACTTTTATACTTGACGCTGTTACGTGTCAGACGGAAAGCGGTGTCGAATAACTTTCTTGGGTGGCTGGCGCATTTCTGGACTTTTTCACGACTCTCCTAGTTTTAGAACACGAGCCGCCACGACTCGTTGTCGAGAATTATGACGACAGGGGTTACCGAGGGCCCCCCCCGTAATCGATGAGGGTACCGTAATCATTATTCGCTCCTTACGACCATCACGCCGTTTTATGATGAAACAATGGCTTACGTTCAGCTTTTCTTGAAAAGTCTACCATTCTTATATACATTGTTTTTTGTATCGTATCTTTTCAAATATCTCAACAGGAGACATGACTGTATATATAATTTTTCTCTTTTTCGAAATTTTGAAAAAAAGTTGAATGGTAGGTGAAAAAAATTTTTCCAAATCCAGGTAGAAGTCGTAAAATCTGTATTCCATTCAGGTGTCTCGTTTCTACGGGTATTCCGAGAAAGGCCTGTATACAGTATTCCGAAACGATTCTAAGACACGACTGCAGTTGCTAGTTTTACGATGTTCGCCGAAATCCCCCTCCCCTTTTTCCCATATTTCGGTTAATACCGCACGCATTGTGTATCGCCAGGCGCGGATGAAACGATCGGCGAAGTAGCCAAGTTTCCATGACAATGTACACTGCGCGGTATTCGAAAGACATCTGTGAGAGAAATACCACATGGATTTCGTACCTGTATCAACGACGCCAGAATGACGGTCCTACAATCTAGAATTCTCGCAAACATCGGATTATTATCGATCTGTATACATATTCCGTTGGAAAAATACAACACACAAGCTTCGCTGTCTATATTTTTCACGATACGCTATGTAATCTGCTATTCAATCTTTTCTCGTACGTTAAGATAAATTTGATTTAAGATAGTCACCTCTGTGTATGACGTAATATATAAATATATATATATATATTGTTTATAAATTTAATCTGAATGTTTATTAATTTCGTTTAAATTGAATTTAAAGTAATTTAAATTTAAAATATTATTAAATCGCATGTTTACAATCAAGCGCACAATTCGATATTTATCATGACACGTTAAACATTCTTCATCATATCTATGTAGCATTAAAGCAGAGAAAAAAATCAAGAAATTAAAGTGAATGTAATTAGATTTATAAAATTATTTACTCCTCCCCAGCTAAATTGTTGTACTTATATAATGTTGCGATATTTAAAAAATAATTAAATCATGCTTGTACGTACATTGTGCGGCGACACTCGAAATTTATTAATCTCGCGCAACGTTCTATGCGACTTGTAGGTATACGAGGCGTGGAATTCTAGACGGCCGTTTCCTGTGAAAGTTGCGAAATAAGCGGATAACACCGATCTGGTGACGAGCGTTCCAGATCGCACGACGACGACGACGACGACGACAAACGACGAGGCGCACCTAGGGAAACAGGTCAAGATGTTTCTCGTCCCGTTAATGACTCGCCGCCGTCCGTTCATACGCCTCGTCGCTCGTCGACACTCCGGGTATTTTAAAAACGGATGACGAGGTAGTATTTTCGCGAACCATTTGAACAGCTGCGCAAATAGTAGATCCGCACGCTTCTTAATTGGCCCGTGATTTCTGTCTCTCTCGCATTCCGCTTTGACATTTACAATTTTATCGCCAGGATTCCGTCCAGGACAAAGCAAACGCTCCAACATTGTATCGTGACAGTTCCGTCAATTTCTAAATCGATACGCGTTTCAGATGGATCATGCTGGCAAGTGGAATGTCAATATTTGCGCGCACAATGCATATCGAGCAACTTTATTCACGATACTTTGACATATCTTTAAACTATTTTTAATTTTTGTCTTCACATATAACATATAGATATTATGCAATCTCGTCGCTCATATATTTTTTATCATTCATAATCTATTGATCTTAAAAATTGTATCTTTTAAGTTCTTAAAAATAAATACAATTAAACGATACATAAATAATACGTAAAATAGATATCCTCTTTCATCATTTCTTCACAATTATTAACAAAAGAGTCGAAAGCAAGCAAGAAAGAAAGATCGAGTCTGTCGAAAAATATAACGACCATAATCCACTCGATCGCCTTCATTTTCATACTTTCGTTATCGCGCTTTCTTTACGAGCCCGATCCTCTAGTGGAGGGTCGTTTCTCCCCTTCGACGAGCGCGTTTTATCAGGGCTCGACGTGGTACTCGCAATTAGCGCCATAGTACTCCATTCTACGAAACGAAGACTGTACGTATAGAGGAAGGCGAATAGAGATAACGAGAAAGAAGGAGCGACGCGACGAGACGAGCGTTAAAACGAGGCAAAGAGCGCGAGCGTATAGTTATACGGCAAACCTTTCCCTTCCCTTCCCTTCCCCCTTCCCATCCCCCTGCGGCTCGTCCCTACCTCTTCCTGATACGATGTTACAGACTTGTAGGCAGCCGGGGGATCGGGAGAGTCGCCCCACAGCTAACACGTGCAAGGCGCACGTGCACTCCAAGAGAGACCGACCGACCGACCGACTCTAGCCGCTGGCGCACAATCATCGGATGGGATGCCAAGATACACTCCACGGAATAATTTTCGACGGGGCACTCCCATGTCTTCCTTCCACTTCTCCTTCCCTCCTCGAGTTAGGCGAAATTGAAAAAAAATCCGCGCCGAAGGAGTACATCTAACTCGAAGGGACCGCGATAAATGATCATGTTGCCTGTCTTTGGCTCTCGTTGATAACGAAGGTTGCGACGAGATGGCCGTTCTTTTTTTCTAAATTAAAATTAAACGTTGCCTCGCCGTTAGATTTCATATTCGTCATCGTTTCGCGTTGCGCGCACGTATTATTGAATTTTTATTACAGGAAAACGTATTTCGTAACATGTGCTTAAAAAGGATCTTGGGATCAGGATTATCGCGTATCGCTTTTTAATCTGGTACAGCACGGTTCAAGTGCTATTCAACTTCCTTTTGTCTCGACGAAACTCGTCGCATCGTAACTTGAAAATTGCTCCTACTTATCTAATCTTATTTGAGCCGTTTCGATTGATTTATCTCTCGAGATAATCATATTTTGACCATACGGTCAACGATGTGTTTACGTACGCTCGTACTAATGGTTACGATATCGTACTTAAATCGATATACAAATCGGTCCAAGCGTGAAGAAAAAAATTTCAATTAATTAATTAAAAATGTAAATTAACTTTTTTATTGAAAAAAATTCTCGTCGTTTATCGATTTCTCGCATAATTACGCATACACGTGATTCCATCGACTCGCTCTGTACACACCTTAATCCCGATGTGTCCCAAATCGATATCTCCGCAATCACAATCGAGCATATTGGTATGTAAAAACGCAGCCGGATTAAATCGAGCCACGTTACGCATTCTAAGGTTGAACTCGCGGGCCGCGCGCGATTCTCTACGCAACGCACGCACGCACGCACGCGTGTACGCACGGCGGCGCTCCGTAAATTTATTCGTAAGAGTGTACGGAGGAAAGAGAGGTGAGCGTCTACTACCACCTATATCCAGCACGCTCTCTATCTCGCAAACGGATACGACGCAGCAGGAAGCGCACGATTACGGGCGCTCGCTTCGGATACATTCCCGACGCTTTTGCATCTCGCATGTTGCGGCAGCTGTGCGCGGGGACGGAGATGCGCGCCGCGGTTTCCAATCCGGTCGCGCGATATCTCGTCGTCGTCGTCGTCGTCGTCGTCGTCGTCGTCGTCGGGCCGATTTCTAGAAGGCGCAGGGCGAGGCGGCCGCTAATTATAGGTACCCCCGTCTCGCTTTTCCCACGACAAATCGCACCCGCGACAAAATTCTCGGCTCCGCGCGTCCGCCAAAGTCTGCCGAACATTCGATTAGACATTAGCGATATTACGCGATCGTAAAGTTGCATGATCTCTGTTTAGGATGGACTGGAATGATTATTTTTCTCGATGAAAATGTCGATAGATATGTACCAGTGATTTCTAGATTATTTAATCGACCGCAAGTTTTTTTTCGTCCCTTTTATTTTATGAATATAGCTCGAATAAGATTCTATATTTGATGTAAATTTTATTTTTTGGTTTGATATATCTATTTTAATCGTTTATTTTATAGAGAGGAATACGGGCAACTGGTAAGGAACTATTGCCTAGAGAGTTTAAGACTTTAATCACGAGGGTCGAAGTTTAGGATATAAAATACAAATTTCATGTTTCGTAGAAACCCTTGATAAAAAGATTTTTATCAAAGTATAATATTTTAATAAAAAAAGATAATCAAGGATTCTCTTAAGTTTATAAAAAAAGTTTCTCTCTATTTTTATACATTAAAATTGTATGATTAAAATATATTTATTCGTTCGAGTAAATATGACGTATTGAATTTATCGTAACGCGATAAAGAGAATAAATTCAACGCCTATCGGTTTCTCACGAGATTGACTTTTGTCGGTGATAATCACGCTTATCAGATACGTGGAAATGACTCAAGAATACGATGCCGAACGTCGATAATCGAGCTCGGGATAATCGAGACTTATCTCGATAGACCCTTTCGGTACATCCGTACCAAGAGTACACTGATAACGATTAAAACCGCGTCTTATCGCGCGGATGATAAGAATTTCTGTCTTAACTGCTTGTTAGCTTGCGGACAAGCGTGGAATTCGTTTAACAGTGCAACGTGAGTACAGTAGAACGGATCAACACCTTGGCGATTAATTTGGTCGAGTCACTTCCTCTCTTCGATGATTCATATACTAATCGGACTCTCGAGGATGGTCTTGTCTAATTCGAGATTTTTAACCAATGATTCCAAAATTGCTTACCGCTACAAACACTCGTGAAACATTCGCGTGTTACATATCACGGTAACATCTCGCGCAAAATTATTTTATAAAATAATATGAATAGTTAAAAAAAAAAGAAAAACAGACGTAATTCAAAATCCGTATAATTTCCGAGTTTTCTTTTCTTTTCTTTTTTTTTTTTTTTTTTATTCAAATAACGCTTCTTATTCTCATACGGAATGATGGCTCGAAATGTTTTCGCCCGAAATCAGATGAAAATTTATTGAATCGAAGAACTCGAATGCGTACAAGTCGACTCGGATAATAACGGTGTAAAAAAAAATCCCGATACACTCACACAATACGGACGATCGAGCTAATCACTTCGCGATGCTACGTCAGCAACGAATCAACAATCCCGACGCTAATTGAGCGGTCTCACGGTGGTGATACGGTGCTAAAGCCGTAACATCGAATGGTTACCGGGGGGATCTCAATGAAAAGTATCAGTAAATTCTCGTATATATATATATATAGCGATAGCAGGCAGTTTCCTCTGAATTTATTTATTCTCGGGTCAAGGGAACTCCATTTCTTAAATACGGGGGTCAAGGAGTCAATGAGATCCGGTTGCCTCAGGTATGTAACCGCACAAGTGCTTACCCGGCCGAGTCTCATGCGCGTTCGGTTTTATTCCCTGTAATTTTCCATGGGATTGTTTCTCCTCTTCATCCGACAGAGAGAAAGAGAGAAACAGAAAAAAAAGAAAAAAAAAGACACCTCATCGACACAACTACTATATTGCCGCGAAATTATGCGACGAACATGTTGTCGTTTCCGATCTGAATAACGATCGTTGCGATAATATAACCGTAAACAATCATCTTTTTGCGCGCCGACAATAGGTAGAAGCATGACTCGATTCTTTTTTTTTTTTTTAATCCTTATCGGCGACGCGAGAAAAGAATACGTTGCGTATATTAGCGAACTGGAAAATAATTGCGAAAATGTTACGCGCGCGTGTATATTTAGTATTTTTACTATTATTATAGATAGTCACGCGCGTATATTGGACAAATAATAAATTGACACGTCGCCGATAATAATAATGAGCGCGCTCGCTCGTCTTTCTTCAATCCTTATGCGAAATACTGCGAGAAAGGAACGCATCGGATATATCATACTGAAAAATATTGCACAATATTGTCAGACTTTTTTAGTGATATTCATTTAATTAAAGACATATCACGCTTCGTCTGATAGATTTTCTTTGTATTAGTGTACATCAATTAGAAATCATGTACAAGTGAGATAAACGATAATTTCCAATTATATCGATACCGTTATCGTTAAACAAAGATTCGCGAACAGATTAAAATATCGAAATATTAAAGTGAGAAGAATAAAACACTTCTTGTTGTATGCGATTGCAAATCTTTACGCGAAATAAAGTCATCGGTTTGATTGTCTCTCAATTGCTTTTAAAATGAAATAGATACCCGAGGGTTATTAGAGCGAAGAGAAATACAGATGGAAGGAAAAAGAGCATAATTATTAAAAACGATAAAATTGAGAAAAGAAAATTAATGCGAAAGGCGTATCTTTACATTTTCAGACGGATGCATTTTTTTAAAAAGAGATGCCTCGACGATCTGTCACTCATCGCTTTGAATCTTACACAGAGCTTCTGTTTAATCCTAGGATTCGATCCGTATTCATGGCCGTGTGTCATCGATATGAGACTCGCGATTCGGAAGCTTCGCCTGGATCTCGGTTGCGACGCATAAATCTCTCGCGAGCGGCTGTCAATGATTCCGCGCGTCCACCCCGCTGCCCTCGATTACTTCGTGGGCCGCTCGCGCGTTTTTCCTCGGACGAGTGTGGTCGGCGTCGCCTGGAAATTCTACGAAGCGTGTCGCCGGCTATTCCGGCCGACTCCTTCTCTCTCTCTCTCTCTCTCTCTTTTCTCTTTTATCTTGTGTGCTCGGCGGCTACCTATCCTTTTTTATTTAGCTCGTAGTAGCGCCGGACATCGGGCGGGTTCTTGTCTTCAACGACCGGTAACGAGACTCCGCACGAAGTCACGGAGCGCGTATACGCGCGAGCACGCGACCGAGAGCAAGACGAAAGATACAAAGTACGACGTAATCACCTCGGAACGAGGTACATATTCGCTCGGAGCGATTGAGCCGTTCAAGATAATTTTTGCGGTTCGCAAGTAAATAACTCTTGTAAAAAAGTTGTCACGATGCAAGGCAGTTGAGTCAGTCATGGAAGAAAGAATCTTATATAAATAAAGTTCTTTTTTTTTATAAACGAATGATTGAAACGCGTTATAATCGTGACGCCGACGTTTCGAGTGGAATATTCGCTCGGGAAGATCGAGACGATTTTTGTCAAAACACATTTTTATCCAGATAAGGATATAATTTCTCGCAGCTGCCGCGAAAAATAATTCAATTTGCTAAAAAAAGGGAACATTTTGTAAATAAGAATCTAGAGTGAGCGATTTAAATATCACTGCTTCGAGGAGAATATTCGCTGAAAAGATTGAACCTGAAACAACTTTTGCATAAAGAAAGCAATATTTAATCGGTCATTTTAGAAGAAAAGTTATTATTATATCGTTCCTTATTTGATCGAATATACTTGAAAGATTATATTACAGCTTACACGAGGAAGAAATGTTACATTTATTTAACGCTGAAGAAAATAGACACCCTGAGAAATACCCTTGTCTTTACATCAATTAAATACTTCCGATACAATCTTCCGATTGTCTCTCTCTCCAAAATGAAATATACGCATCGGTCGCATTATATGTACAACGCGGAGGACGCGTAAAATTTATATACTTTACATGTATATGTAAAAAAAAAAAAAAAAAAAAAAAAAAAATATGCCGAACGTATTCTCTGAAATAAACTAGATATTTAATAATGATTTCTCGCGGGTTGTGTAAATGTAATCGCGATCTCGAGAACTGTAAACAGGGACGCGCAGATTTATTCGCGCGACGTAATACGTGTGTTCGCGCCGACTGCAGAAAATTGCAGCCGGAATCATGGTGCGCGGAGTTATAAGCGAACGATCGTCGTCGCGTCGTACATACATCAGATGCGCGTAGAGCTCCGGACGATGGTGGTCGGCGGCTGCCTGTTACGGTGTTGGTGGTGACGACGGTGCCTCTTTCGTTGGTGGTGGTAGCCGTGATGGCTAGTGGCTGGCGCCGCCGGACGTTCAACAATGGTTCGTATTCCCCCTCTCCCTTCCCCACCCCCTCCTCCTTCTTTTACACTCCCTTCGTGTTCCACCGACGCCGCCAGTCGCATAGTCGTCAAACACCCCCGACTACTGATAGCTTCGAGTCCGCATAAAGGAAAAATTGGAAACGGGATTTTCCCTTCCCTCCCCTCCCCCTCCGCCCCCGCCCCCGCCCCGCAATTCGCCTTGAACGAGGACACGTCAATCTTATACTGTTTTGGATCATCAGACAGTTTGGTCGATTTTAATTTTTATAATTACGATTTATTTTCTCGATAATTAAATCGGATGCTTGAATTGATAAAACTTACAATTGACAAGATAATTTTTACGCGTTCGTGGTTTTTTTATTTTTTATCGCTAGATATTTTTAAATGAGAATCGAAAAGAATCTTAATAGAGATTCGTCGAATTAATCGAAAGGGAAAAAAAAAAAATTGATCGGCACGACAAAATTCGCGTGACGCTCAAAGCTGCCGCTACTCCACTCGGGCAGCGATTGCGCCGTACAAATGGTGGAAGCGTCTCGAGGGTACGCGCGAGGAGCGAGGTGGGGCAAGGCTATAAAAAGACGCAGGTGAGGGGCGGAGGCCAGTCGGCGAGTCGGCTTCGATCCGTCAAGCGATCGTGCGTCATTCGAGAGTCGGCTATTGTCAATCGGTCCGATTGTCTCTACTGTCTACGTTCGTACGCGGTGATCGGAGATCAGTTTTGTCATCGCACACACGTCGCCGAGCGAACGTTACTCCAGTTCGAGGATGCGCCTGGTCAGTGAGACAAGCTGGTGATACACGCGTGTGTGTGGGTGCGCGCGCGAGATTTCGCACTCGATCAACGAGACGAGAAGAAAACGATACTGTTCATAATTCTTGACGGAGACAACGGACTCCGTCCATCTGTCGCTGTCCGTTCATTTACGCCTCTGTGCTGTCGACAGATCGATAAATACATACGTGCGCGCGTGTGTGTGTGTGTGTGTACGTGTCGCATGTGTGTGCGCGCGCGCGCGCGCTATCGTCGTACGACCACGCAGCGTGCTCCCGAGAGGAAAGAACGGACGCCAAATTGATCGACTCGGTTGCCCGTAGCCATAACTTGGAATCGCCAGTTGCCAGTCATGAAAGCGATGGTGGTGAGCCCATTGGGGGGCAGAGTCCCCCCCGATCATCGCGGTGTTCTGCACAACGGCCTGGGAATCGGCGGCACCAGACGCGATCTCGAGGCCGAGGAGGTGGCCGCTTACCTGACCAAATTGCGCTCCCTCGTGCCGGACATGCCGCGCAAACGAAAGCTGTCAAAGCTCGAGGTAATCCAGAGGGTGATCGAGTACATCTGCGATCTGCAGACCGCCCTAGAAGAGACGAACGCCGCCCATCAAGACGCGACGACGACGACGACGACGTCGCAGTCGTCGCGACAACCCCTGCTGAACGCCACCGCGACGACCGCCACGACAACCGCCGCCACCACCACCACCACCACCATTGCGACGTCCATCGTAACGACGTCGACAACCGCGACAGTCGCCGAACGGTGACCTGTCGACCGGATTAACTAAGGTACAGGTCGCATCTCGAGGTCATCCTTCTCGTGGACTGACGGACAAGTCATCCCACACTCGCGTCTCCGAAAGGATTTTGTTCGGACGTCGCGATAAAGTCGACTAACAATAAGAAACTCGCTCGTTGATTCACACCTGACTTGACGTTGCGGGAGATGGTGTCGATCGTCAGCCCCGCCGCTTCCCGGAAGAGAGAAACAGGAGACCCTTCGACGACGCGCCTACACCCGAAGAGAAAATACTAAGAGGGACGTTTTCGAGTAGAAAAGCGAAAAAGATCCCGCGTCCCCGATTTCTTAACATCTCCCCTTGCCCCGCGAAGGGAAATTGTAAATATACTTGTACATAGGCTCACATCGCGCATTCCTCACGAGATCTCTTTCACGGTATAAGGACCCGGGTACGAATCCCTCTTCCCCCTTTTTTTCTTATTTTTCCTCTATCTGAAATTTTATCATTTCATTCTTCTCATCAACCGCGTGTTATCTTGCAGATCGAACATCCACTTTCGTAGTTCCGTTTTGCGATTGATGGACCGTGATGGGTGATGCGCGATCGTTTTGCCGATTAGTATTCATTTTCGGCATGTAGATGTATCGCGATACCCGGATCATCGGGTTTTCTGAAGCGGAAATTTATTCGTCGTCGATTATCGTAATGTACCGCGAACGTAGTATCACGAGATGGAGACGTCGAGCTCTTTCTCCGAAAATGTTTGCTATCATTCGAGTCATTACATTTACATTACAGCGCCCCGCCCAACTGGTCGCCGATCGATCGCCTTTTCTTGCACGGTCCTCTCTTGGAAAATCGCTATCTACGGATAGCGAGGCGAGATTTGTCTCGAAATCGAATGTTTATGCGTGACGATCGATTTGCGAGAGATTGAATTTTCACCTGTAATTTACAATGATTTTAAACCTCAAGTTTCGTTTCTTGTTAAGATTTCACGCTCTCACCGTATATCGCTGATATCTTTTATCATTGTATGATTATTATAGCGTTGTTATATATATATATACATAGTCCTTTATGTTATAATTTAGAGAGCTAATTTCCCTTCCTCAATCCGCGTAAATAGTGTATATTTGCGAAGACTGAAAGGCTGTAAGAATACGTTAATGCGCGGGCGAATTGCACTCGCACGAAATAAATACAAAACTGTGTCTACAAGTTATTTTTGCGAATTTTTTTTTGCGCGTACATATATATCCTATATATGATATATCCTATCAATTGTTTATACATGTAAATAAATCTATTAAATAGGAAGTAATCAACTTTGTAATCCAGTAAAAGCTTTATTTTTATGTGCAATTAGATAATGAAAATACCAAAATTATGAAGATAAACAAGTAGCTAAAAATCACTCTCGATAATATTTACGTTAGAAAAAGATTTTTCAATTTCTTCCTGAAATATTTTGGAATATTCTGTATATATTAGTATGTTCAATATATAAATGAAAGGATGTTCATCATATATATACTTGTCATTATTTGAAAAACGAGAAATGTTACGTAACTCAAACAGTTAATGAATGTGCGTGATATTACCTTACGTAATCATAAATACCGCAATTTTCGATATAAACGTAATTGGAAAAAAAAAAAAAAAAATCCTCTACAAACAAAAATCGAGGTAGTTTTATTTTATAGAATAAGCTTAAATTATAAGGTTCCTCTTCCTTTTAATCTTGATTGTCGCGCTTTCTGCGTCGTCTTAGGATCATAAATCCGTGGGGATTCAGCGATATCGGGAACGGAAGGAGGAGATTGGCAGTGGGAGAGGGGGAGACGTGGGGAGATAAAATAGGCGCACGTGTGCGCAACAATCTACGCACACGTGCGAGGAGGGGCGGCGGTCGTTCGCCATCGGTGTCGTCGGAAGGCGAAGGATGTGTGCGCAGACTGTACTACAAGGGCGACACGTCGTTCCGGCGGGATGTAGGAGTTCGCAAAGTTCGTATTGATCGTCTTCTGGCGGGTCACGTGCGCGTTCCTGGGAACGCTCGATCCGGGCTATACCCACGGGAACCGACTCCAACCCCGTGTCTCTTGACGTTCTCTCTCTCCCTCTCTGTTTTCCTCTTTCCCTTTCCTTCCTGTTGCCCGCTTTTCATTCCCCCGTTTGAGCGAGATAGCGAGCGAATAAGGGGATGCATTTATTACCCCTTGGAGAATTTGAACAATCCTCTAAGAGCATCCATCAATAATATTTAAGTATATTAATCCTTCGTTCAGAAATGTTACTTTCGAGATGTGCAATTTTTTCTCTCCTATCTATTCTAGTTAAATTAAAGAAATATTAAAATCTTGAAAAAGTGAAAATGATATTACATATAAAATCTAGAGGATGAAAAAGTTACAGTATCATGATGTTTTAGGGTCTATGTGATCACTGGCTCAAAGTTCTCATTCTTGTATCTATATTCTAATCACTCTATACAGTAACAAAAAGATCAATTTTATATGTCGGCATTCGTAAACGAATGCTATTGCTGCCTCTTAAACAGATGTAATCAAATTTTCTGTGTAATAAATAATCGTGCCATGCACTTTAAATAAGAAATGTTTAACAAGATATAAAACACTTTTCGTTTTGATGCAATTTCACAGAGATAATCACTTGTGATGTATAAAGTTAAATCTCTTCACTGATAATGGAAATGGAGGCTGACTCACTACCGGGATCGTTCTTTCCTCGGCACGTGCGGCCATCAACTATATAGGGGGATTGCATCCCATGACGGTCGACACGAAAAATGTCGCAATATCTTGCGTGGAAGAGTCCACTTTCATTTTTATTCCTCAAAATAATTTCACGTAGGAAATATTTATCATCATACAAAAATTTCGAACGATTAAATTTATATCTAAAAATATATATGTATCATATATTTTTAGATATAAATTACATACATTGTATGTATATGATGTTATATGTAAAAAAAATATGTATATGTGTATCTATAAAAAAATATTTAATATCTTGTGTTTTCCTGAAAAAAATTACACATATTCTCTTTTACAACGTGATCTCAAAACTTAATAAAGTTTGAGCAAATTGTAAACTTGATATTTCTCTGCAAATGTAGCACGATAGAAAAAATACAGAAAAACATGAAACACTACAGATAATTTTAGAGTAAAAGTTTCGAGAAGGTCATATCCGAGGATGAAAAAGAATCTAGATTAAGAGTTTCCAATGTTTTGATTACAATGACAAAATTATAAGTAGTATTTTCTTTACTATACGAGTACAAGGGAGTTAGTTGAAAAATGTTTAAAATAATTATGGCACATATACTGCATTCAACATTAATACTTCAAATAAACAATCATATCATCAACTGTCTATATTATAGACTGCAATTTGTACATATTACTGGAAATTACATACTACACAATACATTTTATATTATAAGGATTTTAAAGCTGGTGCGCTGAAGCATCGTTCTGTGTTAAAGTATCTGTTAAATATGAAAGTTTAAAAAACACATGTGTAAAAAAAAAACGAGAAATATCTAACGAATATCTAAAAAAAATTAAAACTTCTTTGTAATGTTTCTATAATTCTGAAAATCTTTCAGACGTATATATTTGCAACATTACAAAAAAATTTTCAGATGTTATATACCCTTGTAAAAAAAATGTTACATTTCTTTAGGATTATATCGCTTTTAGATTTTTATTGTTTAAGAACTTTCAATATTTCTTCCGCGATATTTTGTAATTGACACTAACTTGTGAATCCTTACTTTGAAATTATTTCAAACTAGGTATTTTTTTATTTGAATTGAATGATATCTATGAAACAATATAAATCACATCCCTTAAATCTTAAATGATAAAAATGTGTATTTTTCATATTAAATTATTACTTGATTCAACAGTAATTTACGCTACTTAAAGATGAAAGATCGTTAGCAGAATTAATCTCTATGGGAGCATATTTTCGCGCGAATGGATCACGTACTATTACATCAATGAACAACAAACGGAACATCAACTTTTAACTGGTAAAAAACTTTAATTCCCGTTAAAGTTTTATTTAAAATATTACTGCAGAGTACGCCACTGGGAACGAAAAGTTTCGAGTTTTGACATGAAATATTTAAGTTTTTCAACTTATCTGTCATAGTGGTAATGTAGTGTGATCAAAATGAGGTTTCTAAATATTTAAATTTTTCCTTCTCAATGATAAACTCGAAATGACAATATGTATGATACCAGGAAATAATTAAGAATTAAATGCTATAAGAACGATGTAAAATGTTGAATCGTGTTAAAATAACGCATCAGTAAGATATAATAAATGTGTACAAAACGATATACTTTCATCCTCATTCTCTTATGCTCACTCGGCAAAATATTTAATCAACATTAAATAAATCTGCGTTTTTCATTGAACGTGCATACATATAATTTGCATTGGATTATTTATGTATTATTCATACATAGAGACAAGTCTGTGTCTAATTGATATGGCAGTATCAATCGATATAAGACTCTAGAGCGATAATACAATTCGATTCACACACGCGGTTTCAAATTATGCCGATTTTCACAATTAAGGTAACAGAGAAAAAAATAAAAATTGCTTTTATATATTAGACTTGAGTGGTAAGATATTCTTTGATCGAGTTCTTGTCTCGGGCGAGCCATGCGGCATTCAGTCTGATGGATTCCACGCACTGCTGCACCGTTCTTTCTGTACCCGGCGTCGGATGACTTTCGAAGAAACTCTCTACGTCTTTGGCTTGCTCTTCGGTGACAAAGTTTTCTGTAGTGAACTTTACCAATCGCGCCAGCAGAAAACCGCCTTCGTAACGATCTAGAAGGGTCTTCCACTTTTCCTTGAAAAAGTTCCATGCCATAAGACGTCCCTTGTACGATAGACCCACGGACATGATGGCGAATACCGTATCTTGAGCACGGACGTCCTCGCTCATAGCAAAGTCCAGGACTTTTCTGAGCAGTGCCTGGTCCTTCATCGCACCGAGAGCTCGCAGAATCCGCTCCTTCTCTTCCTGGAGATCAGCGTCTTTGTACAGTTTTATCATAGTTTCGTAAGCATTGGCGTCGCCTACGGAGAGCACAGCTCGATAAACCGGACTGCGCAAATCGGCAGCAAGCGTCGTGACGCCGTTTACGTGAAGCTCGAATCTTCTCTTCGCTTCTTCAATGGTATCCGGATCATTTAAAGCCGCCATGCGACCTAACACGAGAGACCTAAGTAAAGTGTTTAAATGACTCTCGTTTGGTTTAAGATCCCAGCCTAACCTGGTATTCACATCGCGAAATAGATTACGTCCAAACGCTTTAAAAGAATCCTCAAAATCTAAGTGTGAGATGAGAATGTTAATTTTGCTCAAAATGTTTACTATGGTAGACCACACGGTATAATTATCCTCGTGTAAAAACGCTTGCATAAGATCGAGCACTTCTACGGTAGACGCGTGACCCGCTTGTACCATTGCGAAGAGATCATCCAATAAACCTAATCTATCTAGAGGAGGTAATGTGTGATCTTTGATTGCCGGTAACAGAAGCGAGAGAGCAGATTGACTATAACGGGTCCGGTAGAAGCCAATCGTACCGGGATTGATTTTCAACCACGTATTCTCGGGAACATCTTTGATTAGTAATTCTTTCGTTTTTGCATCCAATATGCCTTCGAATACTGCTTTGCTCGGATTTTCGGATGAGGTCACGCTTATCGGTATGAGCCATGTATTATCCGCGTCGTTGTCCACCGATCCGTCAGCCAAGAATCTCTCTTGAGATAATGACAAGATCCTGTTCTCGTCCTTTTGATGATGATCGACCTTGACGACGGGAAAGCCTTGTCTTTTAGTCCATGAAGACATCACTCTACGCACAGCTTTATTACTGGCTTCTTCCAACGCGGCCCAAAGATCCTCGGTCTCCGCGTTAGCGTAACTGTGTCTCTCCAGATACAAATTCATGCCCTTCCTGAAGTCAGCGTCGCCTATATACGCGTGCAGCATACGAATCACGGACGCGCCTTTGTGATACGATATGTCATCAAAGATCTCATCAATCTCTGACGGATGACCAACCGGTACCTCGATCGGATGGCTATTCTTTAATGCGTCCAGCTCTAACGCTCGAATGTGCGTATCTGTCACGAATTGTGTCCAGATGTCATATTCTGGAAATAGATGCGCGACACAGAGAAATTCCACGAACGACGCATAGCCTTCATTTAACCACAAATGCGTCCACCATTCCATCGTTACGAGATTACCGAACCACTGATGTGCCAATTCGTGTGCTACTACTAACGCGATCCATTGCTTGCGCACCGCCGATGTGTTTTGTGGATCCACGAGCAGACAGGTCTCGCGGTATGTAACCAATCCCCAATTTTCCATAGCACCAGACGAAAAATCGGCGATCGCTATGAGATCGATTTTCGGCAAGGGATACGCGATACCAAAATAAGTCTTGTAATATGGCAATACCTTGGTGGCTACTTCCAGCGCAAACTGGCCCTGCTCCTTCTTGGACTTGGGTACGTAAACTCGAACTAACACACCATCGCTAGACTTATCCTCTATGTAATCGAATTCACCCACCACTACGGCTACTAAGTATGTTGACATGATAGGTGTTCTTTCGAAAGCCACTATATCATACTCGTCATTCGTAACTTTGCTTTTTACAGGCTGAAAATAAAAATACAAACAAAATATATATATATATATATATATATATATATATATATATATATATATATAAATATACCCACACATACCATTCAAAGTACGATATATTAAAAGTGATATTTCAATGATCAAAAAATATTAATTTCAAATATAAATCATAAGTATAAAAAGAAAAAAAGCAAATAATATTGCAGATGCTGCTTACCATATTAGAAAGTGCTGTAAGACCGGTTGGTACTTTTAGCGTAATGTCAAATGTAGCTTTGAGCGCTGGTTCGTCCCAACATGGGAAGCAACGTCTAGCATCTGTTGGTTCAAACTGAGTAACTGCCGCGTGTTCAATACTACCATCCTCTCTGAAATCAGAACAATTCTACATTGTATTTTAAGAATTCTCGTTAAAAGATCTCCGAGACATGAAATCGTGAAATGTATATCAAAGATTCAAAAACAAATTGTTCTAACATGGGAAAAATTATCATACCAATACACAAACATAAATAAGTTATAACACAATTACCATCTTGCGTTAGAAGGAATAAAATAATTAGTTTAAACATTATTTTTACTTATGTATGTTATATAATTTTCAGGTGATAAAATTAATGACCAAGATGCATTATTAAAGAGATTCTTTTTTTACACATTGTTAAACCGTATATTTTTACCTGGTATATTTGCTCCTATAAAAGCCCTTCATTTTATCATTGATGTCACCTACAAAATCTATATTCAAATATCCACTTTTACCAAGTGGCAGGGTTTCAGGAAACACCAATGTCGCTGTTTCTTCAGACGCAGACAGTTCAATTTTGTTGGCAGAAATGGTCTTACCATCATTTCCATTAAAAGTTGCACATTTAATATCAATTTCCAAGGAATTCAATACAATGGTATCAGTTGTAGATTCCACCTGCAATCCAATAAAACGAATTATCGATCAAAAGAAATGGCTCCGTAAGAGAAGTCGACGCAAGAAAAACAGAGAGATAATATCGACAAATAGACTAGAAAACAAGCGTCATCGAAATTAACGAGCAAATTGCCGAAGGATTTAAATCGCGATTGCCGGCAACTATGTAAGAGATAAGATGCGGGCGCGGTATATTTGCTTATCAAATAGAAACTCAAACGCTACTCAAATAGAAACGAATGTTTCTTGGTTATGTCTATTGGTTAGTTTTTTTTCTCTCTTATTCGAATTACGGGGATTAGCCCAATGTGATTCGCAAACGGCGAGATGCTTACGTTGAGATGCACGCTCTCGATGCCGTCGAAGGTGAAGGTGACCAGATTCGGCGTCAACGAGATATTGTAGTGATAGGGACGCACGTACAACGGCAGACGGCGAAACGGCTTCTTCTCGTCGCCCGACATCGTTGCGCTTGATTCGCCCGCGGATACGCTCGTGTTATAGTAACGCGCCTCGCACTTTCCGACGATGATACTCGCTCGCAACAGCCGCAGCAACGGATCGACACCCTTATCTTTTTGCTGACTCACAAGACAACGGCGACGAACACTTACACGTGCGACGACGCGCGAGAACATGGCCAAGGATGCAGTCGAGAGCCATCGATATCTCGATATTATCGGTATCGATTATCTTCGAGATTTCGATACTGAAAACCCGTCTATTCGAACTCGTATAGTTTATGGAGAGAGAAAATGACAGAAGGAAATTTAAAACTATAGACACGTTATATGACATATCTTTGGGAGCTTTTCAGCAAGAAACATATAAATACGAAATTATATAGCTGTTAATTATTAGCTGTCAAATAGAAATATTTTAGGGTCTTTAAAAATTCTCTATTTAATAGCTATATAATTTATGTTTTCTCGCTAGAAAGATCCCTTTTAATGTGCCACGTTAAAACCATATATATAAGTATTTCCGTCTCCCTACAAAAAAATATAAAAAGACACGTGTAAAACGTTAGTAAAACCGCATCTTATTTCGAAGAGGTGGTAACTATATGGCGTGACCACTCAGATTAGCCATTCAAACCATTTTCAGACCAAATAGTTCCTGTCACTTTTTCGAAGCAATTGTCTACAACGGAGTCGCCGCTCTAGACTCAGTTGCGTGCATCGCGGCTAGAGTCGGCTGGTTCGCGACTTTTGTACGCGGTGGTGATGCGTGATGCGGGCAGTATCCGCGACAAGAGCGAGATAAGGCTTCGTCGAGTCGAACGGTCGGCCGATCGCGGATGATTTGTCAAAGATAGTGGTGGCGTGCGCGAGCACCCACCGTCAGCAGGGTTGAGGAGATCGGCCGATGGTAGTGATCTCGGTCGAGAGAGAGAGAGAGAGAGAGAGAGAGAGAGAGAGAGAGAGAGAGAGAGAGAGAGAGCGAGCGAGTGAATCGACGTGAATCTTGCCACGCTCGCGAACCGGGGAGGCTCGGTGGTGAATTTTCGATAACGGTGTCGTTGACGCCCGCACCGTCCCGAGGACGATCGTCGTCGTCCGCGGGGAAAGCGCGCGGAGGCGGTTCTTCTTTCTCTCTTCATGACGCGAGCCGACGCGTCGGGGACCGTGCGTGCCTCGTCGAAGCGCGAGACGGAACGAGCGACGTGAGAGGTGGCCGACAACACACGCGCCTGCCGTGCAACGAGCAGGAGCATCGGCCGACGAAAAAAACACGACGGCGGAGCCCGCACACGCAGGCACGCATACATACACGCGCGCACCCGAGTGCGTCACCGCCCATATGTGATGTGTCCCGTGCGTGAGAGCGAGTGAGTAATCATGTACTGTCAAGACAAGAGTTCGACCGCCTCCAAGAGCAAAGAGGGTAAGTCGGATGCGAGTGCTTTCCTCTTTTTCTTTTTTCTCTTTTTAGCGCGCTTCCTTCTCTTCCTTCAATGTCGAAGTTCCGGTTTGCTTTCTTATCGGCTTTCGGCTGCTTTTGTGCGCGCATGTGAACGAGGCGAGAAAGAGAGAGAGAGTGAGTATGTATGAATGAGTGAGTGAGAGGTAAAGGGAGTTCCGTTCCGGGATCGTGGAAATGGAAGAAGGACAGGATGACAACGATCGACAGTGCGACGGAGACGCGCAGAGACAAGAAAAGACAGACAGATAGAGAGAGAGAGATGAAGAGTTTGTGTGCGTGTACAGTATCGCTTATGGATGGCAGAGGAGGAAGAGAGACAAAGTTCCAGCATATGTACCTCGCGCGCGTTCTTGCACCCGCTTTTTTTCTTGCACCCGGCGACTTGAATTCGCATTCGTTGGCAGGAATATTCCATTGGCGAGACCGACTGGCTTTTCGAATCGCACAATCTTTCTTTGTAATGCGACGGATAGTCATGGTCACACTCGTCACTTGAAAATCTCGATTATCTTCAATTTGTCAATAATTTTATTCGACCCTTGTGAAATTACCAATCTTTATTAGTTCGTTGACCCGCGCTGTAATTGCGGTATATGTACATATATTATGTATGCATAACTATTCGTGCGTGTATGTGTACTATATGCGCCGTGTATATGTGCCACACACATATGACAGTTACAAAGTTTTAATTGCATTTGTTGAGTACTCCGTAAGTTTGCTTTGTTATGTGACTTGTCCCAACAAAAAGTAACTGTTGGCTAGTTTAAGAGCGAATTTGCTGCGATAGTTGAAAAGTGCACTCTCATACTGTACATACATAATTAAGAGAATGTATATATATATATATATATACTTTCACTTTTTTTTAAACTTGTTATCTTTCGTATTATGAATGAATGGTGTTGATTTGATCAGGATAAATTAAAATGTTTCGAGATAAGATTCTTTGTTTAAATAATTGCTCATTAGATGTCATTATGTTTTGACAGTTGTATAACAAGAACTATAAATTTTACTTTATCCATATCATATCGCGGTAAATACATCATTCATTTAGGCCAACAAATATTACTCTATGCTTTAGCTACAAATTCTTTGATAAATATAACAAATTTCTTTCTCGACACTTGTATTGGATATCAAATTTTCAATTAAAATGGAATGAATAATGAATATATATATATATATATACAATATATATATATGCTCCTTTTATTATGTAACTTCTTATGTTATTATATCTTCCATGTATCATTTGAGAAGATTGCGATATACGTATGTCTCTATTATTATCATTATCAAGATCCAGAAGCACCACATGCATATATATATATATATATATATATATATATATATATATATATACACATATTATATACATATATATAGTATAGCATAGCACAGCATATGATGTCATCACATGTCATGTAATGATCGTTGTGTCTGAATTACTCTGATGTTCTTGGCCTTCTATTATGATATCGTGTGCAATCTCAATTTAGATATTTGATATTTCAAACTTGTTTAAATATTGCACTCCTTGTACGTAGGGCCTGTGACAATGCGGGAGAAAAAAGGCGGTGCTCTCAGCAGAGTACAAAAATTGAAAAAGCGTCTTAGTCATAGTTTTGGACGACTTTGTAAGTATATTTTGTGTTTCAAAATAATTGTTTTAATAATATTAATAAAATATAAAATAGTGTTTTCTTGTAAAAATTTAGTTATATCCTCAATTTTTTTAATGATATTAATAAATGTGTCAATTAATGTCACGCAAATAATTATTTTTTTTTGTAAATCATGATTAAATAATATTTTTTATAAATTTGTTGGTTATTAGTATTATACATTATTTTACTGAAATATGAACATTTTTTTAGAATGTTGAATAAGATTTATTAACATGATACAATTAAATTGGTAATTGTGCCTGTTACAAATAATTATTATTATTATTGTCAAAATTATTTATTTGATTATAGCTATATCAAAAGAAGAGGCTGACGATGCAGCAACCAGAGGCCAATTGCCATACAATGGCTATTCTGAGGAGTTCCTAGATCGCTTGGAGCCAAACGGCAACATACCTGTGGATAAAGATCGTCGTTATGGTAAATTTTATTTGAAAGCTTTATAAATATATATGCATGATATAATTTTATGTATTTAGATTTTCAAATAAATTTTTATAAAAATCTACATAATCTTGTATATATTTCTATTGCTATTATTTTAAGAATGTTTTCGGAAATTGAACTGTCATAGAATGGACAGGTGTGGGCGACCATGAGAGAGTGCATCGGCAGCTTTCGGTTTCTAGCGATTCCAAGCTTCTCGATGAAGATATACGGGAAGAAGCTAGGGTAATCCTGCGGCCCCGACGTCCACCACGGCCCAAATCTGAAGTTTTTCTCGGCCCGGATCCACCTAGAAGAACTAAAAGATTCTCCGCCTTTGGGGTAATACGCTTTACACATATATGCTCATTTTGTATATGCTTATTTTCTAGTAAAATGTTATATATTAATATACATCGATTCCTCACTTTAACTCGACAGGGAGATTCGCCGTTCGGTAAATCCGAGGCTTATATAAAACTGGAGCAGTTGGGAGAGGGATCATACGCCACAGTGTTCAAAGGCTACAGCCATCTCACTAATCAGGTGGTGGCTCTTAAAGAAATTAGACTGCAAGAGGAGGAGGGAGCTCCGTTTACTGCCATTCGCGAGGCAAGTCTCCTCAAAGAGTTGAAACATAGCAATATCGTGACCTTACACGATATTATTCATACACGCGAGACGCTCACCTTCGTATTCGAATACGTTCACACTGATTTATCGCAATACATGGAGAGGTATGGAAGTGGTAACGGAGGATTAGATCCGCGTAATGTTAAATTGTTTCTTTTTCAATTATTGAGAGGATTGGCGTACTGTCATCGCAGGTAATTACAAATATATAGTGTATAATGTCAATGTCTCGTCTACGATATGCGTTGATTAATTTGTGTTATCGCATATCTCTAGGAGAGTCCTGCATAGAGATGTAAAGCCGCAGAATTTATTAATCAGCGAGATAGGAGAGCTTAAATTGGCAGACTTTGGGTTAGCGAGAGCAAAATCTGTGCCATCGCATACATACTCGCACGAAGTCGTGACCTTATGGTATAGGCCGCCCGACGTTCTTTTAGGTTCCACAGAATACTCCACCTCCCTCGACATGTGGGGAGTAGGTTGCATATTTGTGGAAATGTTAACTGGCGAACCGACATTCCCAGGTGTACGCTGTACGTACGACCAACTCGATAAAATATTTAAAGTGTTGGGCACACCCACCGAGGAAACTTGGCCGAGTGTTACGCATTTGCCCGGGTATAAAGCACATAGACTGTTATTTTATCCACCGCGGAAACTAGGGCTCTCGTTTCCCCGGCTCTACGACATCGCCGAGGGAGATAGTATGGCGTCGTCGCTCCTGCAACTGAATCCCGATCAACGGATAGGAGCGGAGGAAGCGTTAGCACACCCCTATTTCGCTTCTCTTCCTAGAAAATTATACGAATTACCTGACGGTAAGATATATACATACGTTTACTAGATTGTGATACAACCATTATTGTCGAAATAACATTTGTCTTACATGACAATATCATTGATTCTATTGCAGAAGTGTCGATATTCAGCGTAGAAGGTTGTCACTTGTATACAAACTCAAGGCATGGGTGCGCGGATTCGCGTCACACGACTCTTAAGACTTGAGGTTAAAGCAAACGTTAATGAAGTAATATTATAAGTAAATTCGCAATTTACATATTGAGTGAAATGTTCATTCGTATGAGAGATCCATATGTTCAGATACATATACACAATACACACACAGGCGCACATGCATTACTCCTACAAGTATGTTGTTCGCTCTATCTCAGGGCTGCTCCATGATTTTTCCCCTTATTCTTTTCATACATAATAACAATATTCTTTTCTCCTTTTCAATTTTTTTGTTCTCGAGAATATATACGTATCGAGTAAATTAATTAACGACGATAAGTGGTCACACAAGGAAACAAGAAAGTAAAGCATACGGCTAAAAGTTAAAAAAAAAAAGATTTATAAGAATTTGCGCACGCTCGATGTAGAAAGCAAAAGCACGCACGACCCATCCTCGCACTTCGTCCAAATACTAGATTTAGATCAATACCAATCAAAAAGAAAGAAAAAAAAGATACCATATCGCCGCCCTAGGTCCCCCCGAAATCCCAGCCCAAGCCAAATAGGGCGGGCGGTCGCTGGTTAGCAAAACTATTACGAAGTAATTAATTACTTATCTTAGAAAAATTATGGAAGACCTGTAGCACTCTCTATATAAAACAAACTTTACTACTGCTGCTTTCGAGCATACGATGTTGGTCGCTAAGACAATTGAAAATATTGATAAATAAAATAGAGAATCGTTGTTCGATTTAAAAAATTAATTATTATTAATTAGATGTGATGATAGCAAATAAGAAATAGGGAGCTTAGGAAAGACGGCGAGTCAGTATTAGTCAAGTGCCGTAGTTGCCAACATCGCGAGATGCAGCGAAAGAAACTAACTGAACGCTCATCGTCGATAGTTCCGATGGTAGTGATTTAGACATAAGTGATTAGCCTTAGATCGTATTTAATATCAATCGAAGTTTATCGACAATGTCGCAACGTAGCATAAATAATGATAGCGATTCAAGAGAAAGAGAGTTACGGGGTAGCGATTTTAGACTTGTCGAATTTAATTTATTCAATTTGCTACTAATTATTATCAACATTAGCCAAATGGTGCTCGAATTGTAAACTGACTTGTTTAATCGATCTCGTACTCGTGACGTAAATATTTAACGAGTATCCGTTCGATTTTCTAAAAACTACCGGATATAAAGTAGCGTTGGCAATAGTAGAAATAGGGAAACGTAAAGGAAAAAACGGCGTTACAGTTCTTCCAAATTTTGTCTAAGCTACAAGTGACAATTATTGCGCGGTAATATTACTCCTTTTCGTAGGTTACATTTATACCGATTTTTCAGCACTCTTATTAAAAATTATATATATATATATATATATATATATATATAAATCAACGAGGTGAAAGTAAAAGAGAGGAGAAGAAATTTCGAAAAAATTTGAGAAACGCTATTACACACTATTACTACCGATATTATTGCGTTTATTTCGGTAGATTGTATATAGAATTACCAAATTCATATATATATATATATCGATGATGCTGGGATAGCTGAATCGAGATAATAAATGTGACTTTGTAATAAATTCAGACGTATGGTACACTATGGACCCTGTTCATTCTTAACTCGGCAGTGATATTACAGGGCTGAAGTGCGAAATAACCCGTGAATCGCATTTCAAATAACAATGAGCTATTTTCTGAACTAGAACGTCAAATAGTTTTTAAAAAATGATACTTCATTTATGAAAAATACGCTTAAAGATTTATTTTTACGTGTTGTGGGAAAAGGATATTATAACGTTTTCGAATGAAGCAAGTTTAATCGCTTTGAGAGCGATTGTGTCATGATGTCATAGATTCCGTCTTGAGTTCTAGGGATACTTGGATTATTAAATTAATCAATAAAATATTTCGGATAAGCATTTGATCGATTAATCAAGGCAAAGAATTTTATGCTTTAAAGCCAAAATAGCTTAGTAAAGTTAAATAGGATGTTCTTTGTAGTATTTATATTATTAATGTATTAATTATATTAATCATTCTTAAAATCCATTTTTGGTCAAACATATTTTCATGACAAAGCGATCAAACCTGCTTCACTCAAAAACGCTATTAGTAAGCTATATAATAAATGACATCCTATATATATAGATATACACATACACACACAATGAAATAACATTTAAACTTGGAAATGTCACAATACTTTGTGTGTGCGCATGGTACAGGATAAAAATGATTTCCCTTTTATTGACCATAATAACATAATTTTTATTTTTATTTTTCTGTTCATTATTGTGTCAAAAAAGAATTTTTCATAATCAAATAAATTGCAGTGTCAATAAAACTCATTATTTTGATGATCATCTTTAACATTTTACAAAGTATATGTAATATAAAGTTAAATTGTTTAGATATTTAAGACTGCATTTTTTTTATTCTGTCAATTCGTGAAAAACGAGCATTTATAGTGTATATTAGATAGAATGATGTAACATGAATAAGTATTATATATAGTCTTTCTATTTACGGGGTTCCCATAAATCGTTGATTGTATTTTTTTAAAAATGGTGCTAATTTTTTTAAATCTAATACGAAATTTGTTTTTACAATATTATTCTATCCTATGGATGTGGTAATTTCGGCTCTTGTTTCTAAAAAGACATTTTGGAATGTTTAATTATATATATATTTACTCGTGTAAATATGCGAGTTGCTTTACATTGATTTTAATAAATGTAAAGAGAACAGAGAAAAAATCAAAGATATATTTAAATATTTTTTTAATTGAATATATTGATTTTAAATTATTCAAATAATCTGTTATTATATACTGTTTTTTTATACCAAAATACAAAAAATATTTGTAATATTTCAAAAACAATCGTATTTCAAATGCAGAATATAAACTCTCAAATTGGCTTTTAAAATAACGAAAAATTCATTTTGCGTCATGAATATTTGCACATTTTGTATATATAATAATATTTTAATAACCTCTTTCATATATATACACACGTTTTATATGTTGCATCTAATTCTGAAATATAATATTGAGATCTGTAAGTATGATCTTGATGCATTTATTAATCTTGTATTAAGAGAAATATTTTTATCACATTATTAATAATAAACAAATTCTGGCGTCTCCTACCACTGCCGAGTTAAGCATTTACCATATACAAAGTTCCGTTTAGTTTAAAAAGAAATTATAGCACGAAAATTCTCTTGTATAATTATATGACATATGTACTTATGTTGCCTCTAAGTGTATCGATTTTGTACGTGCATTTTTTTCTCCCGTTTAATTGTACATTTTATTTTGTAATTTTTTTTTTATAAGGAATCGCGCGAATATATATCAAAGCCGCTGCGGAATTGTGTATATAATGAAAAAGATACAAAAAAAAAGGGAATTATGTTTTCACATATACATCTTTTGCGTTAGAAAATGGACACTTCGCGTCATTGCGAGGACATGTGTTTTATTACACATCCGACGTTTAGACCGATTGATCAATTTCGGATTTATCCGGAAGCATCGAGTTGAACGTATTGTGCCTGTGCTACAAATATTTGAAATAATAAAGATACAACTCGCTATTACATGTTACGTATTTCACACTTACTTTCACGTCACGAAAAATGCATGAAATAATAAAAATCATTGAATCAGTCACAGAGGAATGACTAGTATATCAAATTTAAGTTATATAAAAACTTCACATATACACAAAAGACACTTTTATATTTCATACGAGCAAATTTTTAAAAATATATATCATGTGTGTATTCGTGTGTGTGTGTGTGTGTGTGTGTGTGTGTGTGTGTGTGTGTGTGTGTGTTGTATGCATGTGAAATGAAATTTGCATCTCAATATAAAGTATTTTAAATTTTAAATAAATGAAATCTCTTAAAAAATCGTGCTACTTGTGTCAAAATTTGCATAACGAATGCTCTGTTTCAAATTAGATTCTATGGAATTTAAAACAATTGAGATTGAGAAAATATTAGAGAATTAGAGTGAGATTTAAGAAGTAAAACGGGAAAGTGTTCACTAATAATTGCACAATCGATTCGAGATTGTGGTTTAAAAATTGAAATGCATTTCGGAGAAAAGTTCGCGATGGGAGAATTCTTATCTGTCAAAAAAATTCAGATTCGGATTCAAACATAATCGCGATTGCGCGGTAAACAAGTGGCTGCGCGTTCCGAAATTACTACTAGAATTGTCAGATTCGGCATCGACGAAATATTATTAAAGACCATTCATCTTAAATCAAAATTTTCCGCTATGAATTATCGAATAAATCCTTGATAAAAATAAATCGATCTAGTCTAACACGTGGAATCTATCAATAGAACGGCATCTTTTATATCATCTTTGTATATATATATATATATATATATATATATATATATATATATATATATATATATATATATATATGTGATATCTCGATTTAATATATACATTATACGAAATTCGAACGATTTCGGATCATATACCGCGATGCTATTGGCCGGATATGGAATCTTAACGGTGTTCGGCGAATGACCATGTGAGCAACATCTGTAATATTTTGTTCATCATGGTACGTGAGGAGGAACAAGGAGAAGTTGATCAGTGTAGTAAGCGCGTGTGCGTGTAGTAGATAGTCATTGTTGCGTGCCTTGCCCCTGTACCTGCCTGCCAGCGATGCGTTTTACGCGTACGCATGATCGCACGGACGAAACATGTCCAGAAACGTTCTCTACATGTCGTATTTAATTAGTGTAACTTGATACACGACCGCGACAAACGAACGCGACGAATTCTGCTGCCGCAGGTAAGAGCGCATCCCTTTTTTTTTTCCCCCCTTCAACAACGCGATAATTTTGCTCCGATATCTACATCGCTCCGAAGAGCACCGATGAGATTATTAAAGACCGTCGACCCTGAATAAATTTTCGCGATTATTCGGAGATAATTCTAAAGCGGTGTTATCATTTGTTTTCTTTATACACAAAAAACTTTCCCCATATAAAAATATATTTTTAATTTTTATACACCGTAAACATGTATATATATATATATATATATATATATAATATATAAAATATAAACGATAAAATAGGATTAAAATATATATATCGTATAATATATAATACGATGTTCTATAATAGAGACGTGTGATTTTAATCCACGAAACATTTAAATAATCGTAAAATACGCATAGCTAAACGTTCAAATATTTATATCGAATGACCGAAAAACGATCGATAATGTCAATGTTCTGCCTTATCCCTTCTAAATGTCTAATTGATAATTGAGAAAATTTAGTACCTCGTCAGGGGGTCAGGGCCGGCAGTCGTTTATCGTAATTTCGTTAGTTGTGTAGCTTTTTCGATCCGTGGCGTATGATCTTTCTCGCACGATGATTCACATAGCGCTTTCTTGCTATCCTGCCGTGATTCATATTCGTCCCTCTTTTTCTCTCCTTCTCGTTACTGGATTTATGGGGAATGGATATAAGGAAATTGCTGTAACGTGCGATGACTTGAAGCACACGTAGCGCGCGACCTCGTCATCCTCGAGCCTCGTCAAGTAAGAGAGAATCGCTTCTACTCCGTGTAAAACGTATAATTGTTAATATCGTGTTCGGTGCATTATTATTTCTCGCGCCACATAGGAGGATCGTATCTTAAATTCGCGTAAACAAACAAAGAAAATGGAAGAATAGTGCATCAGAATTCATCGGATTTCTCACGCTTTGATAGTTCTAGAAATTTTTCTCCAACGATATATTCAATATATTAAAGCTCTTCTTTAAGCATCAATGACGTTATAATCGAGATATTATCTTTTCAATTGGATTAGTTGATTAGGCATATAATGTTCCTTAATAAAAAAAATATTTCTTATAATGGTACATTATTATTTCAGTAGTGACAAGTCATTCATCTATTCATATATTCTCCTCCATAACTTTCTTAGAATTCCAGAAATTATTTCAGAGTGATATAGATTATATGTATACTTATATATTTATCATACATATATACACATTTATATCTTTTCAGGTGTACATAAATATCATGGGTCGTTATACAGGAAAAAAATGTCGTCTTTTGACAATGTTATGGTTGACAGCCTTATTTTTTTTAGTAGAAATTGTAGTTGGTTACGTAACCAATTCAATGGCTTTAATAGCAGACAGTTTTCACATGTTATCAGATGTAGCTGCTTTGGTAGTAGCATTTCTTTCGGTAAAGGTAAGCTTTGAAATTGTCTTTAATTATGTTGGGAAATCCAGTCATTAAATCTCTGTTGCGTAATGATAATGTGTATCAATTCTTTATAAGCTCTTTTACATTGCAGATGTCGCCGAAAAAATGGTCCAAGAATACCTTTGGTTGGGCAAGAGCCGAGGTATTAGGAGCCTTGGTAAATGCTGTGTTCTTGGTCGCTCTATGTTTTAGTATTACCGTGGAGGCGTGTAAAAGATTCATTGAGGTAGAAGAAATACACGAAGCCAAACTACTTGTGGGAGTTGGAGCACTTGGTTTGCTGGTGAATGTGATAGGTTTATGTTTATTTCATGGTGAGTATTTATATGTCACGCAATAAGCATTATTTGTTTTCAATAAATCTTAAAAAGCTTAAAATATATATAGCGACATTTAAATTAATGCGGAAATACATGTTCTTATTTTTAAAATGCTCAATTATTACAATATAAAAAGATTTTTAGACAGGAAAAAAATATTCACATATTGATATTAATTTTCTATAGATATTTCCATTACTTTATTGTTATTAGATTAATATTATTTAAAATATTGGGACCCGTGTATCTCAAGTACTATATTCTTCATATCTAATCATCTAATACCTTAATATCTTAATTATGATCATGGATAACCGATATTATTGCAAGTTGCTGTTTGTATAAGGTTCTTTGTCCAATATATTTTCATAATGTTATCTTATTATTGATGTTCAAGAGATTTTGTCTTTAAGATAAAAATTGATTATCCAGTATATATATCCAGAGATGAGCAAAAGTATTAATGCAGCAGAATTTGTAATATGAAACTTTTGTAGATATGACAAAAGTAAAATTCTTAGAAAGTTCTCTTATGAAGTATATTATGAGTTTATATTTCTAGAGATTGCAGAAAGATTACAATTATATTCACATGTTATATAAATATTAAAAATTCACTGTTCAATAACATCTAATGAATCGATTTCACTATCTTATTAATATATTATTAAATCATAATTATAAGTACTCGGAAAACAGTCAGTTATTCAAATAAACGAATACTGATAATATTAAAAAAGAAATATTATTTTATTCAATTTATCAAACAAAACATTGATTAATGTTATAGCTGATGTATTCAATATTTTTATCTTTAACAAATAAAATAAGGATCAGCGTTACCATATCTTTTTCCTGTCTGCTTTTAATTAATTGATTAATTAATCTTAAATCTATATCATGGACATTTTATATATAATAGATAAGAGATTAATCGACTTTATCGATATAATCTGCAAATATTTACAACATAATTGTAGAACACGGAAGTACTCACGGTCATTCACATGGTATTTCTCGAAGTCATAATAGACTGAGTACTTTAGTAGGTACAGACGACAATGAAAACGACGAAGCTTATAGACCTTCGACACCCCAAGTAAAACGAGCGCATGGTCATTCTCACGATGCGAGTCAGATGAACATGCGAGGAGTATTTCTTCATGTACTTTCAGATGCATTGGGGTCTGTCATTGTAATTGTATCAGCCCTCATTGTATGGCTTACAAAATGGAAATATAGGTGATTACATGCACTGTATATTTTATGTACGAGTTTAATATTTTAGTATAAAACTCATAATTTGTAAATACTCTTTTATTTTCATAGATTCTACATTGATCCTGCACTGTCGCTCTTATTAGTCATTCTTATTCTGCGTTCAGTGTGGCCATTACTCCAAGAATCAGCTTTAATTCTACTACAGACTGTGCCAACACACATTCAGGTAATATTTTATTGACTGTTAGGTAATCTCTCTTAGATAATATTGTGTTGTTTATGTGTATGTGTGTATGTGACTTTTATAGTTTAAGATCTTAGGTGTAATATATATATATATATATATATATATATATATATATAATACATAATTATAAAAATTTATTTGACACAGGTCGATGCTATACAACAGCGTCTATTAGAAAATGTAGATGGAGTATTAGCTGTACATGAGTTCCATGTATGGCAATTAGCTGGTGATCGTATTATAGCTAGTGCGCACATAAGATGTAGAAATCTTTCGGAATATATGAAAATCGCTGAACAAGTTAAAGAATTTTTCCATAACGAGGGTATACATTCTACGACTATTCAACCAGAATTTATCGATGTAAGCAAAGAGAATAACATTGTATAATATGTGTGTGTGTGTGTGTGTGTGTGTGTGTGCTTGTATTTATACAAATGTTCTAAAATTTGTAAGAATATTGCAGTAGAAAAGTTTACAAGCGACTGAGTAATGAAAATGCATGCAATTTTTTATTACAAGCAAATACAAATTTGATAAGTTTTGATAATTGTGAATTTTAATAAAAAGTTATCCATTCGTGAATCATGTGTACGCTAGTATCAATACATAATCTTTTGTCTATTGTCAATGATGCGTGAAGTGTACAGTCACCAAACTAACTCTATTGTACACGCGATTCGCAAACAACTATTTAGTCATATATATATATATATATATATATATATATATATATATATATATATATATTACTAAATATTTATATGCATTATATTAATATGTATAATCTTCTCTATTATTCTAGTATCATTCTAATAGCGAAATTAAAGAGACTCCCACAGAAGATTGCGTGCTGGACTGTCCAAAGACTGATAAGCCATGCAATCATGCGACGTGCTGTGGTCCTTCCAAACAAGTAAGTACAATATTCCATCCATGATTTTATCGTCGTACAACCTCTCGCTTATATTCGCTCGATGCTCTAGTATAATGTGGAGAGAGATACAAATCCTCGATCTGCGTGTCCTAAATCAAATTACCTCGGACGATGCTTAGAAGGAATAAAATCAGAATCAAATACGACTATAGACCGCGACAGTTCGTCTACTACGTCCGACACAATATAAATTCTATATTTCACCCATTTGAAAGTACAGTTATTTTTTATTATATTAAAAAAATCGTTTTGATGAGTAATTTTATTTCACTCGATTTATTAAGGATCTCTATCTTATATATCTAAATTTAAATTACTAAATTTATCTAATTTCAAAATTCAAAATCAGATATATATATTATGGTAAGATAGTATATAATCAATATGTGATCATACAAAATTGAACGTAAATTCTATTTTTACATTTGTTCGAAATGAAGATGAAGAAGTGATAAGCATCATATTTATTTTGACGTTAGGATGTAAATATCGTCTATATCATACAATTCTTTCATGTTTTGTTCTATTTTTACTGATAAGATGTGCAAAATAAACTTTATAGACGATAATTTATATAATGCAGGGTCGTGAAACTCCTTCACCCGGAGGAACACCATATATGTGCAGACAGCGTAATAGCCTGGCACGTTCGACGGGTTCTATAGGAGGAACAGAGCAACAAGAAGTGAATGAAATGGAACGCGGACATTTGCTATCACTGCCCGTCTCGCATCCCACTTCGTTCCACTCCGTCCAAGTTCCCCATCCTCATGTCAATGCACCAACTGTCTAAACTCCTTTTGCATTATCAAATATCTACCTCCATAGAAAAATATGCGGCGCGTCACGATTTATTGTACAAATACAATAAATGAGTATATCTACATAGAATTCACATTAGTATCAGCAATTGATGGCAGAGGTTGAATGACGTTTTTGCAATCGCATCAATTACATCTTGTAATTGATTAATTTTTTTATATTTAAGAATTTCTCTGAAATTTTTGCATATAGCGAGCAATCTCTTTCGATTAATCTTTGCCATCAATTTACTTATAAATAAATAATTAAGATATTTGATAATTAAATGCCAAAGGCATATTAATACCAAATATATTATATGCGTTACATAACTCTGATACAAATAAGATGGTCGAAGTTATTATAGATTTCTTGGAAGGATTCCAGAATTACAAAGTGCTTCGAATGTTCAATGCATAATTTATCACAAAAAATATAGGACTTGTAATCTATGTTAAGCATTGTTTAAATCTCACATATATATATACACACACACTCATAACTTGTACATTGATTTACACTATATTTACACTATATAAAAACATCACTTTGCGAAATTCTTTATTTATATAATTAACTTTATAATATAATTTTTATTCTGTTAAAACATTATGTAATACACAGTTTTATAAAATAGTACACAAATCTATAAGCGAGAGTACCAAATCTTTTCATTATATTGTATATTATTTTTTTCCATGTAATTCTTAAATATTAAGTCTGTATATTTTTTATGTATTTCTTGTCGATTTGAATTATAAGAAAACTAAAAGCTCAATGTATTATTTGCTTATGTGTATATCCCATGTAATGTTATTTACAATTATAGAAATTATAAGGGAAAGAGTAGATTATATACAATGTTAATTTTCTTTGTGTACTTGGTCTTGACATTTTTTTTATATAAGCTTATGTAATAACAGTACTATAAAAATAAGAAATTTAAACATTGGCTGAGTTAAAAGAAGTCTTTTATTGATAGTTCTTTTGTTTGTATTTTTTCTTGAGAGATTAGAATAGGAGTTATTCCAATTTATAATGTCAACTTCCTTTCTTTCTCTCTTTTAGTATCTATTAACCGTTATTTTGTGTTTGGATAACTGACCCTGTGACCTTAACAGTTTTTTTATAAAACTGTTATTTCTTTAATATACGAGTTAAGAATACGATGTAAGAATATATAAATTAATAATTGTCACTAATTTTGCCATTTTCACACAATGTTCAATAATATCCCAAATTACGATATTGTACTTTTATATTTCAACTACATTGTTAGTATCTAACATTAAAACTTCTTAATAATATTTATACATTATTCACGATTCAATATTAATTAGCGCACACATTTTTATAATGTAGAAAATCTGTTATCTATATATTGATATATATCTGTGTTTCAGTTCTCTCAAATAATATTTGTAATGTGAAAATATATCTATACATATGTTTTCACGCAGTTACGTCATTTGTTGCCTGATCCAAGGGAGATAATTATATACATTAGTGTACACACCAGGTATTCCTGCATCTGCACAGCCTATACCCCATATTACCAACCCGATAACTTCAAAGGCCCCGTTCTGTGTCGGACACACCATTGGTGAACCTCCGTCGCCCTTTAAAAAAAAAAGATTTATAATGATATTGAATTAATTAATGAATAAATACTACATTAATATAAACAAGAGGCTATCTCTATAATTTTCTTACAGTGCATGCATCTTTGCCCGCTTCCCCTCCAGCGCACATGGAGTTACTGTCCAGAACAAAATTTTCACCAAGTCTCGTCTTACGAAGAGCCGTTTGGCAATCCTCGTGAGTCAACACAGGTACGTCTACCTCTCTCAAAATATTTGGGTACATTCCATTAGGTCCAAAAGCGTTCTTTCCCCAACCACTTACCCAACATCTTTAAAATATTAATATTATGATATTAATCGGATTATCATGTTATTTATGGAAAAATTATGTTGCAAAATTAAAATATATTATAATGCTCTTGACAAAACGCTAAAGATATAAATATAATTATGATAATTGGAGTACAAAAGCACATAAAAGATCACATTACATATTTGTTGATGAATTAAAAAAAATTTAAATTAGAGAAAATTATATGTAAATTTACGAAAGCATTAATTGTAATACGTGCTTTGTTGCCGCATTAACTGGTCCATTTGGCAAGCATGCTGTATTGATGTTAGGACTAGTTGCAATTGGAGCAGCCGAGCTCAGTCTAAGCACCGCTATATCGTAGGGAAGGTTTTGTTTTGTACAGCCAAGGTTACAGTTTGGACGGTTATATTGAGGATGCAGGATAACTTTCGAGATGGAAATGTCTACAGAAGGCTCAGTAGTAGATTGATAATCCCGCGTGCCCAATTTCGCTTTAATCCCACCGGGATTGTTTCTGTAACATGTTTGCACAATAATTATATATTATGACAAAAGATACAACAAATTAATACATTGCATATTGTGTTGATGATACAGAAGTTAGAAATCTTCAGAAATCTATGCATATATTTATTACTTACTCGTAATCCTGTACTTTATGAGCGGCGGTAAGGACGTACATTGAACTGATAAGTACTCCACCTCCGACATAAACGTTGCCGACGGTTAAAATGGCCACTTGCCAGGGATATGCGCCGTAAGCAGCTTGCCCTGGGGGATGCGAGGTAGATGATATTTTTCGGGTACCGCAGTCAACATTGTTTGTAGGCGTTGTGCAACAGTATACTTGTCCTAAGGGGCAAGTTGTTCCCTAAAAATAAAGTTTTATATTATAAAATGATTATACTATTGAAGGATGTATGTATATAATTGTTACATTTATATAGAATTGATAATTAACGTTCTTTCCAGTGTAAATATTTCGTGATAAAGTATCAAATTTTTTTATATTTTTATTAATAAACAAATATTACTGTATTGACAATTCTGATGTCAATGCCTGCCGGAGGACAGGTGGTTCCAGGATAGCACAGACATTGTCCATTGTTCACGATAACAGCTGTAAAAGACAATAAAATATATATTAGGCAACATTAATAGATTCATTTATACATTAAACTAACAAAAGTTAAACGTGCTAAACTAAAATAAAATTTTTTCTTTTATATTTAGAAATTCTTTGTATTAGATGATACAATTAGATGATTATAAATTAAAGTATTCTCTTCTAAATATCATTAACAATACTTATCAGACTAACACTTGATAATTTTTATAATTAGTCATTTGTATTATTATATTATTTTGTTATTATTTTTTTGATATCACAAATCTCTTGTTACTAATATTATGCATTAATAATAGTATATGGCTAGTAAAATACATACGTTTTATCATTGAAGTAGTCTCAAAAAACATTTGTCCACATATTTGCTGCAACAGTTGGCATAGCAGTAATAAAAACAAGATGCTATTCATTTCAAAGACTTCAAGATCACTGAAAAACAATTGTACAGTTTCTTGTATAAACGACACAACAAATAAAACGGAGACTGTAGATCACGGATTTATAGTTCTTGGTAACAATATCCGATACGATATGTGATCTCCCTCCGAGCTATCACATATAAAATCTGGCACAATATGGGAAAAAAAAAGAGGAGCAAATTACTTCCAATTATAATTATGCTAGTATTTATATAATAATAGCAAATATAGCACATTTGCAAACAACATAATAACGCTTGGTGGTATTCCCAACAGATCGGAATAGCCGTACGTCCAAAGGCAAGGTGTAGAGACACAAGGCCATCCCTGTTTCATTGGCAAATAAATGACGAAGGTCAATAATCATCCATGCGAGCAAATCGTGGATCACGCATCGTTGATTTCATTCAATGTTATATGTTTAAAAAAACACATTGTTGCAGGAAACATTATTTCATAAGTGCTGACAAATTATCTTTGGGTTTTGTACTTGACATATATAGTGACAAAAGAATTGTTGCATGAATGATAAATATTATAGCAGAAATATTTCTACAAAAGCGATATCCTCTCTACATATTCTATTTTTAACCTTTGAATGTATTCAAGAGTTGGAAATTTCTTTAAAACGTTTTTTGAAATTCTAAGAATGTTTTTAAATATCAACTCGATAGAAAACAGAAATGTAAAAGTTTCATCAATTATCGACAGAACATAATGAAATTATCTGAATCAGAGAACAAATTGCAATAAACATCAGGGAATCTATTAGAGTATTCGAAACATGCCAGTCTTCGCATTTTTCGCTTTACATTTGTACATTGTACAACAGCCAGTAATGAATTAATCACAACAAATCAAATTAATCAATATCGTTTAAAGAGAAAATATGACACCTCTTTATAAAAATGCGCTTCATTATTACAATTTATTTCTAAATTAATAAAATAAAATAGATATTAAATATGATTATAAATATCTTTATAATAATCTTTTAAAATTTATTGTACAACACTATAATAGAGAAATATAAAAATATCATTCATATGCCATTTTTGATTATTCATAAATTACGGAATGCTTAGATTATACTATAATTTTCGTATTTGCGGAAACTCTACTTACATTTCTCATAGTTTACTTAGCTTTCATAAGAATTAACGCGACCACATATAAAAATATATACTTTGCATATATGGCAGATTCTTTTTAACAGCGTTTGTCAATAACTTGGCGAAAGGTACAGAGGTAGATAATGCGTCAAGTAATGCATTTATCTTAACATAGCTGTACTTGTCGTAAAACGGTGATCTTAAAATATATAGCAACAAACTTAACCTTCGTCGCACGAGTTCTTCTTCCTCTTCTTTATTGAATAATGCCTTTGAAGAACAGCGAGTAAAGATATTCAAACTGTATACAAACATAATATAATAACTTAATTAAAAAAGGAAAAAATCACAATTTATCAATTATGTATAATAGTTCAATATGTTATAATTACCTGACTACATCGATAATAAATGATAACATCCATGGTGGCCACTGGTTTTTGTTAGTAATGTACATACAACCAAGATGAAGCAATGGTTTTGTCACATAAAAACTCTAGAAGATATAATTTGTTACATGTCTTATTAATATTATTGTATAATTATAAAAATATAGGGGACACAGAATAAATTTCAAAAATATAGCAGGAATAATATATGAAATAAAAGAAGTAAGTCAATTATAAAAGAATAAAATAAAACTAAATGAAGTATTTCTATAAATTTTCACAATAGCATAATAACTTAATAATTTTGTTACATCTATATGATTCTTTTTGCCAAAAAGAACTCATATTAATACTAATATTTTTTAATTTGAACAAATTTGAACAAATTTTAATACAAATTAAAATACAAGATTTTAATTTCTCATTATATCAGAACATCTTATTATATTGAGACTTTATAATACTAAATTTTAACCAACCTCAGCAAATTTAAGAATTTTCTCAGATTCCTGATTCTTGGTTAAGTTTTTATTTTCATCCGTATTAGAAGGCAAAGCTTTCCATGTTCGCATTTCTATAGGAACTGAATGTTTTATACTTCTAATAACAGTGCCTGATCTTTTCAGCGTAAATCCTTCCTTTGATTGTATACTGTTAATCATTTTGTTAAACTTTTCTCTGTTAAGCGGTGGTGTTGCAGGACTCTTTGTCATACGCTCCTTATATACATGAATCGATAACAATCGCAATATGGTCCTGTAAAAAATAAATATTCATCTATATAGAATGAAACTTGAAACAACATATAAATATATTTGTGTTGTCAAGAACTAACGCCAAACACTTACTTGAACAATTGTATAGTTACAATTATTAACCACTTTCCCTTTGCACCCCACAACTTTTCAGCTGATACCTCAAGCAATGCCTCAGTATATTCCACCACAGTCAGCCAAATATTAATCTTTGATTCAAATTGAGGTACTTTCAGATCCTTACATTTGCTACTATACATAAGTAAATCATTGCACAGAATAATTAGGTTTGGCATAGAGTAAATTAATTCTACAGCCAAACTGGAATTGCGCAACTGTCCTATAAATAAAGAGAGATAAGAGATTTAATATTCAGTATATCTGGCAGAGAAAATGGTAATATAACATATTTTGAGAACTCTTTTCTAACCAAAACTGAAATAAGATAAACATCTAACAGTAGCTTCAATATCTGACAGCAAGTGCGGATTAGCTACAATCCATTTCTTGTAAGATGCCAACAGATTATTCAATGTGAAATTGACACAATTCGCCATTTTATTAATATTTTATATTAATTTCTTATAATATGACTTGCAATAAAAATTCTGCTCATTTCATTGCAAAAATCATTCAGTATGTCAGTATCAAGAACTTCTTCTTCTTCTTCTTCTTGTGAATGGGTACGTTCAGGAGACACAACCGTTGAGCAGCAATCGAACGTGATTGGTTTTTACTTCTAGAACAATCAACAAATCAACGTCGAGTGTCGACAAGACGATGCGTAACAGTGTGTTCCCTGAACGTGCCCAATGGCACCGAGCCTGAGACACAGGCCCACACGGCCAAATCGATGAATATAAATAGTATTAATGTTGTAGAGATCAAGTTGTTAGTATCAGAAATTTTATTTAGATGACAGTTGCTGATAGGATGCTACAGAAGGAATTTCTCTTTAGAAGAGGAAAATAGAATTAATAATAAAGTCCAAAGGACAGATGTGTTACGTGAACACATCCTGGTTCAGAGTTTATCTTTTTCTATCCCCATTGGAAGGAGAAGGATGGGCTCTGAACTGGTGCAGCCAGTTCAGCTGTAAAGAACAGACCTAATTGTCAGAGATGCATTCTTCAGATTAGACACATGATTGGTTAATTTTGTGCACATATGTACGCAAAGTGCAAGAGAGTTGCAACACTATATAAGAATCTATAGTCTATGGTTGCATAGATTATTCTTGGGTTGGCCATCGGTTGGTCATACTGATGATAATCGGCGATGTTTGCTGATGTCTGATGTTTGCAATCACCCGGTGACGGTGACAGGGGACAGCAGTGTGCGCGATGCCACGCGATTCACGTGCGTACGTGTGTACGTGTGTAACGCGCGGATACATATATCGGGAAACGTCATATAAATAAGCGGCGACTTTGCGAACGGTAGCATTCGCATTCGCGAGTCCTGCTCGAATTCGGTTGATTTGTCAACGATTTAAGCGGCCATCGCTTCTATTGTTTTCACGGTGTCCTTCAACCGAAGAGATGTCATCGCCTACACAAGTGGTAAGGGGACGGAAGTCGTTGACAGGATTTGTTTATACGCTGACAGCGATGTATCGCTCACTCTCCTTTCACATTTTCTTACTAATCTTATTTTCTTTTCTTAGAATGTCACGTCAATGTGTTCCGTCATTGTTTTACCATTCAGAAAAAAACTGCTACTTTATTCTTTATTCTTCTTTGTTCTGAGTCGCATACATTGATCTTTTGTTAGCTCAATTGTATTGAACACATTGAATTTAATAATTAATCGAATTGATTAAATATTTTTTATATACAGCAGTATGAAAAAAAATATAATTAAATATAATTAAATATAATATAATTAAATATACGCTTTAAACATATTGTGCAATAAGTAAAATAGTGTATATACCTTGTATATAAAAAAAAGAATGAGAAATTTTTTTAATGCAAACCAGAAATGTATATATAAAAGAAATATATTTTGGTATATTACATATACATATAATATATTAGAATCTTTCTATATATATATATGCACACACACAACACATATGAAAATCATTATCTTTTTTTTATTTTCTTCTCAAGAAATGAGAGAAAATTATTTATTAAATTTAGAAAATTTATATTCTTTTTAGAAAATAAGAAAAAAGAAATAACTATATTTGTTTGTGCACACACACACACACTTTACACACACTTTACACATATCTCTTTACACAAAGAAGTTTTTAACATGCACTTATTGCCAAAATTTATATATACATTTTTCGTTTGCAATATTTCGATAAAAATATATATTTGTATTACTTCATTTGCATATTAAAAAATATTGTATATATGTTAAAAAAGATTATACATATTTATTATAAGATATTCATTAATTTCTTTATAATTGTAAACAATTTTTTGTTTTGTAAGCCAGTTAAATGTCATTAAATTATATTTTAGTATCTTAAACAACTAAACTAAAATTAGGTAACTATAGATTATGTAGACAAGATTGGAGGGAAGTATGTAATATTGATCAGACATGAATGGTAAAAAACAAAAATTTCTACATTGTATGTTTCCTGTTTGACATTCCTTAAAGATCAATCCAATGCAGTTGTTATTGTAATAACGTGCTATTAGAGAAACCACCAGATTGACATAAAGTGACTACTCTATATCAAAGACTATTGTGCATCCTGACGGTACCAGTATTAGATAATGTACTATCGTGTAACTGGCTGGATTAAGTCAATGATTAGGCTTCAATGACTATGGATAGATCTCTTTACACATGCACTGTTATTAGCTGAATTTCAAAGATGAAAAGTTGTTTATGATAAAATATTTTGCTGAATATCTGAATATATATTTTGACAGTACATATTTACGAATAAAATATATATTTCGATCTTTCTCTAAAAATATTACACACACAGACATACATATGAGAAAATATGTTGATGATATGATATTAAATAAAAGAATGTTAAGCTTATATAATAATTATGTTAAAAAAGCTGTTAGAAATAAATAGTTACACAGACATAAATAACATTAAATAATATATATAAGATAAATAAATTAAATAGAGAAAAACAGAAGATAGAATTATTCTTTTTTTCTCTCTAGTTTCCTATTTTTCACGCATGGGCTATTTAATCCACTTTAGAACCAAATTTCTTTGCTGGATTTAATTGTTTTATATGAAGTGTTTAATTATCAAATTGCGAATACGTTAAATGATAAGTCAAAAACAATAAAAAATGTTTACAACATAATGTTCTCAAAACATATTTTTACTTCATATCATTTAGTATCATTAAATTATCTTTATACCTTTTTTATCATCACATTTTCATTTATCAATATGCATTTTTCGATACATAATAATATGAAGCACACTTTTGCGTTTCAGATAAAAAGTATCGGGCCGAAATTGGTACCGTTCTTTAAAAGCGTGTCGGTATATTTTGTATTACTTGCTGAACAGCCATCTCTGCTGACGGCATGTTTTAAATGTTTACCAATAATAAGTCTTATTGTTTTCATCCTATTGCACGGGATTAATTTGTCCAAAGAGTAAGTAAAAAGATATTCTTACACCTCTATAAACATTAATCATATAAATGAAATAAATTTCACTTTGAGACGATAGTTTTGCTTTAACATTGCTGACACAAGACTCGTCTCTTTTTACAGATACGCTTTCTCCAGGCGTATATTAACGGGGTTGGTGTTTAGTTGCATAGGCGATGCATTGTTAGTGTGGCCTAATTGTTTCACCGCAGGCATGTGTATGTTTGCTATCGCGCAAATTATGTATATAATTGCATTCGGATTCAAACCCCTGAATTTAACGCTTGGAGCGGTACTGTATATATTTTGTTCAATTGGTAAGATTAATGAATATGAAGGAGTTTCCAATTACTTTCAGTTAATCAGATATCAATTGATTGATACGATCGCTTTCCAGTCATATACGCTTTAATGCCTGGACTAAACGGAATTTTAGCGATAGGAGTGCCAATTTATACAATATTACTCACTACTATGGCATGGAGGGCGATATCAAGAGTACAATTCTTTGGGGTAAATCTATACAATAATATAAATATAAAAATTACAGAAACAGTTCATATCTCGAGAGAGAGAGAGAGAGAAATAGAGAGCTTTGTCTCCTTTAAATATTGTATATCGGTATTGATTACTTCTCTAATAGCTTGCGCTCTTTTCACTCACGAATATTTGTTGTAATATCGGGATTAATTTTGATATATCGTCTTACGCGAGGGATTAATCACATTCTATTATTAGGAGTTATGGACATGGACTAAATTGTGCAGTTGCATTGGAAGCATTTGTTTTGTCATATCTGATACTTTGCTCGGATTTCATTATTTCCACAGTCCATTACCTTACTCTCAGGTATGTGACAATAATATATGCGCAATGATATTAACAATATCAATGAATGCTTCTGAAGAGAATACATAGACATAATATAAACATAAATATATTTTATGAATAGACGAATATATTTTATTAGCAAATATAATTGCTCGATAATATGTCCGATTTTTTTACTTTGTAGATATCTATCATGCTTACATATTACGCAGCGCAATTAGGCATAGCGTTGAGCGCAGTAGATTCGAAAAACAATAGTAATAACAGAGTACCTGTCAGTAAAGGCTGAAATATTCTTAGTTATTATTTATTGATAAGAGAGAAAGAAGAAAAAACCCATCTGCAGATACAAGAGAAATCTTTTTACACATCTGCTTTAAATTATGTGCATAATTCCACTAGTAAATTGTTGTGATAATCGTCTTTGACATATTGAATACTTCAGAGCCATATTATTAAAGGAGGCTCAGAGGAGTTTTAGTGATAATTGTACCTTTAACTATAAAAATAGATTTGTATTTCTTTCTTTTTTTATTATTGATGCAATGTAAAGAAGTGTCCTATAGAGATTTCATATTAGCCACATTTGTGGTATCCTATTTTTTATATGTAAAATAAAATTTAAAAAACCATTAATATTAAGACCAAATAGAATAATAAAAGAATATTAATATTATCTTAGAGAAAAAAATATAATATTTTATGTTTTTACTAAAATAGAAAAGATATTTTATAATATTGCCTCTAAAGACTGAGGAGATTTTCAGACATAGAAAATAGATTATTTCTATTAAGAGTTTCTTATTTATGCATTTAAAATTATGGCAAATTATAATTATTTTTCTCGTATATATATTTACGATATATCATGAGAATAGCGAATATATTAGATTACAAAAAAAAAAAAAAAAAAAGCATACATTATATAATGTCTGTAATCTCTGTATTCGTGTCATCAATGTTATCATTCTTCAACGTACATTATCATTTTATGAAGAGAAAGTGTTGCAGAGATAGCTATACATAAATTATATTATAAAGATATTCTTTAATTCTATATTATGCATTACTGTATATACTATCATGTTATACGATGTAGTTTGTCTATAATCTTTACTATAACGTAAATCATTAACACTGCCACTTTCTTTGGCAAAATAGAGATTGAGCAATTGATTTATAGATTCAACTAACGTTTAATAGTTAATTTTTTTCTACATAATGAAAACAAAATTTATAAACATGACAAGAGAGAATTCTCCTCAGAAATCAAATTTTCATATTAAACATTTTCTTACTCTTTCTGCAAAATTTATATTATGGATGAGTTGGAGATGGTAGTAAAGTTGCTCGCTTATCATACTTTTTATAATGGCGAGTATTTTATAAATTACACTTTGGCTGTGCCACAAAAGAGATTTGAAGATATTTTTACCTTCTTTCCTTTTATTTTATTGAATACAAACATAGTAAGTAACTTCTTTCACATAAAATATATGGCAAATGTAAATATCAGTAGTTATAATCTCTGTATAAGTATAGAAAAAAAATGTTATATCAACAATTTTGTTGGAACTATCCAAGTAGAGTACAAATATATAAATTAATCTCCATTGATGTTACTGTTGTAAATCTGATACATGATGTATATTGTGTATATGTTAAATATACTATATATTGTTTACACAAAATATGATGTAAGATTTTTAACGAGGGCACATAGCATGTCTACCTCCATCCACAGGTAATGTTACGCCTGTAATGAAATTGGCGTCGTCGCTCGCTAAAAACGCAATAGTCTTTGCGACTTCTGTAACATCACCTGTTCTTCCTAAAATATGCGTCTCTTTGCTATGCTCAAAAAAGGCTTGTAACTGTTTTTCATTCATTCCACTACGACGGTGGAGATTTGTTTCTACAACACCAGGATTTACAGCATTCACACGCACCTAGGATATTTTAAAAATAATAATACAAAACATTAAAAATAATATTAAATTATCACTGTATATGTGTGCCAAGTTTTTTTTGCTTCTGCACCTAACCTGTTTTGGGCCCAATTCCAAAGCAATACAATGTGTAAATTGATCCAGAGCTGCTTTACTCATGCAATATGCCAAACAATTTGGGAAAGATCGTAATCCGCCTACACTAGAAATGTTAACAATATTGCCTCTTGTTTTGATTAAATGTGGCACTGCTAGTGCTGTCAATTGGTATACTGAACGAACGTTTGTATTAAAAACCCTGAAAATAGATGTTAATATGTTATACCAAGACTTAAGCATATTTTTAAAGTTGAATACATTTTTATTATTAATAAAATATATAAATATAGATTATTATATACCTGTCGTATTGTTCCAGACTTGTAGATTCTATACTACCATTTTCCAAAACTCCAGCATTATTAATTAAAACATCTAGTTTGCCATAATGATTAATTGTTGATTCGATAATATTTTTCACATCAGTTTCGTCAGTTAATTCTCCAGTTACAATAAATGGCTTAGATTGTCCGCATTGTTCGGCTACTTTATTTAAATTATCCTTATTACGTCCACTTATCGACAGCGATGCACCAAGCTGAGCCAAGTGAACAGCTGTCGCAGCTCCAATTCCTGAGCTGGCTCCCGTTATCAAAACAACTTTCCCCGCAAATGACATCTAGAATAAATAATGTTTATTAAGAACTTCACAAAATTATAGTCCGATCATTATTAAAATTATTATTTCAACGATATTATATATAAGATGAAAAAATGATATTGTAAAGGCAATCAAACTCTGACAGTTATTGAACTTATTTTTTGTACAGAATATATTTTATACAAATTATTATTTATTTACATTTGATGTAAATTTGATTTTTAAAGAAAGAGAAAAAAGACAGAGTATAAAAGCCACAGTCAAGACAATCATACCATTTCTCGTTTCGAGATATGCGAAAATACTTACTTATGTATAATACAATATGTACGATAATATATATAGACACTAGAACGTGAACTTAAACGATAGAAAACGCAATATCGTATTCGTTATTTATAATCCGTGATAACTGATTAGACTTCTTGAATATTCCTGAAGCATGAGTCACGATATGATATAGATTTTAGTACACGATAATAACAGATAATAAATGGCTTCGATTCTAATGGACTTATCAATAAGAATGACATATATAGACGGCGGCTGAATGTGAAGTTAAGAGCGATTACAGTGCCGAACACTACCGAATATATCCGAAGCGTATCGTAAAACTAGAGCCGAAGTGCATGCAATTTCCTCCCCTTCTCCCCCACCCCCTTTTCACTTAAATTCAATTGTTTCTTGTAAAAAAAAAAGGAAGTGATTGTGATCGTTAATAAACTCTACGTCTATGAATTATTTACAAAGAGGCAAAGTATTAGATAGCAGAATTCCAATACTATGAGATAACAAATAACTAACAGGTGATAATTTTATTAAATTTTTTTGAACGTATAGTTGCAAAAGATATGATAAAACGCCGATAATAAAAAGTTATATTGTATCTAATTTGCTAAGGGTGAAAAATGTTGAAACCACACTATCTCGTATCTCGAATTTTATGTTATTCTTTCACGTGGAAGATAAATTAATAAGATAGTATATATTATACCGGGTGTATGTATACATTATGATGTATCTCTAAGGACATTAGCAATTATAAATATATATTTAATTAATGCTTCATGTTGGTTTCTTGATGTCGAAAATTAAAGGGGTGGGGGGAGGGGGCGTTCAATTTTAGAGAAATTATTTTTTTCTCAATTATACAATTTAAAATCCACTAACTCTCTCTTTTCTTAAAATTAATTTGATAACATTTAAAACTGTCCTTTTGATATCCAAATTATTTAATTTTTATATTTTCCAAATAATCGCGAAATATTAAAATCAATTAGGTTATAGGATTCATATATAAAGATCTGTCAAATATGAAATATTCTTCTGTAAGGAATATGATACAAGCGAATAATATTTTTATTATGTAGGTTTTATTTGTTCTAATTCATTTGTTATAATTGTTAAATACTCTTCAATTTTTGTTAATTGTTCGATGATATTTGTGTTATTCCATTCTTGTTCCTTGATCTTTTTCACAACCCCCTGGAGTGATAATTTTGCACTCCCTAACATTTTTCTTTTTTTGACAGCTGCAATGTCTTTAGTACAACATAAATATGCTTGTGCCAAATTACGACATAACTCCAACACATTTAGACTTGTTTCTTCCCTGTGAGACCATTTTGGATTTGAAGTGGCGATACGATGCGCTTGTTGTAAATATTGCGCTGCTCTTTCCTTATCAATGTCTGTCTTTCTCAATATGACAAGTTCAGCATACATTCTCCAAATATCTGGACTATTAATTGTATTAAAACTAGTAATTCTTCCAAATAATTCCAAACTATTTTGAAGCAAACGAGACGCCGAATTTCCATCTGCATCAATAATATTGTTTATTATAGCATTAGTCAATATTTGAAGAACTTGAATATCCAAATGGTTATTCTTCAAATCCAAGATACGATGATAACATCGAATAACCTGAAACAAAACAAAATTATTTCTTTAAAAATATTGTCTAACATAAATAACGTAACTAATTTTATAATTATTATTGCACATATCTTTCAAATTAATTTAGATGGCTTAATAGAGAATATAGAAGTTCAAATTATTAAATATTTATATGAATTGTACCTACTTCTGAAAACTGTCCCAAATCAATGCTAACAACCATCAAATTATCCCATATTTCCCAACGATCATAATTGCATTTTATAGCATCCTGTAAAGACTTCCAAGCTCTTGGTTTATCTCCCAATTTAATGTATGCTTTTGCTAAATTGTTCCATGCCTCAAAAGTCTGAAATTTTTATGTCAAATATATATAAGAATTTTATTTTTAATTTATATATCATCTATAAAAATAGCAATATCAAAATTATATACATACAGATTGTTCTAAAGCACAATAACGTCTATATGCTGTAGCAGCTAACTTCCAATCCTCTATCTGCAATGCTGCATAGCCCAATCTAAACCACACGTGCTCTTGAATGTTATTCAATTGGACTGATAAATTTAAATGTGGTATAGCTTCAGCATACTAAAAAAAATATACTATAATGTAATATATATTATGTTAAATGTCTAACAAATAAAAGATTTAAATTAAAAATTAATAAAGAGAGAGAGTCCAGATACTAACATCTTTCTTTGTAAAATAATAGAATCCCCAGTGTCTCTGAACTCTACTACTTTTTTCTTCAGACAATCTCCATGCTGTTTCATAATGATTCACATCTCCAGTTACATCTCCAAGTAGACACCACAACATTACTGTTGGCTTTTTAGATATTTCTTGCTGAATAATCTCAGCTGCCTGTAAATGTCCATATATGTTACTTATTATTATATTTTGTATGGCGCGCGCATATTATACTTGATATACGTAAGAGATATGTACCTTATGTTTCAAATTTAATACATTATAACAAATAATCACGTTCTCCCATAATCCAAGTTTTATAAAAACTTCTAGAGCACTCTTCATCAAGCCAAGACTGAACATTAAGTTAGCCCAATTCTCTTCCAATGTCCAAATAGGTTTCATACCGCTTGCGAAGAATAGATCCATTCTTTTAGCTACAGATGCTTTTGTATCATTGTAATCTTTTAGTAGAGACTCTGCTTGCATCATAGACCGCTCGACAGTTCTTTTATCATCAGATTCCAATGAGCAACGACAGCACAAAGAAGTCATTTTTAATGACCAATTCTTTGTATTCTCTATAACTTTCTATGAAAAAAGTTTTTTTCTTAATAATAATATTATTTATTAACAAATAAAATGTATAATGTAATATTAGTATTGCAACTTACTCTCAGATAGGGCATGATTTCCTCATCAGTGAGTTTGTGCTTAGGTTGACACATCTGCAACTGAACACTATTTACTGTTAAAATATATTCATGCTGTAATATATTTAAATATGAACAATATAAGCAATACTTACTATTTTGCTAAAATTATTGCTTCCTCCAATGCACCCAATTGGATCTCCTCTTTGCGCTCTGAAAATTCAATGCGTTCCAATCTCAATTCGTCGTTTAAGTTCAAAGATTTTGGTGTATCTTTGCAATCTACTGATGGAAAAATATTTTTGTTCATTTCTACTTTCAAATACAACTGTGCTTTATCTTCTTGTTGATATTTTGTACGTTTTCCCATTGCTCCTTCTAGATTTAATATTAAACCTGCTATGCTCTGAGCATTTTCAATATATTCTTCAGAATTTTGCGTTCTTCTATAGCATAAATAAAATCTAGCAGTTTCTAGATTAAATAATAGCTTACAAAGAGGATCTTTTAATATATTAAGATTATTAATTTGCGATATTATATGTTCGGTTTCTTCAAGTATTATTGCTGAAGTTTCATCTATTACATGTTGATGTAATAAATTAGCTCTAAATAGCCACCAAATGCAACTTTCATACTTGAGCTGTAAATCGATATTAGAGAATATTTTTTTAGACAGATAAAGAAGTTCAGGCTTTTGTACATTTATATTACATTCATCATTTAATGATAAGCCTTTAAATGCTTCATCTCTCCTGGTTTTTAACCATTCAATATCCTTATCAACATGTGGACCTGTCCAGTTACATTGGACAAAATATAACAATGAAGCTATTCCTACGTATAGCCATGACAAATACGTATCAGCATCAGATATGCTGTTATGTACAATTTCTTCTATGTTATCACCATTATTTATTACTTTGATATATGCAGGAAGTTCACTATCTATTATATCTTTGTATCGGCCGTTTAATATGCTGCATACATTGTATGGCAAGTTAAAAACTGAAATTGAGAGAGAACAATTATTAATATAAATTATAGTTTCTTAACATATATTAGCAGAATCAATAATTATATTATAACATAATAATTTATATGTATTTATACATGCATAATGTACCTTCATCTATGGAAAAATTAATTAAAAGTTTAATTTCTATATTTTTATCTATTTGGCCTGCCTCTACAGCCATAATAGTGTCATAACACAATCAAAATATGTGGCAAGAAATTGTATATTTACTCTATGTTTCGCTATAATTTTAATTTCTTGTAAGGTTGAACATTACATGACCACGCGGCTTTTAAGGTTAGATTTGAGATGTATCTTGAGGTTTAGTTAGGCCATAAGTTATAATGATTTAAAATGTTTGAGAACCACTGGTAGAGAGAGAAAGAAAAAAGAAAATAAATATCGAAAAAATGCAATGCGGAGAAAACAATAAATTAAAAATTGGCTATACAATTGTTGTAAATTTGTTTACTATATTTTTATCTGTTTATTTTAATTCTTTTATAAGAGGTTCAACTAAACTTTTAATTTTTAGTTTAGTTTTTTTTAATGAATTTGTTATATATATATATATATATATATAATAAATAAAACAGGAAAATAAATATATGTAATACATAAAACAGGAATTGTATATATATTATACATAATATATACATTATACATAATATTATATTATATATATATTTAAAAATTGCATGATGTGTACACCAGTTACATTATTGTTTTATGTATTCGATATTTAATTACACTAACAGAATATATTTTTTGCAACAAGAAAACTGCTATATTCTTATTTTGTCTTGCAATTAATATATATAATACATATTTATTCTGTATTTATTTGTTAATAACTGAATTTTTTACTCCCGACTGCTGCCAACCACAGGTTGGCAAAAGACGGAGGAAGTATACGTTTCACACGAGCTCAGATCGGTTGTAATCTTAGTTCTCGATACCTACAGCATACTAAGTTTGATATCATCTTCTGCTCATAAGTTTCTTATTGCACATAATTTTTTTTAATAGAAATAATTGCACATGTTTAACTATATGAAGCATTAATATATTGTATTTTTTTTCACATGTGTGCATTGATTTAACTATCTCTTTAAAACTAATTAAGTACTTAATACATATACATATTGTATATTATAATATCATACATATGCTAATCGAGTGGGTCTTTAATTAATCATTATAAGCACATACTGGGACACTTTACACACATTGGAAAAATTATATATTACACATTAGACAATAACTGTATAAAAACTTTCAGTCATTCGCTTAGTACTCTGCGTTGATACCACTGCTT